>NC_072481.1:39390671-39696012 GCF_027574615.1 Eptesicus fuscus | reverse complement strand
TTATACCTGCTGACACCAGCCAGGGTTAGGGAAACGTGTCCAGGTTTTCACTCTCCCCTATCCTGTCCATCCTACTGTTTCCCTAGATTCACTGTCCACATTGTTTCTCAAATACCATGCTATCTATTTTTATATTTTTATCTTATAGTCCACTATCTGCTACTCCCTGGGCCTTGGTTTCCCCATATGTACAATAAGAGAGTTGGAGAAGATAAATATCCAAGGTCCTCCCCAGGCTAATATTCTGAATCTGTGAAGCACCTCCTTTGTGCTGTGTGGAGCCCAAAGAAATATCCCCCTATTTTAAGTGACTTTCATCTAAGGGCCATGGAAGGTAGTTTAAATGAACACTATTTACCGAGATTCAATTGTCCTACTCATTTTTCTCCCTTTCCAACCTGCTCCAGGTGGTCGAGCCTCCACCCCTGTGGGCCTCATAGAGGATTAGTGCTCCTGCAGAGATCTGATATGTATTACTTAATGAAAGCATAACACAGGAAAGTTAATAGTGATTAGAATCTATTTGCCTTCACTTCATCTTATTACAAATTATACTTGTATATTAAGTTCATAATTCTCTGATTACCAAGGAGTTCAGCTGAGGTCCTGGGTCTCCTCAGTTCTAATTAGCCTTGGCCAGCTGAGCGCGTGCTGGGCTGAACCCTCACACAGCATTTCTCACTGGGCAGCAGAAGGGAAAACGATTCATTCTGGGAACCAGGTCTCTGTTGCTGTAAACTATTTGTATACTGTGTGGACTTGCATGGACCTAGCCTATGCCAGGTCCCAGAGCAGTCTGCTTCAGTCCCCATCCCCATTGTCATGTTTCTGAGAATGACTATACATTATTCAGTAAATGGTCCCATCCAGATGATTGACATAATTTTCCATGAAACAGAATTTAAATTTAGACATTTTGAGAGGCAATGTGCCATAGGGATTGTATACACATTCTTGGGACAAGTGAGAGGCATCTTAGGCTAGTGGTTAATTTTGGAGGAGTTACTTAAGTTTTGTAAGCTTCAGCTTACTTATCTATAAAACTAGAGGTCTGATGCATGAAATTCATGCACAGGTGGAGTCCCTAGGCCTGGCCAGCAATCAGGGCCGACTGGGGCCAGGCCAATCAGGGCCAGGCTGGAAAGGAGACGACAGTCACCAGGCCAAGAGCAGAAGGAATGGATGCTGGATGCTGCCATCTTTGGCACCCCACCACCGCACAATTCCCCGCCTCCCTCCCCCCACTCCTTCCCTCATCACTGCACTGCCACAATGGCAGGTGGGGGGCAGGCCGATCAGGGCCTGCTGGCCGGGGGGAGAAACAGGACATGGGAGGTTGGCCGCCAGCCCTGAGGAGGGAGCTGGCCCTCAGCCCCCCTGGGAAAGGAGCCGTGTCCACCGCCACCCACCCCTGGTTCTCCGTCCCAGCCTGGGGGCTGGCCGGTGGGAGGGACTGCAGGAGGTTGGCTGGCAGGGGGAGGTTGGCTGTGGGAGCACACTGACCACCAAGGGGCAGCTACTGCATTGAGCATCTTCCCCCTGGTGGTCAGTGCGTGTCATAACAACCAGTCGTTCCGGTCGTTCCAGTTGTTCCGGTCGCTTAGGCTTTTATATATATACAGATAGATGGGAATAATAATAATGCCCACTTCCTAGGATAAAATGAATAATAGCATATAGGAATCATTAAATATATGTTACTTTATATTACTGTTAATATTAATTAGTATTTTTCTGTGAAGTGATGGGATAGCATAGTGGCAACAGAAAGAATATTTATTTTACATATAAGAAAATCAAGCTAGGTGATGAGAAGTTCATACTTTTTATCAACTTTTATAAAGCGCTTATTGTGGGACAGTCCCTCTCCATTTAAAAATCAATGTCCAATACCAGTCTCTGCCCCTCAAACAATAAGTAGCCATCAACTGTGCCTGTAGGATCAGAGAAGGCTTCCTAGTGGAAGTGTCAACTAAATTGATCTTGATGAATCAATTTCATCCTCCAGTACCCCACCTCAATCTTTAAAACCACACCTAATGTCACCTCCTTAGTTAAGCTCTCCTTGATTCCCTCCTCCCTGCTTAATAAAAGTTAATGATGTCACCCTTTAGCCGATGTCTGTACTTTGTCTGTACTGACATGTTTGTATATGAAATGCACACAAAAAGTGGATATTTCTTTTTTTAAATATATTTTTATTGATTTTAGAGAGGAAAGGAGAGGGAAAGAGAGACAGAAACATCAAAGATGAGAGAGAATGATCGATTGCCTGCCTCCTGAACACTCCCCCCCCCCCACTGGTGATCATGCCTGCAACCCAGGCATGTGCCTTGACTGGGAATGAAACTCCTGATTCATACATCAATGCTAACCACTGAGCAACACCAGCTAGCAAAAGTGGAGATTTCTAATGTATTCGTCAGTTTTCTGCATTACAAGCACATAGCTCACTGTCTAGAACATAGTAAAGGTAATCCTAATTGCTGGCATCTATGATGTGCTTACTATTTATAGGCACTCCTCTCAGTACTATATTTATATCAACTTAACTTCCTGGCAACTCTGTGAGGATGCTGACACACTGAGTAATTTAGTGATTTTCACCTGATTATTCAGTAGCCTTGGTTTTGAACCCAAGTAGTCTGGCCCCAGACCCCTTGTTTCCAGCCTTTATGTAATAACTCTCCATGAGCATTTGCCGAACTGGGTATGATAATGGTCATCAAGTGCTGGGTGCTTTACCTGTATGATCTTATTTCATTTTCATAACAATACTCTGATGCAAGTACTATTCTGATGTTCAAGTTATAAATGTGTAAAGTGAGGCCTAGCATTTTTATTTACTTTGCCTAAGGACCCATGGCAAGTAAGTGGCTTGAATTTAATTCAAGCCTATTGCCTGAGCCTGAAATATTATCTACTACCCCAATATTCCCTAAAATAGTATATAGAAATTCCCAGTAGTATGTGAGAGTATGTGGTTCATGGTTCATTTTAATCGTGATGTACCTGTTTAATGTGTACCTCCAATGGTATGACTAGAATTCTATCCATGATGTTATTGGTGTAGATATTTACAAGTTAGAGTGTGTCCTTTGAAAAACTGCCAAGTGAATGATAACCCAGTTGGATCATAGATATGGGAAATGGGTCCATAGGTGTCTTTGGGAAGTTCTGTATTATACCCCCTTGCCTCCCTTATGCATGAATAGGACAGTGAGAGAAGGAGAGAGGAGAGCATTCCAGGTGGTAAAGCACCTACAAAGATCTGAAGTCAAGAACGCACTTGTCTGTTCCACACAGGGAACTGTCTGGACTTGTATGCCTATAATTTGAACTTAATTCTATAGAAAGCAGAGCATCTTGAGAGATTTAGGACCATGACACTGTCTATTCATATTTATCATTTAAAGACATTGAGTCTTTATTACCCGTCTGGATTTATAATAACTTGACCATATCAATGAGTAAACACTCTCAGGCTCAGGTTAGCAGCCCCTTGAACACAGTGCTCAGGAGGATGTGCTGGAAACACAAACGTGCTGTTGCAGCCTTGCCGTGTATGTGTGATGCAAGGCCCACCTCCGCCATTCACCTGCGCATCTTACCAATTAGGGTATTAGCCTCCTTTTATAAAGCTGTTTGCAACCACCAACATTGGTAATCTTGCATCTTTTTCTATTTGAAATCGTAAAACTAATTGAACAATTCATTGAACCTAATGGCTTTAGAAAAATCAATAATTGCCTCCCATTATTGATATAGGGGAAGCACACAGAAGGAATTACCCAATACAGAAATAAGCCAGTTAAAATAAATAATTCAACAAGCTGCCTAGCAATCTATTCAGATTTTGAACTTGAATGATTACGTGGACTTTCTTAAGTATAAATAATGAAAGAAATGCACTCCGTGCTGCCAGGGTGTGGAGTGAAGCTACAGAAGCAAAGATGCCGGGTCCTGGCATTTCTCCCACTGCTCCTGGCTGTGTGTGGTCAGTAAGTAGTCTGTTGGCTGAGAGGTGTGTATGTGGGGATGAACACTGGCTTCCAATTAGTGTGATTAGAATTTGAGGTCAGAGTATGGTAGTAATAATATGTTGTTAAATACATCTAGTAATTTACAAAGCATGTTCACATCTAGCTATACCTAGCTATAAGTCAGGTAGATATTTTGCAAATGGAAAAACCTAAGGGTCAGCATGGATTAACTCATCCATCGTCATGTTGCCAGTCAATATAAGAATTGAAACCATAGCACAGGTTTTTAAACTTCTTGTCCATTGCTCATTTTACTAAAAGCTTTGGCTTCCCACCCCCGCCCCCCTCTTACATTAGAAATAATATGCAGAACTCAAGTCCCTGTTTTCACTGAAGGCACCAATAGTTAAGAAAGTAACTGTCATTTGGTCAAGGTCATGTAGCTCAAACAGGATAGCGCTCCTTTCTTATACTCCTCAGCCATTAGTGGGTTTCTTCCCATGGCAAGGGGGTGAACACAGTCCCTGCTGAGAACCTGTGATGTTCCAAAGTAGAACACGGGACTGAGGGGGACTATCAGCCAGGTCCTTAGGGTGACCCATTCCTCTGCTCTGGTTCCAGATCATCAGGGAGCAAGACACATGTTCGTTGGTGACAAAACCTGGGTTGTGAAGACAAAAACTGTAGGACTGTGTGAGGGGAGGCTGAAGTGGAATGAAATATTCCTCTTCCTGCTCTTCTTTCTCCCTTACCCCACCTTCTCAAAACAGTCAGGGTGACGTCTGAGAACAAGAGAAGAAAAAAATCATCAGGGGGTGGCCCCATGCAAGTTGCAGTGCAGGACACTCAGACGTCCTTTCCCTCACTCACTTTTCTTGTTCACCATCGTGTCCCATGTGTCCAAGCTAATGCTCAGTAGAGCACACAGGCTGTCCCAGGAGCTGCTCTAAGTGGTTATGAATTAAGTAATTTGATCCTCCCCATAAGCTATGGCTACATACTTTATTGTAATCATTTCACAGATGAAGAAATTGAGATATAGAAAGAGTAAGTGCCCATCCAAGTTACCACAGTTGCAGAGGGCTGTGGGGGGGAGGGACAAAGATTCAATTCAACACAGGTCAAGAGCCTGGAGAACCCACGTTCTAAAATGCTACACCATACTCTGGTCCCAAATAGTCTGTGTGTGTTCTTCAGATCCAGTCTCCATCCTTGTCCACATGGCTCTGTGCCCAGCTCAGTGGGCTGCGTCACCGGCCCCCCTGACTCTGGCTTCTGGTTGGGTTTGGCCAATAGAAAGCACCAGCAGGAAATTGGAAGGAAGAGGATGCATCAAGGCAGTACTAGTAAGTCTCCTGGCTCCCTCTGTGCCAAGGCCACGGGTTCCTCAACGTGAGGCCTCAGGTCTTATTGAAAAGCCTTCTCCTGTAGCACCAGCCAAACCTACCATTATCCCCTAACTCTTCCCCATTATTGTTAGTCTGGAGTGCTTCACCATCCCACAGGCTTCCCTTACCCTGTCCACACCTATACATACAGTCTCCTCATTAAACTCCCTTCCTTTACGTTACTTCATTTGAATGAACCACTTGTTTCATGCCGGAGCCCTGACTGATACAACTGTCCTAGCAAATACATAAGTAATAGCCATAATAAATGTAACTTGGAGAGAGAAAAAGAAGAAAGGGAGAAGGATGGAGGGAGGGAGGGAGGGAAAGATGGATGAAAGGCCCCTGTTAAGGAAATGTAGAATGCCAGTCCACCTTACCACACCTGGATTAGTTCTTTTCTTGCAAATAAGAATCACTTTGGTGATAAAGCTCTAAGAAATGTTATTTCATTTTTAGCACGTATATTGTCACCCCCACTTCACAGATCACAAAACTGATATTCAAAGAGATAATTTGTCTAAGTTCACATTGAAATTCTGATTCCAGCTGGGCCAGAGTGGCTCAGAGATTGAATGTCAACTTATGAACCAGGAGGTCACAGTTCGATTCCAGGTCAGGGCATATGCTCGAGTTGTTGGCTTCATCCTCAGTGTGGGGCGTGCAGGAGGCAGCTGATCAATGATTCTCTCTAATCATTGATGTTCCTATCTCTCTCTCCCTTCTCCCTTCCTCTCTGAAATCAATAATTTTTTTTAAGAAATTCCAAATCCAGTTCATATCCTCTCATTTCCCAGCTACAGTTTCTGAGCGTGAGGTGTCTCCTCCCTGACAGTGATCCAGGTGTGCAGGGAGTCACAACCACCTTGGAGGAAGAAGGGCTTTGGTCACAACCGGAATTAGATTTAGGGTCTGTCACATCATCACTCAGTCTGCCTGTTTGTGTTTGCACCTTGTTCTCTGGTTCCTGAGCACCAATCTCAACTGTATCTTGGGGAGGGGGAGCAATGCCAGTGCTGAAAAGTGTATTTGTTCTATGAGGTTCCTTTCATCTCAGTCTTCCAAGGCAGGCCACGAACCATCTTTATAAGCAGCACATGGCAATCGATGCAGAGAGGCACTAATGCACATTTCTGATTGCCCCCTTTGAAAAATGTAGGTCTTTTGTTAAAACTTAGATATTGATATTTGTTCAGCTGGGTGGCATTTGAATGTATCATCATGATATTCCCGAGGACATGGAAGGTCCCTCTGAGAAATGTTTATTTGAGAATCAAAAAGGCCATCACTTCTCCACATGCCGTTGATTTCATTCTCCTGGAAGTACATTAATCCTGGGCCCAGACAGCGCCCTTAAAGTAGACTGGAAATACCACTTATTAAGAAGCCACATTTTTTTTTTCTGATGGGAGGACAATTTATGATTATGTCTGGGGATGTTTAACATTTTAAACAAGTGGCCAAATAACGAACCGCGTAAGCAGCTATTTGTGTGAACAAAGGTTCAAGACATGAGACTGAATGGATTGGTTGGGGCTACACCCAGCAGCTGGTTCATTCTCTATAGAGACTCTAAAATGGAACTTTTTAACGAAAATGGAAACAACTGGACAGAATGGGGAAACAAGCACGTATAGCCCAAACGGTTGCTTCACTCTTTCGTCTTCTCCATTCCAGAGCAAGTTTCTTAGTAGAGAGGCGCTGTATCTGGACTTGTTTTCCCTCTAGCTGCTAGTGTGCTGCCTAGCATGTAGTCAGTGCTATTAAATAATGACGGAGTGACTGGCTGACTGGCTACCAGTCAGTATAAAACCATTAAGTGAATGGTTTTATAAAGCTCATTCTTATTTTCATTTAACGTTCAAAAAATCCAGTGAGATAATCAGGGGCGGCAATTTTCCTTCCTCCCATTTTATAGATGTGGAAACTGAGGCCCAGAGATGTACTGTATCTTGCCCAAAGTCACACAGCAAATTAGTGGCAGAACCAAGAGTAAAAACTTGGTCTTTTCATGACTAGGCCAGTGGCCTTTCCATTCCCTTGACTTGGTCTCACTTCTTTCCCTTCCTTTTAGCCCTCATTCGGTCTATCAACTAATACTGTGGAGCAGAAATGGCATTTGGGAACTGAAGGAATGAAAACAAAGCTCTTCCTGAATCAAGACCATGAAATCCCCAAATGAAATGGGAGGCATTGCATTCTCTGATATAGGGATCAATGTACTAGAAGCTAAGTGAATGACAGATATGAAATTAATGGCATTTAAATTTATGCAGTTACAATAGAAAACAGTTCTTCTGGAATGCTTTCCTGAGGCTTTGATATGTAGTGGTAATTAAAAGAGCTCCTTTAAATCATTTATTATAATTATATTTTAAATAATATAGTCCTGAATGTAATTCACTTTTTGGTGTTTACCGGTAGCTGGTGACATTTGGAATTGACTAGAAATTTGCAACAATTTAACTACCTTTTGTATACAGAGAACCTAACTGCCTCTTTCAATTGAATTGGGAAAGCACACCATGTCCCCTTCCTGCCCTACATCCGTGATCTGAGATTCTCCCCAGACAAAAAGGAGTCAGAAAAAGTTAAAGGTGGGGCTTAAAATCAGGCACATTCTGCCACTTTCAAAAGCAAATGATTTCATGAAAAAGTGGAAACCTGAGTATGTGCTTTAGTTGGGAAATTTCACCCTCTTTAGGTCCAGGCGAGTGAAATTTGCAGAGTTGATGAAAACCTTGTGCTAATGGGATCTGGTTAATAAATTAAACCACATGTGAAGCATTTTCCTCTCCATAGTTGTTATCTCTTCTGGCTCAGGGAAGTTGAGAGTGTTGCCTGTAAGGCACAGCTCATGGAGTTGGGGAGAGGTGGAGCCCCTTTGGACTCTGGGTTAAATGCTTTCTCCAGCTATGCCCCAAGGGCTGCTGATATGATTATGCGGTGTTTTACAAGCAACATCACAGTGCCACACTTGTAAAAGTGCACCCCCATTTGAAAGGTGGGGTTCACAGCAGTGAGTTGACTGATTTTCCCAAGGCCATACCTTGAGTTGCTAGGACAGGACTTTGATCCAGGCTCCTGAGTCCAACTCTAGAAATCTTTTTACCAAAGCACAGCTTCTTGGCTTAAACAACTCAAGCAGGAATGTGTCCTGGGTTGTCAGGGGGCTGAGTGAAGGTCATGATTGGGTCAGTGGTAATTCATTCCCTCCAGATGTGGAGAAATGCTCATATTCCCTGAACTCCTGAGATAACTTCTGGGACCCTTCCTGTTCATTTCCCTTCCCTGAGCTTCCTCTTCCCAAAGCAAGCCACCTAGAACTCTTCTTCTCTCTCTGCTTTTCTCCTTCGTTGGACTCTAATTCACTTCTGGAAAAATGTGGGTTTTCTCTGTATTAACATTTGGCAAGTAACCTGACCTGTCTGAAATTCAGGATCTTCTTTGTAAGGGGGTCTCTCTAAATTGCTAATATCTAAATTTATTTATATTTGTGCCCTTGGCACTCAAGGTAGCTTTTACACATAGTAAAAAAATGACCAAATCTTGCAAGGTTTTTGTAAGGGTTGGATGAGATAAGCTGTGTAACTGGCCTAGGACATATTTTAGCATTATTGGGTGCTTGATTCATTATTTTCCTCTAGAAAATCCACTGAGGACGTGCAGAATGCTAGGAGTTGTTGGGCACACTGGATATGACAATGAACTAAACAGCTGAAGATTCCAGACCTCTTGAGCCATATGTTCTAGGAGGGCAAGATACAATACATAATAAACACCAAATGAGTAAAGTATATGGTATGTTAGCAGGTAGTCAATACTATTGAAAGTGTTTTGAAATAGAGCTGGTCAGGAAATGGGTTGGAGGGTGCGATCTACAATTTTAAATAGGGTAGTCTTAGGCAGCCTCAAGGAAAAAGAAACACTTGATTTCAATAGTTAATTTCCTTATCTGCATTCTTTTTTTCGTCTGTTTTTTCCTCCATTCAAGTTCTTCCTATACAGGGCTTGTCTCTCTGACAAGATTAGCACATACCAGAGAACCTAGGCGCTCAGTCCTATTGCCCTGTCTGCAGAGCTGGCTACATCATTTCCAGGGTCCAATGCAAAAGGAAAATTAGTGCCATTGTCCAAAATCATTACAGATTTTAAGTCGGCAACAGCAGAGCCAAGGGCAGGGCCCCTCTCACACACACATGAAGTGACTGTCTGTGGCCTAGAGATATGTCAGATCAGGGTTGAACCTGCAAGGACTCAGGGTCAGTTCCTCCTCTGGTCTATAGACCATGAGGCAGCCTCACCATCTGCTGGCTACCTGCACCTTGTCCTGATCATTTCTCACCGCCTTCCACGGGCTGACCCTGGCCTCTTCTACTGTCCTGGAGAGGGCTAAGCCCACAGACAGGTACTGATGGATTCTTAAAGCCAACAGCTGCCCCTAGGAGTCAGTAAACCTTCCTGCATAGGGAATTTATTTTCTCCAGATTTAATGGCAAGTAGCTGGAGGACTTCAGAATTTCTTTTTCTTTTCTGATAATCAAGAGTACTCACTCCAGTGGGGCCATTTACCTGATAAATCCTAGCATTAGGTTTCAATGCTGATAAGCCTCCCATCAGCTCAGGCTGCTGCCCCATCCTGACACTGAGCAATCTATTCCTACCAGGCCTAGCCCAGCACTAGCCTGAGCTGCTGAATAATGGAGTTATGGAGTTGCCTTATAGGAGCACTGCACTTTACAGTTTGCCCTTTTCTTAACCACACTTGCTCCAAAAACCTGGGCTCCTGGTCACAGGTGAAGACACTGAAGTTCCAGAGAGGTTACATGACTTAAGCAATACTCCATGGTAGTTGTCCTGGGATTTTTCAACCAGGTCTTCTATTCTTTCCAATATTGGTTAATTATGTGTGTATTTATTCTGCGTTTGTGCCTATTTCCTCTGAAAGCACTGGACTACAGGATTTTTATTCCAGAATGCCCTTTCCCATGAATGCCCTTATCTTAAAATTCTGTGAGATCCCAGGGGCTAGGGGTGCTGGAATGCAGTCGGTTCCTTGCTGAGGCCCATAATATTATAAAGAAGCAATAATAGTTCTAAAGCATATGCACACTCTTAAGTAAACAAAAGAGACAGAAATATAAAAAAAAAGCTGTAAAGCTGTAAGAAGTGCACTTATGATATCCATCCAGTCATTAATTTCTTTTTCATTTTTCTATTATGGTAAATATATGACATAAAATTTAAGCCATTTTTAAATGTATGGTTCTATGTTCTAACGTATGTCTACACTGCAATCATCAACATCATCTGTCTCCAGAACATTTTCATCTCCCCCAGCTGAAACTGTACTGTTAAACAACAGTTTCCTCATCACCTACCCCCACTCAGACATTTGGGCTGCTTTCCCCTTTTACTTATTGTGAATGCTGTTGCTATGAACATGGTATACAAATATCTGTCCAAGGTCCTGCTTTCCATTTCCATTCTTTGGGATATATATTGGAATTGCTGGATCATTTTGTAATTCCACGTATAGATTTTTGAGGAACCACCATACCATTTTTCACTATTTTACATTTCTACCTGCAATGCATAGGAGTTCCAATTTCTCAACATCCTTGCCAACAATTTTATTTTTCATTTTTTATAATAGCCATCCTAATGGGTGTAAAGTGACTATTGACTCTCTTATTCATTCATCCGTCCATCCATGCATCAATCCATCTGCCAAACTGTATTTTGGAGCTTAGTTTAATCCTGCAAGTCAGAAGAAAGAAAGCCCAGTTGTTGTTCTTCAGCAGTTTAGCACCTCCTGTGAGAGGCAAAGACATCAGTACTCAAATTTCTCCACCCCAGCCCGGAATCTATGGGCCCTGCAATTGACCTTGATTTAAAATAACTTCACATCTCTTTTCAAAACTCCTCCTCTCACCCCCTTCTGTTTGGATTCATCTGGTTTAGGCTTGAATTAGAGGGAAGGAAAGAGTTCTAGTTGCCTCCTGGCCCAGACTAGTCAGTCTTCATGTATGTTGGACCCATCCCCTGATTTTCTTCTTCTAGGTCTGCCACATGGGAGGAGATTTGAGGGTTGTTGCTCAGGAGTCAGGAGCCCAGGTCTCTGGAGCTGGATCTCTGGTTGCAGGTTCCTGTTTCACTATCTAATAGATGTGACAGTATCCTAATAGGACAAATCACTTATCCTCTCTGAGCCTCTTGTTTTCTCTTTCTGGGTTAAATGAAAGATTGAGTTAAGAGAGGCCACTGTCTGTGGGACATCTGCCCTGACCACTTCAGCCACTGACACAGATTTATGTAAACTTCAGGATGCTGACTCACACCCAGTAGGTGCTCAGTTTGAGAGGGAATTGGAATTCAATGGCTGGTGCCCAGATACAGTAGCATTGTACAGAAAGTAAGACCAGGGGCAGTGAAACCATCAGAGCCAGGCCCACAGTATGGCTTCCCTGCTGCCAGCTGGGTTACTTTATGTAAGTTAGTTAACCTTGTTATGCCTCTATTTTTAAAAGTGGGAAAAATATTAGTGCCCTTTCCCTAAGGTTCTTATATAAAACACTTAGAAAATAACAAATGTGTTGCCCTCACTGATGTCACCCTCCTGATAATGTTTACAGAGGCAAAACCAATGCAGGCATCTCATTAATTATCTGCCTGCCAACATCCTGCTCTCTGTCTCCCCCAGGGCCATCGAAACATGGGCACCTGGAGATCAGGAGTTTTTGTGAGGTAGGAGAATTGGCAAGACTTTTATATGGTCTTCTCTGTCACTCATGTGGCTTTCTTGTTCTCCCCCTCCTTGTTCCCACCCACCCTGATCCATACCCGCAACTCCTCATCCCTGCCTAGATAGCTTTGGCCTAAGTGCTGCCCATCCCCCCGCCATGCAGTGCAGGGAGAGGGGGCAGGAAGCAGGGACAGGCTGCTTGAGGTCCATCACCTGAAGCAAGGCCCAGGTGTGACACCTACAAGCTCAGGGACCCAGGGAGAGGCTTAGCTGCCTCCAAGCAGCAGGTGCTACTGATGGATGGCAGAGAAATATGCACAGCCATCTGCCTCTGGATGCCAGATCTGGATGTGCACATTCTATATCCAAATACATTTAATACAGGACTCACTGTCACACACCTGGGCAGAACCAAACTTCATTAAGACCACAGTTTATATGGGGACCTGCATACCTGGTTTTGGCCATTAGAAGTGCTGAAACTTAAGTTCTTCAAACCAGATCTGCATCTCTAACAAAATGTGGAGAAGTTATGCATTAGGTACTTCAAAAAACAAAAACAAACAAAATAAAAAAACAACATTTGCAACGAGAATGATACATGAGAATGCTGACATAGACATTGATAGTTAAAACAAAAGGTAAAAGACAGACTAATAACATAAATGGAACTGTTACTATGTCTGGCATGATGCTGGGTGTTTTAAATTTGCCATCTCACTTAAGTTTTCTACCATTGGAAGTACTATTATTGATCCTATTTTGTATATGTGGAGGTTGAGGCATGAAGAAATGATATAATTTGTTCATGGTTAGAGGTGATTCTAGGATTTAAACCAGCAAGTAGACTCCCAGTACTGTGCAACCACTGGCCTAGAGGGCCCTTTAGAGCAATTCTGATGCAAGACTCTAGTTTTTTCTTCTAAGCAATGATGGGTCCTTAGCCAGATGAGGCCAAGAGGATCTGATCCAGGCTGCTTTCCCAACACATGAAGTCTAGTGTACGCTGACCTCCCGATGGGTTCTTGTTCCATTGCTGAGCTGGCTGGGGTGTATCTTTCTTATATCCAGGCCTTCATTCCGATTGTAGAGTTATTTCTCTGCAAATGAATGCTGATTGCTTGACGTCTTGATGATAAGTATAAGTCTTTATCAATCATATTTCTAAGCAATCGTGCCTCCATCTCAGAGGGTCTGATTAGCTTTGTTTCTTGTGCTGAAAAATGACAGGGAGTTCTCTGTTTTAGGCCAAAGTCCTGTATTCTGTTTCTGGGCCTGCCTTTTGCTACCATAGGAAAGGTGCTCTAGCTTTTTCCTTCAGGTAGGAACTGAAACTACTTGATTTTGGTTCATCTTGAAAATGAATTTCCCCCATCAGGAATAAATATAGATTCCAGGGTACTTTTTTATGTAGCACCATTAAAGTTCCCACCACCTCCTCACTCCTCATATCCCAAGTACTGATCACAACATCTTATCGGTGTCCCCTTTAAAAGACTCCATGCCCAATATTGTATTTGCTAAGCTACCTAAGTTGGGCAGCAAACCAAAGTAAGCAAAACAGGCTTTTGTTTTAATGCAGAAGAAAAAGGCACACACACACACATATCTGTTCTAATGTGATCTCCTAACAGCGCACCAAGGTTAGTTTAGAGTTTGGACTACCTCTTGTAGGTTAAGGTTTTCCAAAGTATCCTCAACAGACCAATATCATCAGCTGCTCCACAGAAAAGGACGCCTCTTTTTGGAAGTGCTCCTGCCAAGGGCTGTAAACATGATTTCAAGGACAATGCACATGAAAGCCACTCTGTTTCTATTATATCTGCCTCCCACTACCCAAGCCTTGAAAATGAACCTTGTCTCTCTGGGCTGTACTAAACCTAGGTGTTATTTAAAGGTGACACTCAAGATCTAAATGTAATAATTTATAATTTTTCCATTCATAGTCCATTAGAGAGAGTAAGAGAGAGAGAAAGAGCACAATATTGGGATTTTTACTGTCTCTTGAGAAGCACAGCAAGATATAGAGATAGTTAGAGATTAGATAGAGAGATAGAGATAGAGATAGAGATAGAGATAGAGATAGAGATAGAGATAGAGAGATATACACATGACTAGTGGCCCCCAGGAACCGGTGGCCGTGGTGTGATGCAGACAGAATCCCATCCACCATGGTCATGGTGCCATCCCCGCCCAGCCTACCTGTGATTGCAGGGGCTTACGGATGTGCCACCTTATAGCCAGTTAACAAGATGTGAAGTAACAGGTGACATGCAGGCTGTCTTAGCCTGATGCACGCTTAGTCTAACCGGCTGCTATTCCTGTGGGTGTCTGCAAAGTTGTGTCAACAGCTGCTGAGTTTCAACACATCAATTCTGGTTAGGCAACTACTCTATGGAACAGTTAGGCCTACCTGACATTTAAAAAAAAAAAAACAGTGCCTATGTGCTGGCTTGAACTTCCTGTTGCTTAGTTTGGGGATGAGATGTGAGTCAATATTTGGGAATAGTGAGAACCTGCATGACTCCTGTGGGTTCTGACATTGAATTTGGGGTGTAATCACTTCTGCTAGGGCTCTAACTTACTGGGATACCTGGCTCCATGTTTCCCTCCACCATGTACTCTGACCAGGAATCAAACTGTGACCTCCTGGTGCATAGGTCAATGCTCAAGCACTGAGCCATACCGGCCAGGCAAACACACTAATTTTAGAGCATCCCTCTTGATTTGACGCAGTGAGTTTGCAAAGGTTAAGAGGTGTTCTGCAGGGAGCATAAGACAAGAATCAGTAAGACCAGGCATTCTGCTGTGGGCACAGTCATCTAGTGACCAAAGGCTTGGACTCATTACATTCATTAACAGTAGCAAAATTACAGTTATGAAGGAGCAACGAAAATAATTTTATGGTTGGGGGTCACCACAACATGAGGAACTGTATTAAAGGGTCACGGAATTAAAAAAGGTAGAGAACCACTGGTCTAAATGAAAGTTAGAATGGAAAATCATTCCCATTTTATTGTTGTTGAATATGAAATGCTTCAGAGCCCGCCTGGGAGAGGGCCCTGCCCTGCATACCCAGAGTCTTCTTCAGGAAGGGAAAGGTGTTTTTTCCTGGACCTGGGACATGGAGCATGAGAATAGGAGAGAGAACCAGGGACATAAGCAGACAAGCACAGATCAACAGCATAATGCTGGAAAACAGATGTGCATTCAAGAGACATATGATAAACATGTCTGAAAAAAATAAAACCCACAACTAAAAACCACACAACTTCTGACATTTATGAGTGGCAGGTGATGTTCAAAGTGAAATGAGAAAAGCTCTGAGAACTTAAGGAACTTGCTCATGGTCACACAGCTCCTTGGGGGAACTGCAAGGAATCCACTCTCACTACAGAATTTAAATGTGTTGAATTTAATTTGGAAAGCCTGTGCATTGAGAACAGGAGAACTAATATCCATGGCAGATCAAGGTGCTTGGTTTTCATCCTGTAGGCCCCCAGGAACTGTTGGAGTCTTTTGAAGAGGGGAGTGACATAGTCACAAAAATGCATTCAAATAATTCCTCTGACAAGTCTGCCTTCAATGCTTTGGAGCGGGAGGGGTTCTCTCGAGTGGAGAAATGTGTGGGTTGGGAAGGATAACTCAGGTGGGCTGAGTCCCATAGGCATAAGGCTAATCCTATTCAAAGTAGCCTCAAACCCATCATTTTGCTTCCATTTATCCATGTCAGGTCTGAGGAGCCCACTTTGGGGCCTGTTGCTCTGCCCTTTCACCTTGTAGATCAGTGGTCGGCAAACTCATTAGTCAACAGAGCCAAATATCAACAGTACAACGATTGAAATTTCTTTTGAGAGCCAAATTTTTTAAACTTAAACTTCTTCTAACGCCACTTCTTCAAAATAGACTCACCCAGACCATGGTATTTTGTGGAAGAGCCACACTCAAGGGGCCAAAGATCCGCATGTGGCTCGCGAGCCGCAGTTTGCCGACCACTGTTCTAGAGGAATCTTTCTTGCCTGGGGGGTTACATGTGAGCTCCCAAGCTCCCTCAGTTGGAAAGGCACATATGAAATGACAGTGCAGAGATGGTACTGATTGCATCACATGGGTCCTGAGATGGTATAAACCTACTGGAAATGCTTCTCAGGTTACTCGGGGATGGAAAATGGGTTCCGCTCCCATATGCCCAGCCTAATCAACAGGTAGTGGCTGCCGGGTGTACCATGTGGAGACGTTTGGGAGGACGCTCTGCTCAAGCTGCACAGACAGCACTTTGCTGGTTCCTTGGGCCTTTCAAGGGATTGGGGAGGAAGGGGGAGCACATGTGCCAAGTGTTTGCTATTCTTGGGCTGCTAGGATAAGCCAAGGATGCCCTTGGCCTCTTTGTAGTTCTTCCCCATGGTTGAGCGGCAGCTTCTCAGGCTCTGTGAAGGTACTGGATGCACATGCCACTCAGTCCAGGAGAGCTCAGCCTGTGTGTGGGAAGCACCAGCTCTGCATGCCGCACACCCATTGCTCTGGGCTCCGCATCAAGTGTGAACCACTCCCAGCTTCTGGATGTTACACCTATTCTTTTGAGACAATGCCCACGCTTGTGTCTTTGGAAGGCAAAGAATGTTCTAGAAATTTTACATGTAAAGACTGACCTATTTTTGGTAGATTTCATGTCACTAAGAACCTTCAGAGGACACTGGGCTCAGGAATTGTCAGCTTGGCTTAAAATCCTTCCTTGGGCAAGTTATGTATCTGCTCTGTGTTTGGTTTATTCTTCTATGTAATGAGAATAATGAGAATAATAATGTAGTAATACAGAAGAATATATCTTAACATTTTATGTCCTTAACCACTGGCCAGACTAACCAACACTCTCTTTTCCTTCTATATGGCACACTGACGGATGCCCACCACATGCTGAGTGCTACTCTTTTGTATATCCACTCGTTTCTGCTGCAAGTGGCCAGCTACTGGTCCTAACCATATTTTCTAAGAAGTTCCTGCTCTCTCTATGCAAGAGGGAAAATAGTGTAAGGCTATGAGCTTGGATTCAGAATCCAGACTTCCTGGGTTCAAATCCTGCCTCTGTCACTTAACATTTGTGTGGCGTTGAGCAGATTACTTAACATCTCTGTGCTCAGTTTTTCTCATTTGTAAAATGAAGAAGTTAATAATCTCTACCTCATAGGGTTGTTGTGAGGATTAAATGAGTCAATATTTTAAAGCTCTAGAATAGTACTTGGTACATAATAAGTGTTTACTACTTTTTATGACAAGAGTCTGGCACATAGTGGATTCTTGTACATTAGATCTATCTTTCCTTCTGAATACAAGTTCAATGTTTTTTATAATTTCCTTCTTTGTTGTGAAGGAAAGCATATGTTCAAAGATGTCCTGTGTTTCAATTCCAGGCAATGGCATGAACTGTAGGATGTGGTCTGTCATGGGCAGGATTCGGATTAATGACTCAACTATTTTCCTGCCTTCAGTAAACACATTGCTTGCTTATGGCCTCACAGGACACCACTGGTCACATTTGACAACGTGAAGTTCCTAGAGGAAGTCGAATGGGAAGAGAGGGTGGCTGCAGGTCAGACATGAAGAACTGAGGGGAGGTTGGGTGGGTGAAGAATTGACTAGAACATTGTAACATCAGTATTAGCAGACAGTATAATGACGCAGTTTGCAGGTACCTATCTCACACTTTTCCTCCATTCAAGAGAGATGGCATATGCCATTAAGGATCCTTTAAGCCTGACCCAGGATCGGTGCAAGTGCTGTATATGAAAGAGTGCTTTGAGTGTGGGAGGCTGACCTCCCTACTTTGAACACATAGTGACCGTTATATGTTTGAAATATCTATATAAAAACCAAATGCACTGCCGAAACCGGTTTGGCTCAGTGAAGAGAGCGTTGGTCTGTGGACTGAAAGGTCCCAGGTTCGATTCTGGTCAAGGGCATGTACATTGGTTGCGGGCACATCCCTGGTAGGGGGTGTGCAGGAGGCAACTGGTCGATGTTTCTCTCTCATCGATGTTTCTAGCTCTCTATCCCTCTCCCTTTCTCTCTGTAAAAAATCAATAAAATATATTTAAAAAACACAAATGCACTAATAGAAGAAACAGAAAACTAGAAAGAAAGAGAATACAGGAAAGGAGAAGGGTGAGAAGGAGGAAAATAGCTCATATTTATGTACTATGCAACAGGCATTCTGCTAAGCATCTACTACTAGCTTATTTTGCCTCAATACAACCCTGTTAGGTAAATGTTGAAACTGCCATTTTACAGATGTGCAAACAGGTCGGGAGAGCCCAACACCATACTAGTACCATGCCCTGTGATCTTTCTCTTATACTGCACTGCCTTCCTGTGATTAAAAATAAAATAAAATGACAAAACCCAGGGATATTTTCTTGTTGTTATTGGTAGGATGGGGCAGTAGTTAAAAATTGGGTTGCCAAAGTCATCAAGACCTAGGTTCCCAGTTCCACTTGGACTGCTCACCACCTCTTAAAAGTCCCCAGTTCTCTGAGCACTGATTCCTTTGTCTGTGTGTCACAACCTACAGCACAGGATGGCTTTGAACTTTAGATGAAATGATGGGTAGAGAATATGATAATAAGTAATGGAGGACCATGCACAGTGCTTCATAAATGCTCAGTACACAGACTACTCTTCCTTTTGGTATGTTTAGTTTTCTTATTTCTATTATTAAGTTAATCAGCCTTGGTGTGCCAGTTTCATCAATTTTGGGTAACTCTGAGCTCCTTGAGGACTGTGAGCCAAGTAGAGAATCACCAAGATTTTAGAGCCAGAGAAAATCTCAGAAAAGCCATTCAATTCCAACCCCACATTCTACAGATTGGAAAAAGCTAATATCCAACAAAAGGAAGTAATTTGTCCAAAGGCACCTAGAATAAGTCACATCTCAGATATCATCACACCTATCATGCTTCTAGATATATGGGAAAAAGTCTTTAAGAAATACTTATTCAATGAATTCTGATTTCTTAGTATCCTTCAATCTCAGACCAGTCCATGAGGTGCTTCTCATTCATGAACTGGTTGCAGATCTTTCTAGGAAGCAATGTCTGAATCTGGGAAATGTGTTCATGGTGGTTTTTGGCCCATCAGCCTCTGGCTTACGGCTTTTTAAAAATATTTTTAACCCTTTGCACTCGCTTGCTTTTTTCTCGATTCCTTTATTCTAATGCTAACCGTGTCAAGTCACACTCGACATCCGAGTGCAAAAGGTTATTAAGATTGATTTTTACAAAGAGAGAGGAAGTGAGAGGGAAACATCCATCAGCTGCCTCCAATAGGCCCCCTACTGGGGGTTGAGCCCTCATGCAACCTGGGTATGTGCCCTGGACAGGAATCAAACCAATGACCTCTAGGTTCATGGGACCTCATATGCTCAACCAACTGAGGCACACAAATCAGGGCATGGCTTTTTTTTATCTCACAAACCTGGCTTCAGTTTTCTACAAAGGAACACAGGAAATTAGCTGTCATGTGGCCCCTGTGAACAGCAGAGCAGTTTTATTGGAAAACATGGAAGAGTTTTCAGTGCTATGGTAATTTGTGTCATTTCATCAGCCAACAATGTAAATTAAATTAATTTAAAAGTATTGTACATTTTTAATTCTAACACTGGATTTACTCAGTAGCCATGGAAATTTTAGAATAACGGATAATAGTCATCTCTAATTTCTCAACATATTTTTTTCACTTACACAGCTGTGAAAAAGAATATATTTATATTTTTGTTGATGCATAATCTCCAGCCTGAAAACAGAATTCATATTAGCATTAAACTGCCAACAGGTGTCAATTTTTTTTTTCCTTTCTCTTTCCTAGTGAGCTGGAATAATCTCTTTTTTGGCAGGAAGTCAGTATTTTTTCACAGTCATTTTTGCATTCTTAAGAATGCCTTTAAAATTATTTTCTACTTGATGAAACACATCCTTGCCAGGCTCCATTATTTTCACCCTGGTGTTATCTGATTGAATACTTTAATCATAAAAATCTTGGGAGATTTGAATCATTCCTACTCATGACTGCATAGAACTATGGCTGGGTGTGTTGATAACATTTTGAAATTGTGGGTTCTTTTGCTAAGAAATAATCATGACTTTAATGACCCAATTGCATTTTAAGGTTGAATATTATTTATTTTAACTGTTGATTACAGAGTATCTTTTAGATACGAGGTAATCAAGCCAAACACCATTGATTACAGCATTCCATTCAAGACGGCCTGTGAAGAAAGATAGAATCGACAGATCTACGAGACCTGTCAGTCTCTTCAAAACTGCTTACCCCTTCCCCTCTAGCAGCCCCCTCCCCCCTGACACACACACATACAACTCTCCTGGACTCCAAAAGAGTTTGAGAATTCAAAGCAAGAGATCCTTCCTTTTTACAGCCACATAGTATTCCATTGGGTAAATTTACCACAGCTTTTTTTAATCCACTCATCTACTGATGGGCACTTAGGCTTTTTTTAGATTTTAGCTATCCTATATAATAAAAGCCTAGGTGGCATCACGCAACGTCATCACAAGATGGCCATCACAAGATGGCTGCCACAAGATGGCTGCCACAAGATGGCTGGCAGGGGAGGGCAGTTGTGGGCGATCAGGCCATCAGGGAAGGGTAGTTGGGGGTGAACAGGCCAGCAGGGGAGGGCAGTTGGGGGCAATCGGGCTGGCAGGGGAGGGCAGTTGGGGGTGACCAGGTATGCGAGAGAGGGCAGTTGGGTGCAACCAGGCCAGCAGGGGAGGGCAGTTGGGGGTGACCAAGCTGGCAGGGGAGGGCAGTTGGGGGCGATCAGGCCAGCAGGGGAGGGCAGTTGGGGGCAATCAGGTCGGCAGGGGAGCAGTTAGGCATCGATCAGGCTGGCAGGGGAGCAGTTAGGGGACGATCAGGCTGGCAGGCAGAAGCAGTTAAGAGCAATCAGACAGGCAGGCAGGCGAGCAGTTAGGAGCCAGCAGTCCCAGATTGTGAGAGGGATGTCCAACTGCTGATTTAGGCCTAATCCCACAGTGATCGGGCATAAACCGGCAGTTGGACATCCCCCAACAGGTCCCAGATTGGAGGATTGGAGAGGGTGTAGGCTGGGCTGAGGGAAACCCGCCCCCCATGCACGAATTTTGTGCACTGGGCCTCTAGTTATAAATAATGCTGCTATGAGCATAGGGATGCTTATATTCTTTCTGATTGGTGTTTCAGGATTCTTAGGATAAATTCCCAGAAGTGAGAACCCTGGGTCAAACAGCAGTTCCATTTTTAATTTTTTGAGGAAACTCCATACTGTTTTTCACAGTGGCTGCACCAGTCTGCATTTCCACCAGCAGTGCATGAGTTTCCTTTTCTCCACATCCTCACCAGCACTTGTTAGTTTGTTGATTTATTGATGGTAGCCATTCTGGAAGGTAGTGAGGTGATTGTAGTTTTAATTTGCATCTCTCTGATGATTGTAACATTGAGCAATTTTTTTTGTATGTTTACTGGCCATCTGTATGTCCTCTTTGGAGAAATGAATAGTAGACTATTTTTAAAGGTCCTTTAATTGTTATTTTTTATGGCTCCCCCAACCTCCCCAGTCACAGATCCACTATTATGGTTGAGTACTTCTGCATAAAGGCACATTTAATCTAGACTGTCTTGGTCAGTACCCTGTAGTGGCTCTCCCTCATCCTGGGGATGAACTTGGAATTTCTGAGATGTACATACAAACTCCTTCAAGCAAGACCTGTTCCCCTTTGCCCCTAACTCCTTTCCAGTGTCATCTTCGGTTACTAACCTCTTAAAATCCATGTTGCAGCCATGTGGGGCTTCCTGGAACAAGTAGTGATTCCATTTCAAGCTTCAATGACTTTGCTCAAACCAGCTCCTCTTCCTGGTTGCCCCATGCTGTACTTGTCACTGTCTTCTTCAAGACCCAGCTCATGGGGTTTCTCCCTGGCAAAGCCTTCCCTATTTTATCATCAATACTATCCTCACCCTTACACCATTGTACCCACACTGTAGATGGAGTGGCTTTCCCCTCTGATGTTACACACCACCTTTTAAATTCAAAAGGGAGTACATCATAATAGTTAAACAGCTTGAGTTCTATAGTCACGTTTCCAGGGTTCACATCCCAACTCTGCCATTTACTAGCTGTATGACATTAGGTAAGTTAGTTAACCTAATCTGTACTGTGCTTGATTTGTCCATTGAAAAGTGAGAGAAATAATTATATATGTAAAGTACTTAAAATAGGAGCTGGCAGATAGTAAGTCTATAACTAATGATCAATATAGTTTGGTTCTTATCTCTATAACTTTCTGTATTTGTTTAGAGTCTACTTCTCCCACTAGATGGAGAGTTCCTTGAGGGATGGAATGAATGCAGTTCCCTTGTCCTTATATCTTAGTGCCTGGTAATATGCCTGGAACATAACAGGTGCTCAGGAACAGATGTAGGTGGCATGAATGAATAAATCAATGCAGACAGATAATCTGGAAATTCAGCAAGCAAAGTTATACTTTTCCCTCCTCAGTTATAGAATGTAGTCATGATATCCGCAACATAGCTTCTCCTTTGTACTATAAAATTCTTCTTCCATGATTGCTAGCTAAAAACATGGGATGAGTGTTTTGAACATTTGCAAGAGAGTTGGAGTCCGACATCTGCACCCTGGTGTCCTGCCTTGTTCTATTTTACTTTCCTTGGCCATTGCCAAAAAGCATATCCACTGATGGAAGTTCTAGTATTTATCACATGCAGCCACCAGATGGATCTGAATAGTTTCTCTATCAACCAATTTGCATTTGGACTCTGCTTCCAAAAATGCCTTCCCATTATTGCTCCCATTCACTCTCCATGCACTCTGACATCTTCCATTCTGTTCCAAAGGCCACACCTCTCATTTAGGAAATCTTGGATCCACTTGGTACAACAGAGCTGTTCCAAGTTAAAACAAGAATTGTATTTGATTGCCAAATCATGACTTGCTCATAGAGTTCAAAGTCTACTATGTAATCTAACAAAACTTTCCACGATAATCATTTTTTGTAAAGAGCCCCTGAGGTATTATCACAAGACTGATCCCCACTCCCCCTCATAGCTCCAAAAGCTTCGTCTTTGGGTTATGTTGCCTAGTGGGCATGGTTCTTGAGCCAAGATCTTCTCGTTAAGGTCGTTATGCTTATTTGGGGCTCTGTTAGGTTTCATGAACTTAAATGAAGAGTAAGTAATACATTCACAGAGGAAATTGGGTTAACAGTGTGATTAACATCCCGGCTGATGCGGGCGGGTGTACCAATGATGGAAACATGTGCTTGTATCATGATGAAATGCAGATTAGAGGCCCTGGAGCCAACCCAAGGATATCTGCCCAAAACTGTTTCATCTCTGTCAGCTTTAATCTGATCGAACCAGAGCATGCTTCAATGCAACAGGGAAAATGTGAACTCCTAAAATAACCAAGAGGCACTTTCTTCTCTACTTAGATGCTATTAAAATTCTCACTTTTCATTGTGGTATAGTAGAAAATATACTGACCTGTAATTTAGAGAACCTGAATTCAAATCTTATCTCAGCCACTAAATTATGCTGGGAAACATCAGAGAGCCTTAGTTTCTGCATCTGTAAAATGAATGTGGTAGGCTAGACTAATGGTTTTCAATAGGTTTTCTTTCCTTCATAAAACAAATGACAAATGATATTCGCACACTCCCATGGGCCGCCCCAGGGTTATGCACAATTACCCATGCACTAGTTATAGCTCAGCACCTTTCCTTTTGCTCAAGTAAGCATATCAGAAAGCACGTGAGATTGACATTTTAAGATAACCTTGAATCCTGGTCTGTCTAATTTATTTTAAAAATTAAAAATCAAGTAATTTGGAAGCTTGGGTACATCATTATTAATTTTTAAAAGGTGATTTGCTACATAATTCCCAAATGGTGTGTCACAAAGCTTGATTTTAACATTCCCTTGTGATGCTATCATTATCTATCTGTGTGAGCTAATCAAGGTGCCGATAGAGAAAAGCCCAAGGCCTTGAGCCTTTAACTATTTGGAATAAAATAACAAAGAACACATTTCTGTAGGCAGTCC
Source organism: Eptesicus fuscus (assembly GCF_027574615.1). NCBI lineage: Eukaryota > Metazoa > Chordata > Mammalia > Chiroptera > Vespertilionidae > Eptesicus > Eptesicus fuscus. The sequence goes on along the minus strand of NC_072481.1, from coordinate 39,671,788 downwards.
TTGCTTTGGTGGGTATTCTCATTTCCCCTTGCAGAATTGCTAGTGGCAATAGTAACTTCCTGATTCTTACATTAGCATATTAAGCAGAGCTATGTTTCTAAAATGAGGTAATAATATCATCACTTGAAAACAAAATGAGATATATTTTTTTAGATTTGAAAATATATAATACTTGACTAAAGCAGTAGTGAGTCATTTTGGGTGATGTCTCATTGTGGAATATTTATCTGCAGGGGAAAAACACCAAAGTTTGTTGTATAGTAGCTATGAAAATTCTGAGAAACATCCATCAGTTGCCTCACCTACATGCTCTGACAGGGGGTCAGATATGCAACCTAGGTATATGCCCTGACTGAGAATTGAACCTGTAGCCTTTTGGTGTATGGGACAATGCCCCAACCAGCTGAGCCACCTGACCAGGGCTGGATAAAGTCAACTTGTAAATGCAAGACTGAGGTTACAAGAAATAAAGGGAAACTATAGGAGTCCTAAAATGAGGAATGAATCAAAAATAAAACCTAGCAAGTTGGAATGGTGACAATAAATATGTGGGGTAGAGAGAAAAAAAATGCCAATATCAGTAACTCAGGGCCTTAGGTCTTGAGTCCACAATGGAAAAAGAGAATAGTCCTTAGGCTCTCTCATGTTTAAACTAAGAAAATCCTCATAAAGCCTGATTTTATATAAAATAGTGGACTAAGAAAAGTCTACCTATCAGCACAGAAAGACAATAGTAGGTTATGTACATCTTGTTTGGACTTATGGATGGTAAAAAAAAAAATCAAGAATTAAGAGCCATGAAATTAAATTGGTGACTTAAATACATACTATCCCGTAGTAGAAAACCCAAAAACAAAATGGACTCTGGGGTACCTTGAAGAAATAAATAGAAAAACACTGAGGAATACATCTTCAACAAAGCCTTCACAAGAGTTCCACTAACAAATATAATGATAAAAATCAAAATCTAGCCTGACCAGTGTGGCTCAGGGGTTGAGCATTGACCCAGGAACCAAGAGGTCACCAATTCAATTCCAGGTCAGGGCACATGCCTGGGTTGTGGGCTTGATCCCCAGTAGGGGATGTGCAGGAGGCAGCTGATCAGTGATATTTCTCTCTCATTGATGTTTCTATCTCTGTAGCCCTCTCCCTCCCTCTCTCTAAAAATTAATAAAACATAATTTTAAAAATCTAAATCCAGAATTACAAAAACATATAAGGAAACACACTACTATGAGTGAAAGTCAGCAGGCACCAAACAAAAAGATTGACTACCCAAGAAGTTCAGGTGATAGTAAGGATGAATAGAGATTATAAAAGAGAGATGTTTAAGTTAGTAAAATCATATAAGCCAATTAGAAATATAAAAGCTAATGAGGACACATGAAAAAAGAAAAGGAAAATCTTTGAAATTATTTAATGGAATTTCTACAAATGAAAGACTTAGTCATTAAAATAAACTTTAAAAATAGCTTAAAGAGGAGTACATCATAGTTGAAAATATAACTACTCTATTGGAGTATAGGAATACCTGCAAATCATAGAGAAATAAAGAGGTCAAAAACACAAAAGAGAGCCCTAGCTGGTTTGGCTCAATAGATAGAGGGTCAACCTGTGGACTGAAGGTTCACAGATTCTATTTGAGTCAAGGGCGCATGCCTGGGTTTCGGGCTTGATCCCCAGTAGGGTACGTGCAGCAGCCAATCAACAATTATCTCTTATCACTGATGTTTTTATCTCTCTTTCCCTCTCCCTTCCTCTCTGAAATCAATCAATATATATTTTTAAAAAGCACAAAAGAGAAAGGGATAGATATGGAGAATAGAACAAAAATGTTCCTTCTTACAATTTAATGGGATTTCCATGAGATAGAAATAAAATGAGGCATAAAAAATATTGCAAGAGTTAATAGTTAAAATATTTTTAGAATTAATGAAACTACTTGAATTCTCAGGATCAGAACACATATATAAATATATAAAACAGGCAAATCTATACTTAGAAACATGGTCAAGTGGACTGAACATGAAATTAAAAAAAAAAACGACCAATTCTAGGGTTGTTTTATACTTTTATGGTTGAGATAAATTATTCATAGGAGCATGAATACTGTGGCAATAAGTAAAAAGAAAAGAATATAACAACTTTCTGGCTTACTATTTCCTAATTTTATAAATTAGAACCATTTCTTCTCCCAGATAAGATTTGTACACTTGCTTTTCAATGTCTCAGAACTTACACACACACACACACACACACACACACACACACACACACACGTGTCAACTGACTTAATCAAACACATTTTTTATTGGCCAGGAGTACATAACCTATTTGGACAGACAGATGTTCACAAATAGTTCCAGTGCCTAGCAAAGAGTGAGGAGTTCTAAAAGAAGTAAAAACCACAACCTATAGGGGCATAGGAAAAGGGAGACTCCACTTGTGAGGATGTTGGAAGGCAACTAGGAAACCTCCTCCTTTCTGTGCATTGTAAATTACACATACTTCCCTAGCATGGTTTAATTTGACTTTGAAGTGGTTAGGCAGTTATTCTTCCTATTTTACCATCAAATATTCTGAGATATGGCCAGAAGGCAAACCATTCAATGATTTGGAATGGAAGACCAGTTTAGAGTAGTCATTTACTAGTATCCAATGGATTCATGGAGTACTACTATGAGCAAAATACTATGCAAAGGACTGTTGGGTAACTTAAAGATGATGGACCACTGGTTGTGACCACTCTCCTGTTATAATGCTGTACTATTTCTATAACACTACACTAAAGAGCTCAGATTTTCCTTTCCCTACATCTTTAGCTATTGAGGGGGAAAGTCACCCTTTTGTGCTGAATATACATGCCTCTTCAGAAGGTGTATACATGGAGTTGTGAGGGAGGAAGAAGGTGGTCCAATTAATCAGATCAGTCAATTCTGTCTGGAACTCAGTGGGAAAACAGGTGTTATAGCAGATTATAGCCAGATCTCTAAGTCAATCCCTCATTGTTCAATTCAGGGCTTTGAACAAATCAGGACTAGTGTCCAGGCCCTTAATCTGGACTCTAGAAATTTTAGTTAATGTTTACATTTACAAAAAGAAAAGAATATTTTCAAAAGAACCAGGGCATTTCAGAGCCACACCAAAATGTAAAGTTTAATAGATTAATAGACTATTGGAATCATTTGCATAATGCAATTAGAAGCCTTTAGAATTCTCCTACCTTTCAAATTTTTGCTTCCTGTCAGATAAATACAAAGTTACATGTCGATCAACACAGAGAGTCTGCATTACTTTCTTGAATTGACTCCTTCACCACAATGAGTTCTCATAAATTTGTATTTTCAGCAACTTTTTTCAAAAGACTAACTAAGTAATGATATCTTGGCATGATTTAGAAGAAATACAAAATTGGAGTTCTCCAGGTTCCTTTGTTTATCAGGGTTGACTTTGTTTGAGAATGGTATTCAGTATTATAGCACCTCAAAGTTGGAATAAGCCATAACTAAAATTGAGTTCAACTCTCATCTCCAATTGATGCTACAATCCGTGTCACAAAACAAAAGGCCATCAGAGCCAAGCAGGTAACTAATGGGTGTGAACCTAACTGGGACTGCAGCTAGCTGGAGAGTGCTTAACTCTTAGGGAGTATTTTCTGTAGTGGAGGAGGTTAGGTCCTATCTTGAGATATCTTCCAAATTTTTGGAAGAATCTAGAAATCTGAATTTTATAAAGAATTACATGACTTGTTAAAATTAATTCAAAAAATTAGTGTCTTCCATTTGCCAAACATTGTCTTAATTCTGATGATAGAAAGATGACTAAAGCACAGTCCATATCCTCAAGGAGTTGAGGCTGTTGTAAAATAAAATACATGATAAAGAAAGAGAAGTCATCCTATACATGTTAACATAGAGATAGGTGGAAAGTATTAGAGGAAAACATGAGAATTTGAGCAATTTTTCCAAGTTGGGGGAAGGGTAGGATTTATTGGAGGAAATAGCTTCCTGGAGGAGCTATACCTTTGAAATTATGCCTAAAATGAACAAAAAGAAATAAAAGGATACTTGCTTTTGTAGGAGCAAAGTAATAGAGTTATACATATCCATGGCATATACAGCAAAAGATGAGAGGGATGGAGTAGCTGGAAATAATGAAAGTAAAATAGGTAGTAGCCAGTCTGGGGATGGATTTTTATTTTAAGTAGTTTGTTCTCTGACCTGGGAGAATAAGGTACATACAATGTAGCCAGGGTTATTATTTTTTGTATTAGAATTAGTGATAGCAGTATTTTATTTGAGAAAATACCATGATGGTAGCTAGGAATACAAATTAGAAATATTAAACTAGAGTCAGGAAACCAATTGAGAGATAAAGAAAATTTGAACTCAGGTAATGACTGTGGGACAGAATGAAAAAGGCAGGTTCAAATGACCAATTGTACCTAAGAGACAAGGAGAGGCAGAAATCAAATTAAGTGGAAAATTGAGTGCCAACCAAGAAAAGGAAGCAGGAGAAATTCAGGAGGGGAGGAGAGCAGAAAATTGGTAGAGAGGAAGGGTGATATTCTATTATAATGCCATCTTTTGTATTGTACACCAGAATGTTTCCTTATAACTGCTATTCATGGCCCTCCTCTTTGTTATTTTGAAATTAGGATTACTTTTTCTATGAAACACCATCTGTTCATTTTGTGTTGTACCTTCATCATCCCAACACTTCATCTGAAGACTTCTTGATAATGTGTGGCAGCCTAGTTGGGGGGTCAAAGTTGTTCATGAAACAGGTGTTCACAAGTTCAGGGTGATGAGCCTTTTCTGTCCTGGGGCCTCTTAAAGTAATCTTGGAGGAGCCACTCTCTAGTCAGGTGACCTAGGGCAAGTTTCTAAACTTCTTTTGGTCTCAGTTGCTGAACTGTAATAATAATGGCCCTTATTTCAAAAAGATGTTGTGAAGTCTTAATGAGTTATTGCAAGTACTTACTACTGAGAAAATAGGAAGTAATTGATGACTGTCATTTTGTTGGTGATGTTATATTTAGTGAATCTAATTTAGATCATAATCTAATGTGGACACTAAATTAGAATTTTGAAGGTATCACACGCCTTTCTGAATTTAGGAAGGAGAAAGAGAAGTTCCAAGTGCCAAAGACATATGGCTCATGGTCAGACTGTCTGAACACCTGTGCTGGGGAAGCCATGTGCTGATGAACATGATCATTCATTACCTTGTTCACTTTTCAATCACTTATCTCTGTCTACTCATTGATTTGCTAACTCAACAGATAGTTTTTGCAGGTCTACCATTTGCCAGGCAGTGAGAACCCTGAGAAGACATAGGCTTATTGGAAATACTATAAAGGAATAAGTGAACATAATATAGCATGGCAAGTGATATGTGGAGCTCCCCTTCTCCTACCGCCCCCCAAAAAAATCCATAGGGAGAACAAAGGAGTGATTTGTTTTAGCTGAGGACAAAAGTGATTTGAGTTGGGTCTTAAAAAGAGAAGAAGTTTGTCAGGCAAAAAAGGGTAAAGTCTTTAAGACAAGGAGACCTGTCTCTGCAAAGTCAAAGGCACCGAAGAGCAAAGTGATTAAGAGGAATGGCCTACAGGTAAATTAGTTGGGAGAGGTGCTCAAGGAAAATGGAGGAGCATTTAAGAGATAAACCTAGAAATTAAGAGCTTTGAATTTAATGCTAAGGGTATCGGGCTCTTTACTGTAGGCAGTGGGGGAACCCTGGAGGTACTGAGTGACACATGGAAACATGCAGTTTTAGAAGAATTTCCCTGGTAGCATTGTGCATAGTAAGGAAGGACAGGCTAGAGACAATCCTTAGGTATCACTCTTCAGCTCCCCAAGAACACTGGAAAGGGATCATTCACAGGGCAGGTTTGTTGAGCCTGTAAAAACTGAATGAATTTACTAACAACTCTTCCCTACCTTTCCTCCAGATATTTAAAATTCAGTAAGTCTGGATTAGAGTACTTCTTGAGATGTTAATGACTTTAACTAATTGTCAACACTGGCAATTACAGTGACTGATACCTTGTCATTTCTTACAATGAGCAATGCTAATTAAAATTGATTGTGCTAGAGCTTTAGCAGCAAGTGTAAACCCCCCCTTTTTTGTTTAAAACATGAGTTTATTGTGTTGATTTGGTGAACTACGCAAAGTAGGCTTATTATCCCGGTATTTATTTCCCAGTTCTGCTCGTGAACCTTATTAGCAACAATTATGACATGTCAGGGAAACAGCAGGAAGAACTGTATTTGTGGCATAAGAAAGATCCCAATTTTGATTGACTGATTGATTGATTGATTGATTCATTCATTCATTCATTCATCAGACAGAGCCTTTATTGGACATCTATTATATGCCAGGAACTGTATTAGGCTCATAGGAAGAAAATGAATAAGCTATGTCTTGAGGAATTTGCAGCCTACTGAGAAAGACATGCTCATTACAAGATAATTGCCTATAGTATGCAAATGCCATAGTTGGCAGACTTTCACTCTGCCTGTGAGAGTACAGTTAGATTTCTCAGAGAAGGTAACATAGGGATGGGGACTTCAAACATGAGCAGGAACGTCTTCATTTGACTTTTATTATTGCTATTTGTCTAGACTCAATGAATTTGCAAGAGTTTATAAAGTATCCCAAAAGAAGGGCACGTGTAGTATCATAATGATAAATTAGCCAGAGAGTTCATGAATGATGACCTGGAAAGGAAAAGTGACATGAAATATATAAACACCTAAAGAAGTTAAAGGAGTTAACCACCTGTTCTAAGGAGGATGAGATGACCATGCTGAAGTGCAGGGTGCCTGGGGACAGTGTGCAGTTCAGTTAGATGAACACTGACTTGGTATTATAGGGGTACTCTACCCATAGCCTCCCTTTAGGGCTGAGGTATTCATATTTCCCCAGGTACTGCATTCCCACCAATGATGCTCAAAGCTAAGTCCCTGTGGAAACACTGCCCTTGGTACAAGGGACTTGTTTTGCCCAAAGTTAAACCTCTGCCTTAACAAGTAGCTTTTATTCAAGGACTGGTTGTTGGGGGTGGGGCACAATAATCCAACCCCTTGCCTAGATTTGGGACAATTAAGAAAAGTCATCCCAACCCCTGCAGTTTTCTGTAGGGTCAGCTGAGGCCATCACAGTTCAATGCCTCCCTCTGCCCAGTCCTACTTTCCACATCTGTTGAGAGATCTTTTCAGAGAGCCTTCTTTGGCAAGACATCTTCCTGTAGCTCTCTGGGTCTCAGGTCTGTTTCCTCAGGTACCAGGTGTAAAACTGGCATCCACTAAGTGCTCTATTTTGGGGATTCCCCAGTGAAAGAGGGAAAGTCTCTGACTTCAAATGATTTACAGTTTTTTGGGAAGGAAGTCTTCTAACGGCATTGTAGAGGCTTGGAAAAACTGTCAAACCTGTGAAATACATAAGCAGAACAAAAGAGAGGGAAAGAAAAGAAAAAAGGAATTCTGAGTACACCATCTAACATGGTGCTCATCAGACATAGTTGGTAAGTGTAAGGGTTCTCTCTGCAATCATTTTGTCTTAATGAATGTGGGTTATTAGAGACCATGGCGGGGGGGGGAATCTCCCTCCTAAGACAACTTGTCATCCAGACTGCATTTGCCTATTTATTTTTAAAATTTCTTTATTGATTAAGGTATTACATATGTGTCCTTATCTCCCCATTGTCCCCCACCCCTCCACACTCATGCCCTCACCCCCCCTGCCCCCGTTGTCTGTGTCCATTGGTTAGGCTTATATGCATGCATGTAAGTCCTTTGGTTGATCTCTCCCTCTTACCCCCACCCTCCCTTACCTTCTCTCTGAGCTTTGACGGTCTGATCAATGCTTCTCTGTCTCTGGATCTATTTTTGTTCATCAGTTTATGTTGTTCATTATACTCCACAAATGAGTGAGATCATGTGATATTTATCTTTCTCTGACTGGCTTATTTCACTTAGCATAATGCTCTCCATTTCCATCTATGCTGTTGCAAATGGTAAGAATTCTTTCGTTTTTACCGCAGCATAGTATTCCATTGTATAGATGTACCACAGTTTTTTAATCCACTCATCTGCTGATGGGCACTTAGGCTGTTTCCAAACCTTAGCTATGGTGAATTGTGCTGCTATGAACATAAGGGTGCATATATCCTTTCTGACTGGTGTTTCTAGTTTCTTGGGATATGTTCCTAGATGTGTGATCACTGGGTCTTTCAAATGGGAGTTCCATTTTTAGTTTTTTGAGGAAACTCCATACTGTTCTCCATAGTGGCTGCACCAGTCTGCATTCCCACCAGCAGTGCACAAGGGTTCCTTTTTCTGTGCATCCTCGCCACCACTTGTCGTTTGTTGATTTGTTGATGATAGCCATTCTGACAGGTGTGAGATGGTACCACATTGTCGTTTTGATTTGCATTTCTCTGATAATTAGTGACTTTGAGCATGTTTTTATATGTCTCTTGGCTTTCCTTCTGTCTTCTTTCGAAAAGTATCTATTTCAGTCCATTGCCCATTTTTTGATTGGGTTGTTTATCTTTCTTTTGTTAAGTTGTATGAGTTCCCTGCAAATGTTGGAGATTAAACCCTTATTGGTGATAACATTGGCAAATATGTTCTCCCATGCAATGGGCTTTCTTGTTCTTTTGTTGATGGTTTCTTTTGCTATGAAAAAGCTTTTTATTTTGATGTACTCCCATTTGTTTATTTTCTCTTTAGTTTTCATTGCCCTAGGAGCGGTATTGGTGAAGAAATTGCTTCAGCATATGTCTGAGATTTTGCTGCCTATATATTCCTCTAGTATTTTTATAGTTTCCAATCTTATGTTTAAGTCCTTTATCCATTTTGAGTTTATTTTTGTGTATGGTGTAAGTTGGTGGTCTAGTTTCATTTTTTTTCATGTATCCATCCAATTTTCCCAACACCATTTATTAAAGAGACTGTCTTGACTCCATTGTATGTTCATGCCTCTTTTGTCAAATATTAATTGAGCATAGTGGTTTGGGAAAAATTTCTGGGTTCTCTATTCTATTCCATTGATCTATATGTCTGTTCTTGTGCCAGTACCATGCTGTTTTGAGAACAGTGGCTTTGTAATACAGCTTGATATCTAGTATTGGGATCCCTCCTACTTTATTCTTCTTTCTCAGGATTGCTGCAGCTATTTGGGCTCTTTTTTTATTCCAGATGAATTTTTGGAAAGTTTGTTCTAGGTCTGTGAATTATGCTGTTGGTATTTTAATGGGGAGTGCATTGAATTTATAGATTGCTTTGGGTAGTATGGACATTTTAATGATGTTGATTCTACCAATCCATGAACACGGTATGTTCTTCCATCTGTTTATGTCTTCCTCTATCTCTTTTTTCAATGTCCTATTTTCAGTTTTCTGTGTATAGGTCTTTTACCTCCTTAGTTAAGTTTATTCCTAGGTATCTTAATTTTTTTGGTGCGATGGTAAATGGGATTGCTTTTTTAGTTTCTCTTTCTGTAAGTTCACTATTGGTGTATAGAAATGCCACAGATTTCTTGGTGTTAATTTTGTATCCTGCTACATTGCCAAATTCATTTATTAAGTCTAATAATTTTCTGATGAGTTTTATATGTACAGTATCATGTCATCTGCTTATAAGGACAGTTTTAGTTCTTCTTTTCCAATTTGGATATCTTTTATTTCTTCTTCTTGTCTGATCGCAATAGCTAGTACTTCCAGTACTATGTCGAACAGGAGTGGTGAGAATGGGCATCCCTGTCTTGTTCGTGTTCTTATGGGAAATGGTTTTAATTTTTGCCCATTGAGTATGATGTTGGCTGTGGGTTTATCATATATGGCTTTTATTATGTTGAGGTATGATCCTTGTATTCCCACCTTGCTGAGAGTTTTTATCAAGAAAGGGTGTTGGATTTTGTCAAGTGGTTTTCTGCATCAATTGATATGAGATGTGATTTTTATCTCCCAATTTGTTTATGTGATGTATCACGTTTATTGACTTGCAGATATTGTACCATCCTTGCATCCCGAAGGATAAATCCTACTTGGTCATGGTTTATGATCTTTCTGATGTACTGCTAGAGCCGATTTGCTACAATTTTTTGAGGATTTTGGCATCTATGTTCATGAGGGATAATTGCCTGTAATTCTCTTTCATTGTGTTGTCTTCATCTGGTTTTGGTATTAGGGTGATGCTGGCTTCATTGAATGAGCTTGGAAGTGCTCCTTCCTCTTTAATTTTTTGTAATAGTCTGAGGAGGATAGGTTTTAGTTCTTCCTTGAATGTTTTATAAAACTCTCCTGTGAAGCTGTCTGGCCCCGGGTTTTTGTTTGCCGGAGCTTTTTGATGACTGCTTCAATTTCTTCCATAGTTATTGGCCTATTGAGATTTTTAGATTCTTCCTGATTGATTTTTGGAAGGTTATATTTTTCTAGGAATATGTCCATTTCCTCCATGTTGTCTAGTTTGTTGGAATAGAGTTGTTCATAGTATTTTTTAACAATCCTTTGTATTTCTGTGGGTTATGTTGTTATTTCACCTCTTTTATTTCTGATTTTGTTTATTTGGGTCCTCTCTCTTTGCTTCTTGGTGAGCCTGGCTAGAGATTCATCAATCTTGTTTATCCTTTCAAAGAACCAGCTCTTAGTTTCATTGATCTTTTGTATTGTTTTTTTGTTTGTTTGTTTGTTTGTTTGTTTTTGTTTTTGGTCTCTATGTCATTTATTTCTGCTCTGATCTTTATTATCTCCTTCCTTCTGCTCACTCCGGGCTTCTCTTGTTGCTCTCTTTCTAATTCTTTAAGTTGTAGAGTTAAATGATTAACTACCTTTTTTTCTTGTTTTTTTGATGTAGGCCTGTAGAGCTATAAACTTCCCTCTCAGAACTGCTTTCATTGTGTGCCATACATTTTGGATTGTTGTGTTTTTATTGTCATTATTTTCCTGGATTTTTAAAATTTCTTCTTTGATCTAATTGGTAACCCAATCATTGTTTAATAGCATGCTATTCAGCTTCCAAGTATTTGAATTTTTTGGATTGTTTTTATTATAGTTTATTTCTAATATTATGCCATTATGGTCTGAGAACATGCTTCACACTCACTTCTTGTCCCAAACCTCACAACCAGTCTCATAGCATACTGGCTAAGGACATAGACTTTGGAGTCAAGGAAACCTGGGTTCTAATTCCCATCCACTACTTACTAGTTATGTAACCTTGAATGAGCCAATTTGCTTCTTGAAACTTCAGTTTCTTCATCAGTAAATTAAGGCCAATAACCGTATCAACATCTTTGCATTATTGTGTTGCCTCAATGAGATGTAGTGAAAGCACCTTGCACAGCACCTAGCTGTGCTAGGTTAGTGCACAATAAATAGGACCTTACACTTGAAAAGTGAAGCAGTGAGCTGATGCGCTGAGTTGGGTTTACCCCAGAAATTGTTTCCTGTTCCCATTCCCAAAGGCTTAGACTGAAAAGTATCTGACTATCCCACTTTGTTCTGTATATAAGGTAATATATATGTTATCCTCACATACTAAACAGGTGTTTGTGTGTGTGTGCACGCGCACGTGCGCACACTGAACCCAAAACAATTCATAAGTGCACCATGAATTCCGTGAATTGTGCTGTTAGCATAACAAGAGATGAGATTTAAATAATCAAAATACATACTTCAACATTAATTTTGTGGCTAGTGTACGCTAACTACTCTTTTCTCCCTCATCCCACCTGCATGGCCCTGTCCTGCAGTCTGTCCACAGTGCTCTTGGAATGGCTGAAATGATACAGTGCCTGCCCTGAGCTTCCACCCAAAACCCCTTCCAAAGCCCCATTCTAAAGTCTACAGCACACTCAGAGTCAATAGATGCGTTTAGCGATCAGTTACCTACTCATTCTGAAAGCAATACCCATCGACCACCTACAGAATCTGATCTAATTTCAAGACTTGGAGAGGAATCTTACTATCTTCATCTCATCCTCACCAACTTACCTCCCCACCTTATCCTCCCTTAAAGAATGCCTAAGGTTATGAGAACTGGCTATGGTGTCTCATTCAGATCAGACCTACATTCTAAACCTAATTTGGCCATGTGGAAGCTGTTTGCCTTTGAGCAAGTTGCTTAACTTCTCTGTGTAACTGTTCTTCCTCTATAAAATAGGAATGATACTTGCCTCACAGGATGACTACTAGAAATGACACATGGAAAACACCAAGCAAGATGCCTTGCATTTTAAGGCTGAATAATAGTAATAGTAATAATAACATCATTACTCTTTTATTGTTTCTGTTTCACTCCAAAGACACCCTCCTGCCCCCCTCCAGGCCTCTTTTCCCAGCCTGTTCCCTCAGGCCCCAGCTCTAGGGGCATCCCTCTGCTATGCTGGATTATAATCCTTCTGATAACTGTCTAGGTGGACCCAGAGTTTCTGTTAGATTGATTTCTGATTCAAGCAAAGAGTATACTTTAATATGGCATCATTTAATAAAAGTCTAACCTGCCTCCTACCTGGCAGAAATGATGGGAGCTTATTAAGATAATATCTTTCTAGTACTTACAGCCCCTTGAAAGACATTCGCTAAATAAACAGTGGTATTTGATTTTTGCGTTGTTTGTTTTAATTCTTAATGCACGCTCTCTGAATCGTATTAATGGGTCCTCTGCAGTGATTCTCACAATATGGGCACTTGCTAAATGCCGCTAAGTGCACAATGATAGTGAGTGTTGCTTGTACGTGCCTGTGCTTTACTCTTGCCACCTCCCTCTTTCTTTTTCTGTCCACTAAACCTGGAATCCCTCTCCTCCTTTCAGGATCCTAGTCCACTGGTTTCAGCCTTGAGTACACATTAGAATCACTTGGGGAGCTTTTACATGCTCTTGGTAGCCAAACCATACCCCAGACCAATTAGCTAAAAGTCCCTAGAAGTGAGAATGAGTCATTAGTGTTTTCTAAGGTGTTCTGGATGACTCCAATGTGTAGCCAAGTCCAACTCCTACACATCCAACCAGACCCCAATCATGAGAACAGAAAAGTGTTTTATTTCCACTCAACTCTTAGGTCCTCGAAGTCTAGTATGACCTCTTATTGTTCTTTTCTCCCAGTGAATAACAGTATCTGGCAAAGAGTTAACACTCGGTGCCTTTTTTCTTTTTTTTTTTTTTTTTGGCTGAAAGTATACTCTACCCAGTCTCTGGTAGCATTTCCCCATGCCTCTGGTGTCTGTAACACTTGATGTGAATACCTCTTATTAATTCTAATTATCTGTCAGTTTGGCTGTTCAGATTCTCTCAGGTATACAATTATACCATTTGAGAGTAATTTTTATTGCACTGTTTGGCGAGGAAGACGGACCACTGCTCTATGGTATGAAGACTGCTGTCACCCAGAGGGGTGTACCAGGCACCACCGTGGCAGTCCAGAAAACGGCCTGAGATGCAGGGATGTGGAGTAGGAAGCACAGGCCTTCAATCAAAGGCTCAGGTTCAAATCTCCACTCCACTATGTGCCTATGGGTATTATTTCAGCTCTCAGAGCTCTGGTCTCCTCTTAGTGAAAGAGGGGAAATGACACCGACCACTCTGGCGGTGAGGGTCACTGAAGGCCCTAATGTAGGAAAATAAACACAGTGACTGTTCTAGATCAGGCTACCATAACAAAATGCCGCAGAGAGGGTGGCTTAAGCAACACAGTTTTTTTTCTCACAGTTCTGAAAGTTGGAAGTCTAATCATTATTAGGGTGCCAGCATGGTTGAATTCTGCTGAGAGCCCTTTTCCTGGCTTACAAATGGCCACCTTTGCTGTGTCCTCACATGGTAGAGAGAAAGAACAAGCTCTCCGGTGTATCTTCTTAAAAAGCCACTCATCCTATCATACCACAGCCCCACCCTCATTTAATGTTATTTCCCTATAGTCTCTGTCCTCAAATACAATCATACTGGGGGCTAGAGCTCCAACATATGAATTTTGGGTCATATTATTGAACTCATATTGAAAATAATATGAGTTCAACAATATTAGTTTTTTTTCTCTCTCCCTCCCTCTCTCTCTCTCTCTCCTCCTCTCTCTCTCTCTCTCTCTCTCTCTCTCTCTCTCTCTCTCTCTCTCTCTCTCCTTGTATCTCTCAGTTTCCCTTGAAAGAACCAGAAAAGCATCAGGGAAGCAAAAATCATGATTTGATCTTATAGGTTGAGAACGAATGTCTTAGGCAACAAAGGCTGTCAGAGAAAAGCAGGGGAAAGAGCAGTACCAAGTCTGTTCAGAGATATGGCATGTTTTGAGATCAGTGAAAACTTCACCAGTTTTCCACCAGCACTTGGTGTTGAGAAGAGAAAGGTTCATGGTAGCAAATAACAAGAAATGTAGTTTGAGGGCAAATCATTAGTAGTCAAGGCCACCAAGCTGAGGACTTGGGATTTTCCCCTTGGGATCAAAGATGACTGTGCCAGTAGTTCTATTTCTCTGATACCTCTGCTTTCCCAGATAACTGGATGAATCCTTGAGGGCAAGAGTCTTACCCAAGGTCCCTTTGCAGTCTCCCCCTGAGCCTAGGACAATGCCTTAAAATTATAACAAAAATGAATTGCTCTATGACCTTGGCATATAAGAGCTGTCATATTTTTTTCAGTTGTTCAATTTGAGTCAATGCCAGCTGTAGCCTCCTCCCTCCATGCTGGCATAAAATAGGGCATTACTCTTTTGAGGCTTCATCACCCCCATCTGCTCCTAGACTGTCCCTGGGTCTTCCATGTTGCAAACATGAGGTCTTCTCTCCTCAAATGGGAGGGACCCTGCTGTCTGCTCACTGCAGCAGGTTTTTCTTGTTGCCTTTTACTAGTAGGTGGTCGTCAGCATGGGGACAGTTCTGCTTCTCCTTCTTCATCTGATTGCAGTATTTATGCTATAGCCATACCTCCCTGGCCTATGCTGCCGCTGGCTTGTTTCCCATTACAATAAGCTCTACTCCCCGCGAAGGCTCTGCTCGACCCAGGAAGCCCGGGCTCCAGCCCTTAGACTTTGGCCTTTAGCCCTTGGTCTGTACATTTCCTAAAGCCGTGCTCTCCACCTCTAGGTGCTGCTGTGCTACTGCCTTGGCTGTCGGGCCCTTCCAGCTCCTAATTTCTCCCTCTCTCCTTTTGAGACTTGGGATATTTTTGTAAATAATCTTCAAAACACAAAACTTTTCTTTCTCTCCTGCACTTGGGCAATCTGAATTAATTGCCTGGATGGGCCTGACCTCTGAAACACAAATGCCTATTTAAAATAAAAGGCTGATTATTACATAATGAACTATATTCAGCTTACTAAATAGTTAACTTAAATGTAAATATATGTATATATTTATGCTGAATAGATGTATAATTTATGCTAATGATAATTATAAACAATACAAAGGCATAATAACTCCACTGGAGCTCTGGTATTCATTACCAATGCTTCATTTTGCTTCTGCTCGACAGCCATATACTGACAATCTGACATTCCCAGGAACTGTGCTGGGCACCAAGGACATTGAGATGGCTATGATATTATCTTTGTCCTCAAAGAGATTAGAGTTTAGTAGGGAAGTAAGGCAAATGTATGGTAATAACTAATGTATTAGGGACACTCTTAATATATTTTTTAATTGATTTCAGAGAGAGTAAGGGAGTGGGAGATAGGGATAGAAACATCAATGATGAGAGAGAATCATTGTTCGACTTATACCTACATAATATCCCCCACTGGGGATGGTGTCTGTCATCCAGGCTTGTGCCCTGACTGGGAATTGAACCATGACCTCCTTGTTCATGGATCAACACTCAACCACTGAGCCACACTGGCTGGGCAAGGGATACTCTTTTAAGGAATTACTAGGCTGACATTTTTTTTATCATGACTCTACAGAGCTTCCTTATTTGTTGTGTTGTTTATATGTCAGCATTCTGTTCATCTTCTCCATCCCTTATTTCCCTTGTCACTTCCTGGTGAGGTATGACTATTCTATGCTGTTGAAACACAATAACTCCCAAATCTCTGGAGGGGAGACTGGCATACCAAAGGTATGTTTTCTCACTCATAATGAAGCCCACTGTGATTAGGAAACACAGGCTGTGGTCACTTGGAGATCCAAAATAAACAGCATCACTTTTTCCTGCTAAGTTCTGAGTCTATTAAGCAAAATAATAAATAATAATAATCATAATAATAATAATAAAGGCCAAAATATCATGTATATTAATAATCTAGGACATGTTGTAGGATGTGGCTTTATTATCCAAGTAGTCTTATTGATGGGATTCCAGAATTCGGCTAACTCCTGGACCATGTAAGACTGATTGATGGCATGGAGAACTCAGTCTTCTCTAAGACTACTGGCTCCCCAGAGAGAAGGACAAACAGTGAAGATGAGCATCCTTGGTTACTCTTTACCTACTTGCAAATTAGGGAGGTCATCTTACCTCTCTAGGAGGTAGTATAAGTACAGGAGATAGAAGAAACACTAACTCCTAAAGAAAGCTCAGAGAGAGAGAAGAGTTTTTCATTAACTCTTACTAGATGTATCATTTGGGCCAATCACCCAGCCTTTCTGACCATCAAGCTGCTCATCAATAAAATGGCCATCAGATACCTCATGATATCACATCTTAGGTCTTTCATAAGCACTAGAAATGAGAAGATGTACTGGACTTGTAATGGGAAAGAGTTCTTCAGATGTCTTCTATGAAATGCTCATGAATACTTGAGGTAGAATAATTTACATGTTTATGAGACCAGATGGCTTTAAACACATCCCCTGCCCCCAACATGCACTTAATTTTTAAAATCTTCTGAGCTGGTTTACTCTGAAAACCTGCCTGGTTATTACTCAACAAGCATTTCCTCAATAATCCTCTGGGGCTATTCCAGTTCCTAACAGTAAATGTCTGAAACCACCG
Organism: Eptesicus fuscus; assembly: GCF_027574615.1. Classification (NCBI taxonomy): domain Eukaryota; kingdom Metazoa; phylum Chordata; class Mammalia; order Chiroptera; family Vespertilionidae; genus Eptesicus; species Eptesicus fuscus. The sequence continues at coordinate 39,654,863 of NC_072481.1, read as the reverse complement.
TTTTCCAGCAAAACCTAAGTATCCACTTAGTGTCTCTTCATGGAGGATTGCAGTTTAACTCTTTCCTGCCTGTTTCCATATGGGTTTGATTGTCACTACAAAATGTAAAAATGCCCAAATCAAAATAGTCATTTTTAGAAAAGAGAGCCTGTCATTTTTTTTTTTTTAGTGAAAGATTAATTAGTTTATGGCCCAGACTAAGGTTGAACTTCTCAGATAAGAAATTATTTTTCCAAATCTAAATGATTTTTTAAAGTTGAAATGGTTTAAATGAGAGTATTAAATTATACAATTACATGTGCAGACTCTGCCATTGAGGGAGTTATTTTCATGGTTTAGGCCGAATCTAACATAAAAATATTTACTGCTCTGAAATGTCAATATGAAATAATCAGAATCTAAAATTAAATATTTACTGTTTAATCAGCCTGCATTCATCCGTTCACAATATTCCCTGAGAAACACTGATTACACTGAATTTGACCACCTGGATTTTCCTAATATTTTCAGGCTTGGGGGAAAAAACACACAAACCTGCCAAAGTCTCACAGGCATTTTCCAACAGCTTGTCAAGAAAAAAGACTTTGTAGAACAGGAAGGTATGTGATGACGATGACTTAGGTAAGTTCCAAATAACACAACACACACACACACTCACTCATACACACCCCAGGAGATGAGTCACCCTTTGATTTCCTTTGGCCACATCTCCTAGGTCCAACTTCAATTCAGTAAGTCACCTCCACCGATCTTCACTAACTTTGTGACAAAAATGGAGCTAAGTAATAGGGATATAAATGTGGCTTATGTTCTTGGGGGGTTTCAGAGTCTAGTGAGAGAGATAGATAAATAACCAAAGACAATGCATTGTGATAAGACCTATGCTAAGAGTAAGCCTGGTGTCAGAGGGTTACAAGGGTCTTGAAGAGGTCCATCAAACCCACTCTAAGATACTGTTCCAAACTGAAGCCAAAGGCCATTTTGTTTATTTTATTAATTTTATGCAAGTGAAAGAATAAAACCCAGTATTAACTATTATAAAGAACCTATTTTCAACATTGATTCCAAAATTTGGTCTACCAATTCAGTGCTATGAAATGAGGTTGACTATATCTGACAACTTCATGAATCTAAAGATGGAAAGAGAGGACCCAGAATGTCCTAGACTGGACAGCAGGAGGTCAGAGTTTAAGTTGTGTGATCTTGGGTAAAAAATAAGTGCTTTCTAATCCCTACTGTATTGTTCTCTGAAAAACCAGGGAGCTGGGCCAGCCAATCTCTTAGGTTTCCTCCACCTCTCAATACTTATGATATTAATTGCAAACCGTTCTCATTAAAACAAAAAAAGAGCAACACCACCAACAAAAAAATCCTAAAAATGCTCCAGCAGGGAATGGTAGCCTAATTCAAGTTACAGATTTAATTTGCTTCTTCAACAATCAGTGAGTCAGCATAACAGGTCAAGAGCATGAACTTTGGGGTCCATCAAAACTGCCTTTGAGATCCATCTTTGTCATTTTACCGACTATAAAACCATTAGCAATTAATTTAACTTTTCTGGGCTTTTTATCTGTAAAATGAGGAGATTAAAGCTTACTTCACAGGGGAATTATTAGAATGAAACAAGATAATGAATATAAGAGCACAGAACGGACACAAAACAGATTCTCAATAAACAGCATTCTTTTTAATGAGTACTTCTATGGGGTGCACATTGTCCAAAGTGCTGAAGAAAAGCTCAGCCCCTGTTTATAATTGGAAGAGAGAAAGATGTGTAAGTCATCATATCTTGTGCACATGAAAAGTATGTATGTCGTTGAGGCAGGAACGAAGTAAAATCAGAGCACAGAAGTAGTGGTATTGATTAGAGCATGAGGTAGAGGCAGAGTCTAGAAAAGGCTATGCATAGGAGGTAATATGTCAACTGGAATTTCACATGCAAGCCAATTACCTGGCAAGCAAGGCAAGAAAGGGCAAAGAAAGGAGGGTGAGCAAATGTGCATAGGCCTATAGTATATGTGATTAGAAAATAATAAGCAGCCTGATTGATCTCTAGGTGAGATCAACAGGGCAGCACTCTGGGGTCACCTTGTGAAAGGTCACGTGAAGACACTTGGACTTCCAATAAATAGGGACCCATCAAAAGTTGATTTAATTTTAATTTTTTAGACTTCGGATTTTTTTTCTGGAGTCAGACTCCTTAGTATTCTGTTGCCTCGTTGGTCTAAATCAGGGACAGACAAATGGCCTGCACACCAAATCTGGTCTGAGGCTTAAGCTAGGAATGGTTTTTACATGTTTAAGTAGTTACATTTTAAAGGGTCATACATAATATACTTGACTTTGCCTGTTGGCCAAAAAGTGTTAAATGTTTTTATTATTATTATGTTATTACTATTATTATTATTTGACCCTTAAAGAAAAATTTTGCTGACCACTGGTGTAAATGATTAATATTAAACTCAATATTTTTATTACAAAGCTGAAATGTCCATTAAATTTTACAAGTATTTGTTTTGTGCCTACCATGGATCTGGAATTTGCCTTTACTCATGAAAACATTCTGTCATGTTCAGCCCACCCTTTTGCATTAGTTAACAGGTTCAGGATTGAGTGACTAGCTCTCTTCTTCCCAGAATTCTTTGACTTCTTAGATATAGATCTTGTGATGATGAATAAAACTGGGAGTTTTATTTTGTTCACCTCTTCTTTTTCTTCCATACAGTTACCCCAACAATTCTACTGGTATCTTTTTTTTTTCTTGAAAAAAGAATTTCCCTCTTTTCTAAGTGACCTAGACTGCAATTTTGTACATTATCTGGGCTATTGATGATTAACAGAGACACCAAACAACAGTGGCTTAAACAAAGTAGAGCCATTTCTCTTCCCCACATGAGAGTCCCTGGGTAACTGGTCAAAGCTGGCAGGGTGGCTCTGCTCCATAAGGGGTGGCAGAGATCCAGGCCTTTGCTGACTTATTGCTCCTCCATTGTTACAGGTTACCCTCATTCTGAATGGCGTAAGATGACTCACCACCACACTGCTCTAAACACTTGGATAAAGATGGTGAGAGCAAAGTATTGGCCTTGCAATATTGTTGCAAAATTATAAATATGTGCTGAACCCAAGCAAGTGCTACAGCTATCTATTGTTACTAAGAAATAGCTAATTGTAAAGGTTGGTGAAGTGCCAGTTATTTAGTATGTGCTGAATAAAAATAATTTTAGTGGAGTTAAAATGTGAAATAAATATAAAGATGCATTTTTAATCCTCTCCATGTTTCTGGGAATGTGATGGCTATTATCATAATGAGTGTACCAGTATAGTGACACATGAGAGGAATTTTTGTTTTGTTTTGTTATGAGCCAAGGAGGGTCTTAAGGAATTCAATTCTAGTAAATTCTGAATTCCATGCATAACTCAACAGCAAATTCTTTGAATCTCTATACTTTTTTTCAGACTTTTTGCCTGTAGCAAAATCCTATTAAATATATTTCCATGTCATGTTGTGCTTAAATAATGTGGCAGGACAGTGCCTTGACTTAGAAAATGACACCATTCCTTCGAGGAGGTTTCTATCACAAATCTCCTCATACAGAAATCAAATCTTGTATTTTGCCTCTGTGGAAAGGAGCAGCATTGTTAAAATTTTATTTTTGCTGCAAGAAAATCTGATTCTTGGTTTATTGTGTCTAACAGCTGCTAGTATATAATGTTGGGCAGCTGTCCAGCTGTGAGGTACACATAAATTAATTTAACCCTGGGGGATATTTTGAGACCAATTAGAATGGTCCCTCTAGGTGCAGCAGGGAGTTACGAACACTTTTCTAAGGGAGGGTGGGGGGGTCCAGATGATTTGATGATGCTAAAATAACATTCTCCAAATATTATGGCAAGTTATCATGTAAAGTATGTTTATGACAGCTAGAATATATATATGTATATTCACATATATAAAGAAAATCATAATACCTATGTGTATATCACTTCACAGAATGTGATGTGTGTTTTCTGGAGCAATCCAAAGCATTTGACTAAAACTGAATTGGGTTGTGCCAATCAAAAGCACTTCTGTTTCTCTCTCCTCAGCTCCCTGTCTTAGCACTGAGATAGGGTTAGGTTGGCTAAGTCTTGTGCGTTAATCCCCTTAAAAGTAAAAAATATAAAATAACATCTTGTGGGCCTCTGTCTTGCCTTTTATGGGCCTTGATCCCAGGTTTGAGGAGCATTGAATTACAGGTTCAGCACTGCCACCACTCAAAGTAATTACTGGAGTCAGTGTGATCATAAATGCAATGAAATATGTCATGGGAATCTCATAATTTGTGTATTTACAGAGTGTCTAGATGTATGATTTATAATATGTATATGTCTTTGTTTAGGATTATAGTAGAATGTTTTAGAGATTATTATATGGAGTTCTCACATACCAAATAATAAGTCCAAAGAATGCTCCAGGGGTCATCAGACATCACATCAAAAGTGGCTTATCTTGTGGTTAAATGGGCCCATTTTAGGATCTGGAGAATCTCTTTTTAAGTCTTATGTTTCATTTCAATTGATACAGATTTATTAAGAGGCAATATCATATGCCAGTTCAGAGCACAGGCTTTGGGGTCAGAAAGGCTCACGTGTGAACTGTGGCATTGTCCTTTGCTTTGACACCATCTTCTGCCGACTTCCCCTCTTACGATTTACTTAATCTATTCATAATTCTTCTTTGGAATTTAGCTCAAACACATTTCAAAAGGAAGGCTTTTCTTCACTCAAATATAAGAATCAGTCCCTATTATATATACCTGTATGTTCTATATTCATTAATTATGATAATAACTATCACAACAACAGTAATGATGCAGTAATGGCTAGCATTACTGAGCAATTATTATGTACCAGGCACTATGCCAGGTGCTATACCTCTGTTAACTTATTTAAACTTTCTGATACCCCGATGAGGGAGGTGTCATTAATGTCCTTTTATAGATGAAGAAACTAGAAACTAGTGCCTTTCAATAGGACTCTAATGTATGCCTTGCATGTGATTTTAAATTTTCTAGTATCCACATTACAAAAGTAAAAAGAATCGAACTTAAATGATACCTTACACAATGCAATGGTTGAAATGAAATATGGTACGATCTACACTAATAAAAGAGAAAGATGCAAATTGACCGTACCTCTGCGATGCCCACCAACCAATCAGGAGTGAGTATGCAAATTAACCCAACAAAGATAGTGGGTTAATTTGCATATGCAGGCACAGAGCAAAGACTGAACACTGAAGACTGAACACTGAAGACTGTAGAGGCTTGGCTTCTCCACTACGGCCAGAGTGAAGGCCTGGGTCCCGGGTGCTGGAGGAAAACTGGTGCCAGCAGCCAGGGGAGGAAGGCCTATTGCACGAATCTTCATGCAATGGACCTCTAGTAAAACAAATAAAATTGATTTTAATGGAAATATATTTCACAACCCTTCCATTTTAAAATTTAAATTAACATAAAAAAATTAAAATTTAATGTCTTGGTCACACTGGCTATATTTTAACTGCTCAATAATCTCATTTTGCTAGTGGCTACCATGTTGGTCAGGGCAAGCCTAGAGGGTAAGTAACATACATTTACTAAGTATCTATTACAAGACAGGTGCTGTTCTAATCTCTGGAGACACAGTAAACAAAACAGGCCAGACCACTGCTCTGGGGAAGCTTTCTTTACACAGTGGGCCTTTGGACAACTTGGGTTTGAACTGAATGGGTCCACGATACATGGACTTTTTTCAATAAATACTACAAGTGTGTTTTCTCTTTGTTATGGTTTTTTTAAATAACTTTTTCCCCCTTAGCTTACTTTATTGTAAGAATACAGTATATAATATGTGTACCATACAAAACATGTGTCACTCACCTGCTGATAGCTTCCAGTCAACAGTAGGCGATTAGTAGTTAAGTTGTGGGCAAGTTGAAAGTTATATGTATATTTTTGACTGCAAGGGGATTTGGTGCCCCAACCCCCACATTGTTTAAGGGTCAACTGCACTAGGGATGAGAGAGATATAAACCAATAATTAACTAAAAATCTATTTCTGGTAGCACTAAGAATTACGAAGAAGAACAGAGCAGGGTGAGACATAGGGATGGACAGGGCTATTGCATATAGCTCCTTAGATTGTGCACTGCCCAACTCCAAGGACCACAATTTACATTGACTATGATGAATGCTACTCCCTGGAGTTTTGCAAAGCAGTAGCCCTGGGGATGTGGGCTGAAATATTATGTAGAGTAATCAGAGAAAGCTCTCCAATAATGGAAGGTCATTTTAGCAAAGATATGAAGGCAGTGAGGGAGCAAGCTGTGTGGAATCTTAAAAAAACACATGCTTTTCGATCAAGGAGAATAGTCATTCAAAAGCCCTAACACAGGAAGAGTGCCCGGCATGTTGGAGGAACAGCAAATGGAGCAAGTGTAGGAAGAGCGTTAGATCATTTTGGACCAAGAGACAACAGTAGGAGATGAAGTCAGAGCAGGAGCCCATAGCTGGATCAAGGTAGGGGCTTGCTGGCCATATGAAGTTCTTTGGCATTTATACTTAGTAAGAGTAGAAACAATGGCAGGAAAACTCTCTAATTTTTTAAGAGTCAGCCTTGTTACTTTGTTGAGAGGAGACAGAGACAGATGGGGATAATAATGTGCAGGAAATCAGTGAGAATACTATTGGGATAATCAAGGTGAAAAGCTATGGTTGTTCAGAATAGGGTAAAAGCAGGAGAAAGGGTGGACATTGGAATCTGAATCTATTTTGAAGGTAGAGCCAATATAATATACTGATGGATTAGATGTGGGGTTTGGAAAAAGAAAAAGAGAAGAGTCAAAGTTAGCCTCAGTAACGTGTAGAATGGAGTAGCCATTTTCCCTCAGGGGAAGATTTCAGGAAAACGGGGGTTTGATTGAGGGTGAGCCCAAATCAAGATTTATTTCTTGGACATTTAACCTTAAAGATAACTATTAAATGAATGGAGTGCTGAGTCTGAAGTTAAGGTGATATATCAGGCTGGAGATCTAAACCCAGAAATTATCATGATATAAAATGGTATTTATGGTCACAAGACTGGTGTTAAAAACCTAAAGGGCAAGTGTAGTTAGAGATGAAAAGAGGCCGGGCAAGGAGCCTCTGGAACACTAACATTGGTAATACAGATCACAGGAAAGGCCAGAAAAGCAGCATGAAGTGGGGGTAACAGGAGAAAGTGCAAATCCAGAAGTCAAGTGATGACAGTGTTTGAGGTAGGAGCTTCCAGGCTAGAACTGGGATTGTAACCATGGGGTCTTATTGCAGCACGCACTTACACTCCTCTGCAGTGGGGTCTCCCCCACACATATCTAAGACAGAAAAGGCCCCATGGTCTATCTTGTTTAAGTTGAATCCTGCTGCCCAGCACAGTACAGAGCACTCAGTACATGTTTAATGAATGAATGAACACATTGCATAGATCAGAAAACTGAGTCCCACGGAGGTTGGCAATGACATAGTGACAAGTGGGATTAGGGTGCACATCAGCCTGCATCTCTCTCCCAGTTCTGTTATCTAGTCAACAAGCCTCCAAGCCAAAGCTTTTTCTTAGGAAGCTCATTGGCCAATTCCAACTTTGTTGGCCTCACACATGGCCTGAACTTATTTTACAAATCTAGACTAGTTGAGGGAAGAACAGTGATGCATTATATTGTGCCTGCCTGCTTTGATATTCTATTTTAATGCCTTTCCTGTACATTATGGTCACCCTCCTCCTTTTGTTCCCTAAGCACACATTTAAAAGATAAAGAAATACCATTCATCTTTCTACTTCCTTGCATGGTTCTCTTCAGCTGAATATGCTTCCCATAAAATTGATTTAATATACCTACCAGACTTAAAATTGATTGCAAGCTACCTTAAACTTCTATTGCTTTGCTTTTCCTCTAGAAACTTTCTTAACTAAGAGAGTTCAACAGGCAAATATTTCTCTAACTCTTTCTACATTGAACTCTAGACTTTCCTAGGAGCTCAAGAAGACAAAAAAAAATGATGCTATTTTTATTTTGTAGAGAGTTTTTTCCAAATTATAAAATTAACCCAAACTCAATCAAGGAACTCTCTCTCTCTCTCTCTCTCTCTCTCCCTCTCTCTCTCTCTCTCTCACACCACCCACACACACACACACACACACACACACACACACACACACAAAGAAAAAGAAAACAGACAGAAGGAAAAACTGAATTCTACAATCCAAAGATAACACCTTCAAAAATTCTTGATGTATTTCCTTACAGGTTGTATTTCTGTACATGAGTGAGTGAGCATGTATATGTGTGTGTGTTGAAGAGTACACATAAATTTGTTGTGAGTCATATTTTTTTACTTAAAATATCATACACATTTCATTTTACTATGTAGCATTCTTAACTATTGCTTTAATAGCTATATCCTGTTCTGTAAAGAAAATGTCACTATCTCTCCTACAGATAGGCACTTATTTCCAATTATCCTGTCATAAATAATGTTAGCTGACCATTTTCGTTCATAATATAGATTCTGTATTTAGAGTGATTTCTAAATCACTCCAAAAAGTAAAATAATTCCCAAATTCCCAAAGTAGATTCACTCATTTAGTCAAAATTTACAAATATTGAAGAAAGCTGATAAACATTGCTCATGTATTTTACAAAAGTATTGCACCATTTTAAACTTCCACCTATGATGTATGCAAAAATCTATTTCTTTCCCTACTACCACTGATTATTAAGTGGTTGTCTCTTTTTATTTAGATCATGTTAACTTCATACATTTTTTTAAAAATCACCAAATTTTATTAATTTACATGTATCTGATTGCTTCTAAGCTTGAATATTTTTACATATATGTTCATTCATTATATTAGTAATTTTATTCATGTCCTTTCCCCATTTATCTATTAGGGTATCAAGATATTCTTCCTGTAAATTTGCTTAACTTTTATAACATAAACATATTGCATTTGTTAAATATCTCTACACAAATATTTTTTTCCAGAGTGTTGTTTTCCAGTTGTTTATGACATGGATTTTAATGTAAATTTGAGAGGGTCAGTAGCTTCTAAAATAAAAAGTAAGTTATGGTAGAAATTTTAGGAAATACAAATAAGCAAGAAAAAAAACAAAATTCTCCCCTATACATGATAATTATTCATAACATTTGGGGCATTTTCTTTCATCTTTTTCTTATATACTGAAGTAATTTTACGAAAGTAGTCATATCATACATTTTACTGTCCCCCTTTTTTAACTTAGAATGTTAAGAATTCATTTTAATGACATGAAATATTTTTTACTATCCATTTAATGGCTTCATAATATGAATAGATAAAATGTATTTATCCAGGCCATCATTATTGAATCTCTGTTTCTAATATTTCACTGTTATAAAGATATATAGACATCTTTATGGCTGAAACATTGAACATATTGATAATTATTTACAATGAATTTCTAAAGGTGGATCATGGGTTTAACCAAATTTTAAGGCTTTTATTATATTGCCCAAATTGCCCTTCAAACCTGTGTATTAATTTATGGCATGGGATTTATTTTGGCTTAACGTTATAAATGTTTACATTACTACTTGAAATAATTTAAAAGGAGCAATTTACCCAGTGGTGCATGTGTTGGAAAAGAAGGATACGTATTTCTACAATGTGGCAGGAGCCCAAATTTCCAGGACAAAAAGCTCACAATTTACAAGTCTTAGAGTTACTTAAATACATACATATGTCTTCTTTCCTAATATACACCAAAAATTTAGTTTAAAAAAATCAACTCTTTGCTTTGTCTTCATCAACTTGTCTTGCTCCCACAAAGCTATATTTTTCAGATCAACTACAGGTGTGGAAGCTGTGGCTCAGGGGACTAATAAAAGATGTAAGACTTACATGGATCAAACCCTTGCTGACATACATTCTTTCATTTAATCCCAGAGCAGCCTCATTTTATGAAAGAGGAAACTGAACTTCAGATGGATGAAGGCTTGTTCTAATTCTAAGTTGTTTTACTCCAAAGGTGTGCACTTCTCACTACCCCATGTTGCCTCCTATGGTTACTAAGACTTCAGCATGGATTTATCTTCTACACTGACTTTATCTTATCAGCTAACATTTGCATTTACATTTATATTAAAAACTGACCTTTGAGAATTGAACTCAAGTTCTAGTTACTGCCTTTGATCTCATGCTGCTCTTATTTATTTTAATTAGCCATTTGAAAATTGTACATAGCACCCCAACAAAGAAGAAGTTTATATTAATGAAGATTAATCACATGAATACTACAAAATAATATAAATTAACCCAGCAGTGGTTGTTTATATAGCTTGAGATATGTCTTAATATGCCTTTTATTCAACATTGAATGAGGCATTGTGGAGTTTTTCTTAAAACCATATGATAGAAAATATTGGGAGAGAAAGCTATTCAACTCTCATTAACATAAATAATTTAAAACATGTAATTAACAAAGTAGAGTATTGTATAATATAGGAAGTCTAAAAATATGAGCCATAAATGTTCAGATTATTGATGTTTAGTAGAAAAAGTTGATGATCTGAAGTCTGAAGTTCTTTGAATCCCATCTTTACCTGTTACTAATGTGTGACAAGTCCCTTTTTATCTCTGAGCATCTATGTATACACCATGAGATATAATGCTGTTGTTTTTTCAAATTCTTAGGACAATTGAATTCAGTATCAATATGATTGGTTCCCTTCAGTATCAATATGGTGATTCCAATTGCAAAGTGATGTTAAACTATTGGCAGGGGGAAAGCAGAAAGAATTTGGAATTTCACTATATTGGTCAGGAATACCGGTAAATAGCAAAGTATTTTTCCCCAGCCTTGCATTTCCCATGTATTAATTGTACACATATCAAACCCTTTGACCCCTGAGTGCAATCTCCCTGAGTTGTTCTGTCCATTGTGACTGCACCATTCCCTCTGCCATCTGAGCTACACTGGTCTCTTTCATCTCTAACAGCCTAAATAAACTACCAGTACAGCTCAAAAGTCACTCCCTCCCTTGTGAAGCCATCTCTATCCCAGATCTACCACTTGACTTTACATGCTCCTTTCACTGTGCTTCCAGAATCCTTCAAACATGATTCTAAAGAGCAGTTGTCTCATTGCCTTACATGTCTGTGTAACAAAAAAATGAGTGATGCACCAAGTTCTAAACAGAGCTTTGGGGGCTAATAGATCTGTTTTATTTTGACTCAAAAAACTGGGGGAGGTGATATCTCTTTAATTAAAAAACAGACAAACAAAAAGAAACCAACAAAAAAACTCTGAGAAGCCAGAAATCTCTCTGACTCCCTAGTCAAGATACTAAATCTCCCAATTTCTGTGTATATCATTATTACAGTCACCCTTAAGTCCCATCCTTCCATTCTTGAGACTGAAACTCACCAGGACCTTTGCTTTCATCATTTCCCTCCACCAGAAGCCCACTGCACTGTGTCCTAGTGAGTTAGAGACAAAGCAGGAGCTGAACAAAACAGGTTTTAAGACCCTTTGGGTGAAATCATCATTACTGTAATGTTGCAGCATTTTCTCTCTGGGAATAATTCTAGAGAAGGGTTCACTATAAGTGGTGTGAAGGCAGGTGGTAGATGGTCAGAAAAGTCAATGCAAGATCAAGATTATCCTCATTTTGTAGTTAAGGAAACCAGGGCTCTGTGGGGTTCAATACCAGCGCCAAGGTTATACAGAGAGAGTCAACATCTGACTGCAGCTTTACCTGGCTCCAAAGCTTCTGTCCTTTCCCTACACCACAGTGCCTCCCACCTGCCCTAGCTGGGATACCCATCCCTACTGCATTACTCCTTTCACCATTGGCACTTGTGCGAATGATGTATACCAGGGCCAGCACAGAGAGCCACCACACATGATATCTCTCAAGAGACCTGTGAGCTGCTTGGCAGTGAGCAACTCAGCCTGAAATCCCAATAGGACGCTGGACAATCAGACACATTTTGTGGAAAAGCCTTGTCTAGGGAGCAGGATACCCAGTTTTGCTGTTCTCTGTGGAGATTTGGCCACGTTTCATTTGTTCTCTGAGCTTATATTTCTTGAAGTTGATATGTGAATGTTAGCATAGTTCTTGATGGATAATTGGCCCTCAATGAATGCAAGGTCTGTCCTCTCTTCTTCCCTTCATGTGTAAGTGAATGATAGGTTAGATGTTTTCTAAGATCTCTCCAACTTTTTAATTCCATACTGGAATATTACAATGGATTCTCAGATCTCATTGATTTTCATAATGCATTATTTGTTGACTAAGCTCATGATAACCAGATTTTGGTTTTCATTTGATTCCCAGAATCATGAAATATCCTAGCTGGAATAAACCTCAGAGATCGCCCAACCCCCTTATTTTACTCACAAATAAATGAGCCCATTGGTGGGGGCCAGGGAGAAAAATCAACTTATTCAAGGTCACACTGGAAGTAATGACAGAGGAGAGAACACTATCCATGTTTTTTGGCTCATCCCAAGACTCTGCACCCCCGCTTTCCCAGCCCCCAGCTGTTGCTGGTATGCTCCAGCCTGCCAGACAGCACCATTTGCCTTTCTTGTGTTAATATTATTATAGCATGGAATGTCTGTGTTTAAGGCAATGACCTGAAAAATACTTTTATTTCCAGTGACGCACTTATTTTGCAGGGTTTATTAATTTTATTTACGTATTTGATCTCTCAAATGAAATAATAAACTAATTAGGGGACAGTTTACTGGTGTGCTCCACAAGGATGTTTTACAGCCTCAGTGCAAGCTTGTCGAATTGTGGTGTCAGCAGATCTGCCTTCTGCCCCACTGGCCTTAATTTCAGCCATCAGACACCATGGCAGGCAGCCCTGGGCTGGGTAGCTGTGCCTCCAGGGGGCATCTGGAAGTGTTGGGTTATAGGACAAAGGAACTTTTACCTAGGAGCCTCTCAAAATTCATTCAAGAAACATGCTGCTTCAATTGGCTTAAAGGGTTGGGCAGAGGGCTCCCAAAGAACAGAACTGGGCCAGTGCATTACCTGAAGTGCCCAAAATGACACTTCCCAGAGAATGGAGAAAAGTCATGTGTATAGAAGTGCTGAAAGCCACAGCTGATGAGGCCCATAGTCCATCAAGACCAAGAGCAAAGCAGGGAACAAGACAGGGATACTGATGTAAAGATAATAGACACAGGAACATTGCCAGACTCAGGAGCAAAGGTGGCAAGATGCTAGAAGACCCAGAGTAATTGGAATAGATAGGGCAATGGTGCCAAAGTTGCTTTTTTTCTTTTAACTGGCTTTGAAGTAGAGTACATGGACTTTTCTTCAAGGCAACCCCTGTGTTTTCTTAATAGCCAGTACTTAGAATCAATTACAATCGATTGTCATTGTTTACTTGTCTGTCCCTGTTTGATTGTGAGCACCATTGTGTAATAGGGATCAAAAATTTATTAAATGAAAGAATGGATTGTTGGATGGATGGATGAATGGATGGATGGATGGATGGATGGATGGATGGAAAAATGAATAGGTGAATCAGTCTGTCAAAGGTACTGGGGAGAGGGGTCTAAGACATATGAACTGTATTATCTTCATCTGTCGTCTCTGATGTAATAAGTAAAATAATCCTTTCCAATTATTTATATGTATTATAAAATTACTCAATATAGCAAAGAAGTATCCAACATAAAAGTACTTAACCTCTTTTGACTAAATCCTTATTCTTATTAACACACACCACACACACTCAAACATATTCATTTGGGGTAGAGGTAAAAGGTCACAGTACCCAAACCTCTAGTTGGCACCTCTGCTGGCCTCCTTGTTGCCTTGTGGGTATGGATGCTGCCACTGCTTTGGTTGCTGCTAAATTGACTCTGTGGATTGGATCTATTAGGAGGATTCTTGCTAGAACAAGCTCCAAACCCTTAGCCAGACACTGCCTGGAGCATTAGGAGAGGGGAGGGTCAGCAGGCCTTGCTGTGGGAGCTGTGAAAGCTCAGGGTCCTCACACTCTGTAGGAAGAACTTCTTCCCTGTGATTGGCTCTCCTAAGGGAGTTTCTGCTCACACCTTTGCTTTGATTGGATGTATGCAAATTAGCAAACCCTAATGTGTTGATCTTAGATATAAAAAGTATACATACCGATTCTGCTACCCCCATCCATGTGAATGTGGTAACCCTAACATGTAGCTACTGTGTGCATGTGGCAGATCTCATGGGGACACAGGAAGCCCTCATGTGTTGGTGATGATACAGTACCGGGGCCAGAATTGGAACTCCTGGTCCCAATTCCTATCCTTACCTTCTATATGTTCCTCGTTTCCTACTTCACATTTGTTCATGCTACTTATCTCCATCTGACATACTCCAGATTTAAACACTCATTCATGTGTGTCTCCATTCCCTGGAGTGGATGCTTCATGAGGGCAGGACTCTGTTTAGTTTATTATTAAATCCCAGTGACCAAACCTGTGTCTTGATCATTAGGGTCTCAATAAATATTTATGAATATTAATGATGAATGGATCAATATATGGTTAAATGGATCAGTCACTAATCAGTTGATCAACAGGTGGATCTACAGATGAATTGACAGATGGATAGGTCCTGTGAAAATTTAGCATAAAATTTAGTAATTAAGGTAGTATGGGTATTTTCACAAGGAAATAAATTATCCCAGAAAACTAGACCAATGGATTAAAATCTAGAACCCCAAAACAGACTATACTGACTGGAAACTTCGTATATGATAGATATGTTATTACAAATTAATGCAGAAATCATGAACTAAGATAAATGGTACTCAGACAGTATCTATACAGAAAATCTATTGAGTCCTGACCTCACATAATATAAAGAATATCAATTCCAAGTGGATTAAATGCAAACAGAATAACATTAAAAACTTTAAAAGTAACTATTGAATAATATTTTTATGATCTAGGGGTAAGAAAGTATTGATTTAATAAAACAAAACAAAAAAAACTTTAAAGGTAAGTGCTAATTATTACATTAAAATTTATAGAGTTTATATGTCACTATAAACAAAGTAAAAAGACAAGCTTTGGATTAGGAAAATAGTCACAACATACACAATTACAAAAGGGCTGTATCCTAAGTGAGCAAATTAGCATAGAATGTAATTATAACAAATCCCTGTGTACCACCACATATATTGATCAAATACTATCATTGTATCGTTTTGTTGTTTCTTCCCATGGTTTGTGCCCACACAGATTTTAGGACTTTGCTAAATGTCACCTTCTTGGTAAGGTATTTCCTAACTAACTTTTAAAATTGAACTCCTACCCCAGCACCCTTCATGCCCTGTCTCTTCCTCTGGCTTTTCTATGGCACAGATGACAACCTGACATACTAGATATTTTACTTTATTTGTTTAGTATGTACACTCTCTATCCTATAACAATTAAATAGAAAAAATGGGTATATTAAAAAGCAAATTACAGAAGAAACCTAAGATAATAATATAAAAATATTAAAATAATTATTAATCTTACTAATAATTAGAGAAGAGCATGGTGTGACCCAGCAAATCCACAAAGAAATCACACACACACACACACACACACACACACACGTGCCCAAGAAGTCTAACAATGTCTATTGCAGCATTATTTGTATTAGCACAATTTGGAAATAGCTCAAATGTCCATCAATATGGATGATTAAGTGAGAACATAAACATATGATAAGATACTATCTAAATGCTAAAATGAAAGAATTAAAGCTAATTCTATCTAAGTGGCAAAAACTTTAAGGTGGCAAAAACTGTATTTAACAAAATAAGCAAGCTTGAGATGGATTCAAAACAGTGATATATATCGTTTATAGATGCCAACATGTATTAGAAGCAGAAATACATGCATGAAAATTTAGGAGAAGAGTTGTCTTTGTAGAATTAGGAAAGAATGCATGGGAGATTTTGCTTTTATCCATAATAATTTTTAAGGAAAAGTCAGCAACAAATATGGCAGATGGTCATATGTGAGCAGGCAGGATCGCAATATATAGGTTTTTGTTATAATTATGTCTATACTCAACTTCATGCTTGAAATATTTAATAAGAAAAGAAATAGGAGGCTACTTAAGTGTGACTATGAGGGAATAAGTTCAAGCCATAGCATATCAAATAACAGTAGGTGTGAAATAACAAAATTGTAAGCTGAATTTTGTTGTGAGTCAAAGACTGGATGCAGAATTGTAGACTCAGTGCCTTCTCTTCATAACTATTGATAAGACTGGGATGTGAAGCCAGACATTATAGGTTTGAATTTTGACTCAGACACTTAGTAAATGTTTTTAAATTGGGCATCCATTGCCTCATTTTTAAAGTGCCAAAAGAAGACAGAATAGAGAATAGCAAAACAACAGAGAAAAATCAACAAAACCAAGAGTTGGTTCTTCAAAACAAAAAACAACAAAATTTACAAACCTTTAGCTAGATTGGCTGAGGAAAAAAGAGAAGAGACTCAAATAACTAAAATCAGAAATGAAATTGGGTACATTACTATTCATATTACAGAAAAACTTATTCTATAAAGTAGAAAAATGGTACTTCCTCATAACAGATAATATGAGGATGAAATGAGACATTTTTGCAGCGCTTAACATACCTCATGGCACATCGCAAAAAGGAAGACCTGTGCACGTTTCCAAGTTCCCGGTGTGGATGTAAACAGACATGAGCTTGAAGTCTGGTTGGACAGCCATGCTTTCTCTGATTTTATTTGTTTTGTACAATAACCATATCAGGTTGGTGTTATTTTTATCCCATTTTATACATAGAAAAACTGAGCCTTAGAGAGGTAAAATAACTTGCCCATGATTACCCAGATCTTAAGAGACAGAGGTGGGATTCAAATAATATCTGCCTCCAGAGGAACATAACAGCAAATTATCCGGGTGATATTTCCCTTGTTTTATGAATAAACTAAATTGAATTTTTATAAAACATTACAATAATCTATCCGGTAGCTTTTTTTTTTTTTTTGAGCAGGAAGTCAACCAGCCATGGCTGATTAAAAATAATAACAAGTATCTACCACTTAGTTTATGTATATGTAACTTCAAACATGTAAAATAACGGAGTTGCTGTAATGGAATGTTGTACTCGATAAATATTTCTGCCTTAAACAGATTCTTGGTTTTGGAATACATTGGAAGATCAGTAGGCTGTGAGATTCCATTATGTTAAGTTTTTTTTTTTTTTCTAAAAACATAGGCTTTTTCTAGGTTCCACTGTCTTTCCTGAAAAATTGCTTGCTCTCTGCTTGCCATCTATCTTCTGTGAATCCAAATGGAACTTAACTTTTATTGTCACTGATTATTTTGAATGAACAGTTTTCTTAAATGTAATTTTTGTCATGACAGCTTCATTTAAGGATTTTACTCATTTATTCACTCACTCATTCCTTCTTTTATGCAGCAAACATTGATTGAGTGACCACTGTGAGCTCATCTATGAGCTAGGTTCACAGAACCAAGGGTTAAAAAGGTGTGATAACTTCCTCAGTGGAGCTCAAAGCCAGAGGGAGGCAGAGATGGAAATGGATCATTTCAATGCAATGTTACCTTCTGAGTGGAATTATTGCTTGGGAGGATGGCCATGAGGTTCCCAATTAAATAGAGGGGTTCAGGGAAAGTAAGACAGAAATGATAATGATGCAGCTGAAACCGCTGTTTGTATGTTTGCTTTCTGCCTAGAAAAATAAGACATGGTCTTTATAGAAAATATGGAAAGCATAGAGAAACAAGAGAAAAATGACCTACAATCATGCTACAAAGAGATAACCACTCTTTTGGCATATTTTTTTAAGACCAACTTTTATAAGAATGAGCTCAAATCTTATAAACAATATTGTTATACATATTTTCCCACTTTCTGAATAATAGTTAAATTCGTTTGCATCAGATGACTCTGTAGACATACCAGCATTCCCCCCATCATTCCTCTGGTGCTTGTTTCCTCTGACACATCACATTGTGATGAGCATCTCTGCGCATCAGTGTTGGCCTGCCATCGTGGTTGCTTTCTTGGGAAGGAATCCCGAAGGTGAATTACAGGTTAAAGGAGATGATCACTTTTCAGGCTCTTGACATTTTCTATGGTGCCCTCTTCTTTATGGCAAGAGCTCAAGCCTTTAATAGAGTCAAATTACAAATGTGGGAACGTTCTTTCCAAATTTTCCCCTGCTTCTGTGTATATGAGTGCGTGAGCGTGCACACACACACACACACACACACACACACACACACATCCTGATCCCTCCTACCTAAGAGGCATGTTGCCCCACTTCTTGCCCAGTAATTACAATAGGCTGCATTTGTTGACTTTTTTGTTGTTGGTGGTGATGGTGTTTTGTTTTATCCATCTCTGTATTCCCATTACCTGGTGTATGGTAGCAACTTAGTAAATGTTTCTTGAATGAAAGAGAGAGAAGAAAAATAAACCTATTACATCGTGAATGTTTACTTTTTGTTTAAGGCTGTATTTTGTTTGATTTTAGCCTTCTGCAAGACATGGTGGTGAACCCTGACTCCAACTCTTCCTGACTGAGGGGCTCTGTTGCACAACTCAAAGGTAAAGCGCGGCTTGCTGGTGTGAGCAGAAGCTTCCTCTCTGGGGAATTTGGTCTCTTATGTCTCGGGTCCACTCCAAGTGATGGCTTTCGTGCTTTGTGTCCCTCCCTAAAACACCTGGGGTGGGGTCATGGAGCCTTTGGGAGCTGGAGCTTGCGGTGGCTTTTCTCTGGCCTACTCCATGTTTGTGGCTAGAGGAAGAGAATATTGATTCTCTTTCTTCTTTTCTTTAAGTACCGAGTAAATGTCATTCGGAGCCTTACATTTCCCTGCCCGGATCTCAGCCTCACCTATTAGGCTGTCTCAGATTGGTTTGATTTTAAACACAACTGTGCTAGCATTCTTTCTTCAGATGCCCCTGTTTCAATATATTTACCAAAAGGAACCACCTTCCGTAGTGGAAACTGAAGTCAAATCATGTGTAAGATGAATGTTTACATGGGAAACAGACTGGGAGATTTACGAGCTTAAGGAGCAGGTGCTATTATTTTGAGGTCCGAAACTTTTAAATAATGGCAACACTGAATTATGTACTTCATCCGGGGAGCCGGGAAGACACAATTGAAAACGCCTCTTCTTTTGACAAATTAGAAGCATTCATTCCAATATCTATTCCTAGTTTGCCAGGGATAATGCTGAATGAATCACAGGCTGGGGGATGGATGTCCCTTCCAACACTTTTAATTAGCAGCACTGCCTATTAGGAGGGACAGAGTGCCGCTTCCCGGCCATATTTTACCCCCAACCCCCTTAAAAGGAATAGAAATCTTATTCTCCACAAGGTAATATTTATCTCTTTCCCAGCCAGACAAGCATAGAAAATTAAACAATGGTCCGTTAAAAAGCCCAGCTAATGTATTTATCATCTCCAGTTTATGTGAGTTTGCAAGGCAAATACGAGTGGGAGCTATTTGTTATGGGACCTTGGGGAACAACGGGGTTGGAGAGGGAGCTGGGAGGCTGCAGGATCTGAGACTTGTAAAATTCATTAAAAATATGAGGCGCTATTGGAGACAGAGGAAATTAATTACTCTGCGGGACTCAAATGTCACTATTTATTTCAGTGACCTGAGGAGGAGGCTGAGAACCTGTTTTCTGATGGTTTCTGTACGGGAGAAGGTTGGGAGCTGGGATTCCTTGGCTGTCAGTTTTTGCTTGTGCTTGGTGACTTACTGACATGTTAACCTGGCTTGTGCCCCAGCCTCCTCTAATGAGTAGAGTTAAATGAGAAATGGGGCTGGGGAGAAGCACGCTCCCCTGTAAGAGCTCACCAGGCGTGTAAGTAACTGCGGGAAGTAGGGGAAACTGGTCATTTACCACAATGGAGACAAGAGGTGGATTGTGTGCAGCCAGACTGAGTTTGGTCTTTTATTATTGCTTTTACATCCACAAAGCTATTCTCTGTGGTGGAGTGAATTTGGAAAGACAAATTAAGGTTTTCTACCTAAGGAGGACTGGGGAGCAGTAGCTTCTGAAAACAGTCATCTTTTCGAGATTACTTGTCTAATAAATCTCTCTAATGCATTCTGCCTATAGACAGAGGTGGAAATATATAGATATGTGATGAGTTAGAAGTTTAAAATCGGTGAGCAGCTAGAGTAATGTAGTAAAAAGCTCTCTCACATGTGTGCCTTACCAAGACTGAGGAACTAAAGGTTTTGTTCTGAGCTCAGCCACTAACCAGCTGTGAGACCTTCCACAAGCCACCATAGTGCTCAGAGCAACTGGTGCATTATTTACAAAGTGGGACAATTGTATGTATCTTCTGTGATTGTTAAGATCCATGCTCCAAAAGAGCTTTGAAGGGTGGAGGTATGATACAGGTGTATGGTGGCCATGTCACGTATTGGTATGTTCTGTTTTGAAAATCTTGGTTTTTAAACATTGATGCTGCTCAGTGGCCTGTGTTCCTACCTGGGTCAAACTTAAGGGGCTGTGTACTCTTCTCCTGGCTTGGTTCACTTAGGAAGAGTAGATCAACAAACCAAGGAAGGATCAACAAATACTGCCCTGAGGACTGCTTTGGGGAGATATTTCTCATGGTTTGTAAAATAATCCTCTATAATAAAAGGGTAATATGCAAATTGACCCTAATGGCGGAATGACTGGTTGCTATGATGCACAGTGACCACCAGGGGACAGACGCTCAACGCAGGAGCTGCCTCCTGGTGGTCAGTGCACTTCCACAGGGAAGCACCACTCAGCCAGAAACTGGCTCATGGCTGGCCAGTGCAGCAGCGCTAAGGATGTCTGGCTAATGGCTTAGACCCACACCCCCCAGGGATCGGGCCTAAGCGGGCAGGTGGACATCCCCCGAGGGCTCCCAGGCTACCAGAGGGATGTCTGACTGACAGCTTAGGCCCGATCCCCCAGAGAGCAGGCCTGAGCCATCAGTCAGACATCCCCTGAGGGGTCCCAGACTGCGAGAGGGCAAAGGCCAGGCTGAGGGACCACCCTCCCCCGACCGTAGTGAACAAATTTTCGTGCACCGGGCCTCTAGTTAAAGAATATGAAGCATAGCTGTGGAGGGAGTTGGAGTCCTAGGTCTTCACCACTGGGAGCAGACCTAAGGAGTTGCCACTTCTCCAATTCGAAAATAATCTTATCCTTTTGAAGTGGAGACAAATCATGCATTGAAGGTGGTGGAGATGTTTGAAGATTATTCGTCTTTTCCTAGAAAGAGATGATGATGAAATAAACTAGGGCAGGGTCAGTGGGGATAAATAATGTTACGCAAAGAGCTGAGGTTCAAGAAGGCCTCAGTGTATTGCTTGCCAATTCCAAAGAAATAACCTGGAGGACTGGCTGCAAAAGACATGAGCTTATTAGGACTTACTTGCGCACTCTAAGTGGCCGACTGGTAAAGTCTCTTTAACACAGGGTTTCCAGTACAGGGTTATATAGAGTACAGAAAACAAAGCAAACCTGGGGATAAATTGTGCATTCAGGGTGGATGTGCCCATGCGCAAGCTGTGTGAGATCGAAACACAAGCTGTTTATAATCCGGGCTCATATTCAAGATCAGTTCCTTTTTGGTCATTCCTTGACCAAGGAGCTGGCTAGGCTCCCCAGGTCTCACAGTACACTTAGAGATGGCCTTCATTATATTCCCACAGGACAGGAGGGGGAGTTGGAGCTTGAGAAGGGGCCATGTTCTCACATACCACACAAAGAAGAGAGAACTTTAAATATATATATATATATATATATATATATATATATATATATATATATGTATGTGTGTGTGTGTGTGTGTGTGTGTGTGTGTGTGTGTGTGTGTATTATTGTTGATAGTACTACAGATGTCTCCTGTCCCCCGCCCTTCACCCCCTCTTCCCAGCTCCTACCCACCCACCCCCCAGGTCTTCATCACCCTATTGCCAGTGCCCATGGGCTATACATATAAGTGTAGAAGTTCTTTGGTTTATCTCTTTTCCTCCCCCCAACCCCACATCAAGGTATGTCCGTCTGTTCCATGCCCCCATGCTTTGGGTCTCATTTTGTTGGTCATTTCGGAAGAGAGAACTTTGAGAGGCCTTGGAAAGGAAGGAGTCCCAGGCTTCTCAGTACTTGGGGTGGCACACACTTAGAAGCGGGAGCCGTGCAGTGACTTCAAGCTAGAGAGTGTTCCCAAGGCACTTGTAATGTCATTAATAGAAACCGTGTAAAATTGCAGGGTACAGTCCCTTTGCTCAAGGAGCTCAGACTGGTACACAATTAATAATCATAGAGAGTAGACAGAAATAAGCCCTGAAGAGCAGTGTTGGGACCGGGCTGAGAGGGAAGGGACTGCTGAGCTGGCCCTCAGAGGAGGAGCAGCTCTGTGATGGGTGAGAAGGGTTGAGGCAGGATATTCCACAGAGCAGCTGCTCACGCAGCTCTGAACCACAGCTGCCCAAGCCCACAATGAAGGTGCTGGTCTGAGAGTCATACACTTGGCTTGTTCCATTTCTCCAGCAGCCAGAGTTTTGCACACCAGTGATTTTCAAAGGCTCTGTGCTATTGTCTCCTAGAAGTAGCCTTGAAGGATCACCTGTCTGTTCTCATTAACCAACCCTGAAGTGCCCTAGGGTCTGACCTGTCCTGAGAATGCTCAACCCCAGGCACCCAATTCTGAATAATTGCTAAAATCCCTTTTTCCATTCCTTCATGGTTTTTTGAGGTGTGTTTTTCCTCACTTACCTTTTAAAATTGCTTGAAAGTCAGGTTTGCATTATGAGCCGTTGGCTATTTATTTGTTATGTTGATCACATGTATCTGCCTTTATATTCACTTGAATGCATTTATAGCCATCCTAGGTGAGGCATCATCATGTCTTCCCATCTGGGAAATGAGATAGAAATAAGACAGGAACATTTTCCTGCTGCTCTTCCCCCGTCTTACCCCTTCTTGAATTTATCCCTTTGGTGCCTTGTATGTGTTTCCTCATTTGCTTTTATCTTCTTGGATTCTCTCTACCCACCTTCCTACTTTTCCTCTTTCTTCTGATAGAATCACATATGCTCCAAGTTGGAAGGAAGTAGGAGATTCTAGATACCAGGGAGCTCAACTGTAAGAATTTTGTGAAGGTTCTTAACCACATGGTAATTCCCCTTATCTGTTATTTGGGGTGGTGATGGTGTTGCTTTTCAAAGCTGAATGTCTTAGATTTGAATCTCTGCTCCAATATAGAACAGCTTTCTGACCTTGAACAAATAATTCCTTTAAGCTTCCATTTTCACATCAGTAAAAATAAAATAGCAATAATACTTTCCATGCAGGATGGCTGTACGAATTTAATGAGAGTGTATATGAAAGGGTCTGACACATCATATATTCTCAGTGACGAATGTTAGCTATAATTGTTGCTTATAATAATACTACAAGCTATTATAAAGCCTTAAAACACAAAAGGCAAATATGTTGATCTTTGGCAACAAGGGAGGGAGAAGCTGGGAAGCCTTTGGCAGTCTTTGGCTGGTGTTAGAAAATGAAGACTCCTGAAGACAAAGGGGTTGGATGCAGCTGAATCTATGGGTGCACAGGTAGCCCTCCCTGGCTGGAGGACCCGGGGGCTGAACAATGAAAAGGCCTGCCGGATTCCCTGGGATTCCTGAGCTTCTGCGGGGCCTCTGGCAAGCATCTAAATCAACCCTCCCTTACATATGCTGTTCCTTCCTAGGTGGTATGGTGGCTTGGTAATTTGCCCACTTGGCTGGATTGACTTACATTACTCAGGATTCAGTCTCTTGCGTGTTTCTAGTTAGGGTGGGCACTGGGAGCTTCCTGGGGTATTTGGAAGATGAAAGGGAAGCAGCAGCCACTTTGTAGCTTACATGTGATTGCTGATCTGCGGACTCACCTCCTTGGCTTGAAGTTGCTCTGGGCCCGCAGCTGCTCTCCCTTCCCCCAGGTCCAGCCCCAGCTCCTCCAGCTCCTCATCCAGATGTGTGGGTTTAGCTCTTTGAGGAAAAACCCTGGCTCCACAGTCATCCACATCAGCAAGCTGGGAGGCAGTGAAAACCACGGCTCCTGTCAGTTCTCAAGGGGTTTCAGCTCATGCTTGTGGGTTCCAGGCTGCACCTAATTTCTCCCACTATTTATACCCATCTTTCCGTCCTAACCGCCTGCCAGTGGACTACACACTCCAGCTTCAGATGTAAGACAATACACTACTAGACTGCTTAACCAGCGACCCCAATTGCATGAGATCTCTCTAGTAAATAAGTGACACATATATGTTGATTAAATATATATATAACTATGTTTATATCATATATAATGTATTAATTTATTTGTTAGAGGAACAAAAGCAACCACTAGGAGATTATGTGTGTGTATGTGTATGTGTGTCTATGCATTTATGTGTACACATGTGAACACAGGCACACACACACACATACACACAATTCACTAATGCGTGTTTCTGCTTCTCTTCTGGAACCATGACTGAAACCGACAGTCCTAAACTTCTTATTATGGGGAACTCTCTACTTCATAAGACAGCCTGTTCCTTTTCTACCTCCCTTTTACCATCCCCCTTTTTGTTAAAAAGAAATAAAAAAACCCAAAAGCGTTGTTTTTCAACCCAGGATGTATTGCACTTTCTCCTTAGGACTTCTGTCCCTCTCAACCCTAAATCCTCTCACAACCCTCACTGCTGTGGCCCTCACCCACTGAAGTTTTTCCCTGTCCAGTTTCTCACCTTCATGAGTTTCAGGATTAACCTCATAAACATGGCTATCCTAGAGAGGCCCTTCTAGCCATCCCATTTCCCCAGACCCGTGGTCGACAAACTGCGGCTAGCGAGCCACATGCGGCTCTTTGTCCCCTTGAGTGTGGCTCTTCCACAAAATACCACAGCCTGGGCATGTCTATTTTGAAGAAGTGGCATTAGAAGAAATTGAAGTTTAAAAAAATTGGCTCTCAAAAGAAATTTCATCATTGTACTGTTGATAGTTGCCTCTGTTGACTAATGAGTTTGCCGACCACTGCCCCAGACCAATCTCCTTATCCTTCCTGTGCTATTTGAAGACAATACCTTGATTCTCAATGTTTACAAAGTGACGCAGAGAGAGGGGGTGAAAAGCATAGAAATTAGAATCAAAAGACTTGTGTTTATGTCCTGCTACCACAGAGTGTTACTTAGCTTCTGAAGGCCTCAGTTTCCTCAGCTGTAAAATGGGCATACCAATAGCCGGCCTGCCTCCTCTCAGGCTTTGTGAGTCCAATGACACCTGAGCAGCTCTAGATGTTTGAGGTCCTTTGTACTTGAATCTGTCTCCTAAGTCTCAGATCAGCTCCTACCTAGGTAGGCAAATGCCAGTTATGATCAGATGTTGACCTTTAGAAGTCATAATAAATAAGCAAATTAGCATAATCTTGTTTTTTAATAAAAATAAATATATTGAAACAGTTATAACCTAAATTCTTATACTATTCAGGATCTACCATAATAATTTTTTGCCTAAAAATTGTTTCTAGAAGAAGATTTAAAGAAATTGAGTGTATATTTGTTCCTTCAAAAATGGGTGTGAATGTCTTA
Source organism: Eptesicus fuscus (assembly GCF_027574615.1). Classification (NCBI taxonomy): domain Eukaryota; kingdom Metazoa; phylum Chordata; class Mammalia; order Chiroptera; family Vespertilionidae; genus Eptesicus; species Eptesicus fuscus. Next base: position 39,629,192 of record NC_072481.1, on the reverse strand, counting down.
TAAATCAAACACTTCCAAAAATATTACAGAGCTGACCAAACAGGACAAAACACTGAAATATGAAAGGATGACTCAAAATTATCTTACTTGGACCATAATTTAAAACTAACCAAAAAGCATATCCAAAAAGTAGAACATGACAGAACATCTTATTACAGAGCTGACTACAAAAAGGAACTATAGCCACAATGAAGGGAGTTGTAAGAACTGACACAACCCAGTGGTGAAATTAAGTATATACAAATGAAACTGTTATAAATGGATAATGAGATGTCCATTCAAAGAAAACCCCTCTGCCCTCTCCAGCAAAAGAAGGTGAGGAGAAAAGGTGACTCTGGAAATATGCTATTCTTCAGTGCGACATAAGCAACCAATTAGGAGCTCACAAACCTGGTTAGAGGAACATCTCTGTAATTGGCAGGTGTATGACTTCTAGATGAAGCTATGGAGGATATCAGTGACAGCTGAAAGCCACATTTGTGGCCAAGCCTCACCCTGCTCTCCTGCATACATTGATCATTAAATAACAGCCAAGGCTGAAGAAGTAGCTGGCATACCCTCTCCTTGCCATGCATGAATACACACACAAACTGCCTATATCACAAGAATCAAATGAGTGCTATGGCACAATGCCTGGCACATGGTAGGTCCTCAAAAAAAAAAAAACAACACACAAAAAACAACAACACAACAACCCACCACATTTGTTGGATGGGTGTATGTATTAATGAATTGCCAAGGACTCCAGGGGAAAGTCTAGAGACATCAGTAGACATTATGACAGCATCCTGGATAAAATGAAATGGGGGGAGGGGGGAAATGCCCAGGAGAATGACTTTACTGAAGATTTAACACGTTGATGTTCATAACACCTCACCTGCCAAAGGTATCCTATTCCAAATGAACGCAGCGACAGAACAGGATTAAATTGGCACAGCTGAGGAGGTCTGCCTGTGTGTGAAGCGCTGAATATCATCTCTAGGCAACGGATGAAGATGTAACACAAGGATTCTTATTTTTAGTGTTGGAGAAAAATGAATTTGAACCAAGGGACACCTAGGGTCGATAAGGGAAGATTGGGGCTTGAGGGAGGGAGTGGATATACTAGTATAATGAGTTCAGACCAGGAAGGCTGAGCAAAGGGCTGGAATAGAAGGGAAATTGGTGGAAGGGGTCTTGTTATTTCCGAGCTGCACCAGAAAGCATAGTGAGGTCCACTAGGGCATCTGGTCAACTCAGGCCCTCACCGCTTGGGACAAGCACCATCAGTGTAGGCACCTAAGGGTTAGGAATGATCTTCTCATGGGTGAAGACCAGCAACCCTCCTGTGTGGACATGCTTGCATCCTTGGGGGAATTGGGGTGGTTCTTTATTAAATCAGTTAGCATGATGTATTATAATTGCCTGCATCTTTCTCTTACTCTTTGTATTCTCCTTTGGTGCCAGGATCCTGTTTCATGTTTTGTATTATTTGGGTTTTGTTGTTGTTTTGGTTTTCTGCATCTTTATTTATAGTGTTTAGCTCTGAGAATGAAAAAGAGAAACCACTGAGCACCCCTGTATGTTAATAATGATAAATCTCACCCATGTAAGAAAGCCATTGTTATCCACATTCATCAGTAATGAAAAAGAGAATCAGAAGCGGGGGAAGGAATTGTTCTTTCAGCTCCTAAATGCTGAACTAAGAATTGAACCCAGACCTGTCCAGATGAAATCTGTTGTCTGACCATTATCCTCGTAAGCCTCAGAGCCTGCATTCTAGTAGGTGCGCCCTACAGATTTCTTGGAAAGAAGGAAGGGCAGAAAGAGGGATGATAAATAATGAGAGGACAGAAGAGATTTAAATACGAATAGCCAGACTCTTAGTAGATCTGCTCTGAACAGATCAGAGACAAATGTGCCTCACAGAGATTATGCTGGCTGGACTAAACCACAAAGGAGGAAACTGGGAGACAGTTACACCAATAAACGTTGTAACCAAAGTCAAGGGCAAGATGTTAGGTCAAAGTTGGGTAAGGGAATAAGAATCTTGGGTAAAGTCAGCTGGCTCTTCTGCAAATAACTAACCTTACTCCACCCCACCCAGCCCATTTTCACTCTCAGTCCTCAGTTTGCTAATTTTGTTCATTAGCAACCTTAGAGGAAATTCTTATTATTGTGTTTTAGGGATGAGGAAAAAAGAAGATTCAAATTAAGAGTTTGTAGAACTCGCTTATGCCTGGAGTGAGTGTGAATGCAAGTTACCAGGATTCTGCTACCCAGGCACCAGATACTGTGGGAGTGTCTACACTCACTGCAAGATGACGTTTCCAAAGGAAATTTCTTTAGGAATTTTGTCTGACAGCCAACTTCCTTTAAGCCCAGCCTGTCTCTTCTTGTGAGCATCACCAGGGGAAATAAAAAGACCATTCAGAGCTGGCCTGCCCCTAGATTTTTCACCTTCCTGTGTTTAGCACGTGGCTCTAATGTTCCTCTAATGCCGGTGTCTTTGTGTATCAGTGTCTCTTCGCTGGGGACACTGGTTCTGCTTGTCCCATTGAAGGTAATGCTCCCAGATGGCTCACAAATTAGGTTCAATAAAATGTAGTCATTCTTCCCTTTTAGTGAGTCTTTGGTGCTGAACCCATTTAACTTACCTAATACTCTATTTCAGCTGTTAAATCCTAAATGTGGATTGATTAGGACAGGGGACCATGCTCTTTGGTTAGTGCCGAGAGCACTTTGAGGTGGATAGAGGGCTGCTCTGGAACTAAACACCTGCCGTGAGGTTCACTTTGCCACTTGGTTTCTGGTGTCTCCCTTCTTCCTCCCTCATGTAGCCTCCCATTTCCTCGCGTAAAAGTGGGAATCAGGGGTATTTGTGAAAAGCAAGTGGTCACATATATGTGAAAATGCCCAGTAAAGTATAAATGGTTATGGAAATGGATGTCAGTATAAACATTTAAATTAAAAAACTGGAAGCATACCATTCAATTAGAAATGTTAAGGAAAAATAAATAGAATCAGGACATTCTTGGATAAATCTCAGCGATTAACTACTTCAATGTTGTTGTTTTGCTGTTTTTATTTTTTGTTAATCCTCACCCAAGGACATTTTTTCCATTGATTTTTAGAGAGTGGAATGGAGGAAGGGAGGGGAGGGGAGGCAAGAGAAAGAGAGAGAGACATCAATGTGAGAGAGACACATTGATTGATTGATTGGTAGCCTCCCGCATGTGCCCTGACTAGGGCCTGGGATCCAACCTGCAACCCAGGTATGTGCCCTTGACAGAGAATTGAACCCACAGCCCTTTGGTGCACAAGCTGACACTCTAACCACTTAGCCACACTGACCAGGGCTTCCATGTCCTTTTTGACAGATGAGGACCCTGAGTCTCCAAGTGAGGTAGTAAATGCATTAAACCACACAGGAAATGATCCACAGAGCTGAGCCCACAACTCATGGGACTTGCTTCTCCATTCACCTTCAGCCCACAGGCCTCAATCCCTCCCTTTTGTGCTTCTGCATACAGTCTGCTCTGGCCCTTAATGGGACTACTCAAACAAGGAGCCTTAAACGCCACGTGCCAGAGGGGAAGCCCTGGCCCCGAATGCTGGCCTTTTCCAGTGCATTTATGAGGACACTTTTTAGCAGCAAGTAGGAGGAGGAATGTTGCAGATTTGGTGAAGATGGCTTATCCATTGTGTTTTCTTCTGGAATTTGTAGAGGTCACCCTTCCAGCACTGCAGGGAAAGTCTACAGTGTCTGTTGACTCTGCCTCTGAAATATACTGCAAACATGTCCTTCCCTGTCCACCACATTGTCCTGAAGCTCCCTGAGGGCAGGAACCTTGTCTGTCTTTCCTTTTGTATATACCCTCAGTGCTCAGCACAAGGGTGGCTCACAGCAGATGCCTGGGAGGAATTTGTTTAATGGAAGAGTGAATCCCCAGTGCCTTTTTGTATTCATTCATTGGAGGTCCCCTTGTCTTTCACAAGAGCCTTGTAAGTCCCCTGCCTCTAGTCTTACTCCTTCCAAGCCCTCCTACACACTGCCCTCTGAGTGTCCTGATAAATTACAAATATGAAAAGGCCACTCCTGTGCTGAACATTTGTTGATGGCTCCCCTTTGCCTAATGGAATTGGAAAAGTACCTGAATGGAGACTAAAGGTCTTTATTACTAGCCCTGTACTAACTTCCCAGTCTCATCTGTAGACTTCTCTTTCCCCACCTTTCAACGCACACACATGCACAGACCTGTATTTATTATCTTCTACCTGGAAGGCCCTTTCCTGCCTGTGCCACTTAGTGGACTCCTATTTGTTCTCCAATCCCCTTTCAGCTACCCCCTCCCTACCTGCTTTGGTCTCCTCAGTATTAGGCAGATTCCTGGAGAGAGAACATGAGCTGTAGCTTTAATCCCTATGCACTAGAAAATGAGAGGTAATCCTGAAGTGTTGCCCCTTCCCTCCAGTGATACAGATGATTGAGATGAGGTCAAACCTAAACTGAGTTGTCAGGATGAGAGCATTTGCATAGATCCCAACCTAAGGCACCAAGAGGAGGAAGCTGCGGGGCCAGGGGTGGGGCAGTGGCTTGCTCACCAAGGCAGAGAACTCACTTTCTCACCAAGTCCCAGCTCTGTAATCTGACACTCCTCACCCAGTGCTACTGAAAACAAAACAATATAAACACTGATTTTTATCTCCTCATCTAACTCTAATAAAGTTATCACATGTGATTTATTGTTTTTATTAATGAAAGTAACAACACTGTCATGCTTTTGTGAGCAACTTTTTTATTGTTTATGTGTTCATGAGTTTTAATTTTAAAACTAATCTAAACTTATTAAGTGGAGTTTAGAAATTAGAGAAAAGACCAAAATAAAAAAAAAAAAAAAACAACAACAATCCATCATTTGGGTGTATTTTTTCAGTCTTCATGTAGCTATATTTTATGTGATTGTTATCCTATATAATAAAAGCCTATGTGGTCATAATGCCCTCATGCTGTGATGCCCTCACGCCATAACGAGCGATCACCAGGAGGCTGTGTGCGCAGCAGGCATGCGTGTCAACACATGCGCGGGTGGGCAGGGACTTGATGCTGCATGCATGGCACAGAGGCAGGTCCCACAGCTCATGCTGCAGCACAGAGGCGGGACCCCCAGCTCCGGCCTACCTCTTTGGAGCAATCCATCAAGGAGGCCTGGATAGGTGGGCAGGGCCTACCTCTTTGGGGTGATTGATTGCAAGGCTCCCACAATGTGAGAGGGCACAGGCCAGGCTGAGGGACCATCCCCTCCCCCTACCCCAGTGCACGAATTTCATGCACCATGCCTCTAGTATTTTACATAAAAGCCTGGTTTGTTTGTCTCACTCATACCTTAAGCATTTCCCCATGGTGCTAGGTACTGTTAATATAAATCACTTTAAATGATCAAGTAATATTCTATTGAGTAAATGGACTATTTTTGGATAGATCCACCATAATTTATTTAGTCATTTCCCTATTGTTGAAGACTGGTTCCTTATAATATTTTACTTTTGTCAGTAATATATGAAGATGGCTTTATACACAAATATATTCCACTCTTTGCAGTTATTTTCTTAAAATGACTCTGACATCACATTGATTGCTAATTTGTAAACACTTCCCCTATTAAAAACATTCAATGCCCCCTCACACCCTTCTTCCCTCCAAGGTAGAAGTTAACCCCTTATGCTCCTTAATAAGAATTTGAAGATCTGTGTATCCTGGCCCTTTCCTAAGTCCCAGCATCATCATATCTTTATCACTCCCTGCATCTCATGTTCCCCCAACCCCCTGATCTGCCTATGGTTCTAACACATACCAAGTTGTCCCTTCCACTCTGTGCTGGCCCTGTGACCTCACCACCCCTGCACATGCTTTTATACACTACCCTTTGGCTCAGACTCATACCAGATGGGACCTTCTTTGCTGGCTAAAGCAAGATGATTTAGGCTCTGTTTCCCTGGGCTTCCATGATTCCCTGAGTATATCTCTGTCATCACACTTATCACACTCTGCTGAAAATGCATGACTCCCTAAAGCTGGGAAATGTATCTTTTTCATTGTTTCCTGGTGCTAGCATAGTACTCAACACATAGTTAAGTGTAGAATAGTTGATAAGCAAACACAACAAATAGATTTGCCAGCTGGGATGTCCCTGTAGTGTGTTATGGAAAGAGTAAATTCCTCTATTTGCAAAGTATTGACAGCTAGTAGGGGTCTCCTGCTATTCCAGTTTTAGGTGGCATGAACAAAGAGAAGAAAAACTGTATGTGGAATTGCTATAAAGAAACTGAGTACCAAAGGATACATACCGAAGACCCTAATTGATTTGTTCACATTTTAGTATTTAGAAATTGCATCATGCTCTCTCATGGCTTTAAATACCATTTATATGCCAATGTTTTCCACATTTTTATCCCCAACCCTACCACTCTCCTGAACTCAGGGCTCAGGACTCCATCTGCACCCCCAAACATCTTGGATGTCTGCTAGGCAACTTGTACTTAAAAAATCCAGACCCAGACTCTGTTATCTGCCCAAGCTACTTCTTCCACAACCTTCCCATATTAGTGGCAACTCCAGTCTTTCAGGTGCTCAGCCAAAAGCCCTGGATGCACCTTTGACTCCGCACCCCCCGCCCTTGCTTTCATACTCCATATCAAACTACATTCAGAATTCAGCTGCTTCTCACCACATTCTCTACTGCTATCACCCCGGTAGGAGCAGCTACCATCGGCTTCCCGAATTATTGTAGAATAACTGAACCATTTTAAGGCATACGTAATTGTGTTAAAAATAGGGATAATAATATATCATCTTTTTAGGATTACTCTAAGGATTAAATGCTAAGGATTCCTTAGCTGTCAACCTTGTCACTGTATTTTACACACAAACATAAAAGTGTCCTTTCAAATGTCCTGTCCTTGCCTAATGCTTTTAATGGCTGCCCATCTCAAATTCCTATGTGGCACATTTGTTTTCTCAGGCTACCATAAGAAAATACCTCAGACTGGGTGGCTTAAGCAACTGATATTTATTCTCACCGTTCTAGAGGTTAGAAGATCCAAGATCAAGGTACCAGCAAATTTGGTTTTTGATGAGAATTCTCTTCCTGACTGCCAGACAGCTAGCTCTCTTCTCCCTGTGTCCTCACATGGCCTTTTCTTTGTGTGTGCAGAGGTGGGGAGGGGAGGAGGGGCTCTTTCTATAAGGCCTCCAGTTCTATTGGATTAGGGCCTCATCCTATGACCTCATTTAACCCTAATTACCTCCAGAAAGGCCCTATGTCGTAATACCATGACATTGGGGTCTGGGATTTAACATATGAATCTGGGGGGACACAATTGAGTCCATAACACATTGCCTATAAATTTCCATGTGATCCATGGCACACTCACCCCACCTTCCACAGCTATTCCAGCCAACTGGGCTCCTTACAGCTCCTTGAACATACCCAACATGCCCCATCCCGTGCCTATCACACTGATTGTCCCTTCACCCAGCCTGTCTCCCTCCTGTCCTTCAGGTTTCTGCTGAAATTGTATTTATTGGCTATTTCTTTCTTGACCACCTTCTGTAAAATAGCACAACTGCTCTACCTCACCTTACTTTTCTCTAACGTGTTTCCATTACCTGCTTTATATATTTATTTATTTATTTCCTCTTCCACTCCTGTGGTAAAACTATAAGCTCTAAGAGGGCAGAGATTTTAGTTCTTTTTTGTTTTCCAGTGTATTATTGGCTGTTAAGACAGTATGGATACACAAGAGATGCATGATGGATATTTATTAAATGAGTGAATGAACGAGTAGATATTTCTTTCATACACATTATCTTATTTCAGCCTCAAACCAAACCTGAAAGAGGGTGGGGTAGATATTTGTTCTCTATTTACAGATGAGGAAAACTAATATTCATAAGAGTTAGATTTCATATATGTAGTGATAATTACATTTATTGAGGGCTTAACATTGCCAAAGGACATGCAGACTGTCATAGTTGCCTTCATTTAATCCTTGGAGTAATCCTAAAAAGATTATATGTTATTATCCCTAGTTTAACACAATTACTTATGCCTTAAAAAGGTTCAATAACTTGCCCAAGGGAATCACTACTAAGTGACAGTCTAGATATGAACTGTAATCTGACTTCAAAGAACTTGTTTTTATCTGTTATTGGAGTTCACATACTTTTAGCACAATACTATTTGCTAGATACCATGCTAGATCGTACAATAACACTATAAAGTATGGACCACTATTATCTTCACTTTGAAGATGTTAACTTGTTCAAGGTCATAGCCTGCTGACCTAAGAGTCTGACTGTCAAGTGCTAGCTATTTTCCTCAGAGAGCTGGGTCTTGAGCTGAGCCTCCTTCACTTTCCATTGTCCTGTCTTTATGCACTAACTGCCTAAATTAACCCCCACATCCAGGGTGCCCCAGCCATGACATGCTGTTCAGTTTGTATTTGCAATTCTGATCTCAATAGATGCTTGTGAAACAGAAAGCTTCAGCTGATAAAGCAAATCCACGTGTTAATAAAAAATCTTGACCAATGTGATACGACCTAATCATTTTTAAAAGAGAGGATCGTCTCCTCACTCAGTTTGTTTCAGGTTAGGTCTGCTTTTTTATACCTGTTCTCTTTCTTCTTAGCTACCTGGGGAAGAGAGTGTGTGTGTGTGTGTGTGTGTGAGTGTGTGTGTGTGTGTGTGCATGTTTCGCTCAGCCTCTCTCCCTGCCTCTAATGTCGTAGCTTAGGTTCAATAGTGGAGAAGGATAATTGAATCTATTTTTCAGACGTTCATTGGTGGGCTCTATTCTGGGCTCATATTATTAGAATTGTGAGAACCAGACATTTCTTTAAAGTGGAGAGGGTTGGGCTGGGCCAGGAAGATTATTAAAAGACATCACAATGCCAGCCTTCGAAAATATATAGGGCACCCTAGATTCCTCGCTCTGCCCCTCCCCTTATAGCACAAAGCCTATTCAAACACCTTTCCAGGCATGGGTTTCTTCCTGCAGCCATCCTCAGAAGCCTGCCCTGAGTGCTCACTTGCCCACCACATCACTGGCTCAGTGATTCTCACACTGGCAGCACCTGAGAACTGATCAGAGATGCAAATTCTGGACCTACTCCCAGACCTCCTGAACCAGAGGCTGGAGGTGGAGTCCAGCATCCCCACACGCTCTTCAGACAATTCTGATGCAAGCTCACCCACTGTATTACAAGGGTCACTTCTCCAGCCCATGCCCGCATCCCCAAGGCTGGTCCTCTCCTCACAAGCTAGTCAATACTAGAGAGCAAGGACACAGCAGTTCTGGTCCTTGGTCCTTTGTAACAGCCACAACTACAGTGACAGAGTTCTTGTCATGCTTGTATAGACATCTGAGTCTGGTTTATGCAACAATATTTTTAACTGGAAAACATATAGGCAACAGGCCCCTTTACTGAAGAATTGTTGTCTGCTTTAGGAAAATCTCCTTACTAACCTTCCCCATTTTGATAAAATCTTTGTTCTTCTTTTATAAAGAATAATAATAACTGCATTTAATCAAGTATATTCTATTTTCTTTAAGTTTTTAAAATTTGCATCCATGTAGTGCATTTAAATCAAATAGTACTACAACTCCTATTGAAAAACAGCAACCCCCTACTTTTCATATACCCACCGTTCTGAGACTCTCATCATCTTAGCTTTTTCTTCTGCTATTTAATTCCATGTTTCTAAATAGCACATTTCCATTGCTATTTCTTCATTTGTCAGTTTCAGTCATTAGCTCTTGACTCCCTCTTATTATAATTGAGAATTTCGTTTCCCTCCCCCTCACAGCCCTCACACAATTCTTCTCCCCACTGTTAGTTCACCTCTACCTTCCTCTGTCTCTCTTCCAAGTTCTGAATTCCTGGGACAAACTGGTGAGTTTATCCATTGGCACCTAAGCTCCTTACCTATCCCAACTTAGGTACATGAGTCTTAACTACCTCCATTCTGCTAAGTACCTACCACTTTTCCCTCTGCCTCCAGAGGCTCACTGAGCACCTTGCAGTCTCCCATCTGCTGTGGTTAATCCCATGTTAAATGGGAAGCCCACTCTTGCTAAACTCACACCAACTTTCACACAAGCACCATTAAAGAAAGATTTCCTTTTTCTGTTTTTTAAAATAACACTTTATTTTCAGTAAGTTATCTGCTAAAAATTTATACTGGAATAATATTACATTTTCATTATTCTATATAATAAGAGAGGAATATGCTAATTATCCATTACGCCATAAGTCATGATCAATCTACAAGTGGTGGAGAGCTACAGGAGGGTGGGGCAGCGAGCTATGAGCAGGTGAGAGCTACCAGTGGTGGTGGGTGGGTGGCCAGATGAGGCAAGCGGCAGTGAGCTACTCACACACGGATTCGTGAGCAGGGCTACTAGTATTTGTATAAGTTAGCATTTGCAATTGCTGTTTTATATACTGGTTAGATATTTTTGTGTTTGAAATGCAAGTGAGAGCCTGTGATTTTTGAAACGTTCATATACCACTCTCTCACTTGGGATGGGCTGAGTTCTCGGGTTTAAAATGATAATACTAATCATCACTTTGCTTTAGAGGCATAAAGCATCCTGAATTATTGACATGCACTAGGGATTATGCTAAGCTCTTTACATGTATTAATCATGTAATTCTCTACCATTGTATTAATCAAATGTGCACTATTGTTAATGCCATTTTACAGATGAGGAAACTGAGTCATGATGCGGTTAAATCATTTGCCCCAAGTTCCACAGCTATTCAGCACTACATTGAAAGCACCCCTTATAGTAATCCCTCATGTATAATGTAGAATCCTTCAGAGATGACCTAATATTATCCTTACAACGGTCTGCGATTTAGGCATAATAGGTGCCAGGCCTCCCTAAATCCCATATGCTCCCTGCAAGCTGCTCCCTCAGAGGCCCACAGTAGAATATTTGTTGTGCCTGGCATCACTCTGTCCCACTTCCCTATCAATCTATATGACATCTCTCCTGATGCTAATACCTGCTTACGGGCGGCCAGAAGGACCTGTACCTGCTAACATCAAGCAGGGAAGATACCAGCCCTGAGTGAGAGAAAAGCTAGACATCTTTGTTTCTGCTTAGTTGGGCTTCTGACTCCTCCTTTGTGTCCTGGTACATTTCTCTGCACAATGTTATACCAATTTCAACTTGGCTAACTCAAGATAGCAATTCTTTTACTTCAGTATTTATTTTACATACTATCAATATTTTATTTTGAAAGTGCACAGAATATATAAAATAAAAAGTGCAAAGAAACTAAATTATTTAATGCATTTTAAATATAAATACATATAAATATGTAATAAACAGTGGAAAATGTAAATTTACAAAAAAAGCATTAAAACTGTAATATAAATTATGGCAAATAAAAAGTCATTAAGATAAATATTCAAAATATAAACAAAAAAGCACATAACAGGAAAAGTTAATCAATTAAGGAAATTGAAAATAAACATAGTATTTGCTCATTTTAAAAATATGCTAGATAACAGATAAAATGCGTTTGTGACATCATTGAATTGCAACAATATTATTGTGCAAGCTTTTCTTGCTGCTAAAAAACTCTTTCTGGTGATTTTCTGACAAGAGAAATGGTGAGGAGATACTTAGGAGCCAATCCTAAATATTTCCTTCTGAATTTTCTCTTTAAATAATTGTCTCTCTTATTTGAGGGTTATGAGGAGTTCTTGTTTGGCTCCTCCTCCTCCTTCGCCCATCCTAACAAAGACTGCAGGTCTTATGAGGACAAAAAGCTCTCTTTCCCACCCCACCCCAGCCCTGCCCAAGAAAACATTTGATTTGTCTTTATCTTCTGCCTTTTCGTCATAGATGTTTAGAAAATCTGAGTTCATTTTCATACTGTCACATTCATATTCTGCTTTTTCAGAAAGTCTTTGAAGTGCAGTCGTAATTTTCCCTTCAATAGGAGCTTCGCAAGACCACAGTGTAGTTGCTCATTGCAATTCACACAGGCCCAGAGCTGTCTAGACTTGCAGACTGCGTTAGGTTGCCTTTTTCCATAATTTGAATAATTGAATCATTGGTCTTTCTCTCCAGATATTAATAATTTGAATTTCAGGATTTTTAAAAAATTAAAATAGCACACTGCCAAATATATGGATATTTCAGTACTTAAAAATAGCACAGTCTCCTGCAGTTTCACAATTTGGACATCAGGATTCCTTCCTCCTTCTGTGGCGTACCCAGCATGCTTTGAGGCCAGGGCTTCATTTTACTAATGAGGAAAGTGGTGCTCAGGTAAGCTAAGCAAGTGATTAGCCTGAGGTCACACAGCTAGCAACCACCCTTGCTGAGATTCGAACCCAGTTCTCCTGGATTCCAAAGCCAGAGTAGCTTTTACTATCTCTTAGTAAGTTACCAGGTCCCTTTTATCCAACAGACTCCATGTTATCTACCTTTGGGGGGAAACACGTGACCAACATTTTTTCTCAACAGGGACAATCACTTGGCTGGGCTCTTGGAGGCATTTTCCTGCAGTGGGGGTTGTTGAACACTGGAAAGGGCTCTTGTGGCAGGGTATGAAATTTCCTCTTCCATCAGTCTCAAAAATAATCAAGATGAGGAGTCTAAAAATGTACACAGGTTCCAGGTGACCTCTCAAGGTCCTTCCCCACTCTGTGATTCTGCAGGTCTGTGAAAGCTCAGGCCATTCAAATCAGAAGTCAGTTTCCCTGACATTTGGCCCTTTGGCTGTTGCCTTACTAATGAAACATCTGAATGACAGAACCGAGTGACTTTCTCCCTCTTATTTTGGCTCCTCCTGTAACCCCTGACTTTGTTCTCTGCTGCACCGTTATCAAAGCATCCAGGTGGAAGGGATAGCTCAAGAAATTGGAAATAATCTCAGTTGTCTTTCCTCTATTTGCTCCTTTCATCTCTTTTTCTGTTTAATAAGCACAAAGTAAACACAGAAATGACTTTTTTATTCTGAAATGTTATGAACATTAAGCTCTGAGTATTATCACGAGAATGCATTTCATTTGAACTCCAAGGAGGCTTCCTGTAATGTTTTAAAGGAAAACCCCCACGTTAGTAAAGCTACGGCAGCTCCTTGTTGCCACGGTGGATCTAGAAGGCCTCCCTCTGGCAGGTCAGATGTTTCCAAAGCAGTGAAGCCCTGACTACACAGGCATCCTAGTGAAAAATCCGGGACTCTGACTGTAGAAATTTCTATCATTTGTCAATCACCTACTATGTTCAAGACCCTGTAGTGGGCTCTCTTTAGATGTGGTTTTTCCTTTAACTCAGACACTCTTACCAATTAGTTCACATTATCCAATTTCACTATTAAGCCAACTGTTATTCAGAGCCATTAAATGACTTGCACACAGCCATCCAGCCAGTAAGTGGCAAAACTGGGATTTGACTCTAGATTGTCTGGTTTCTCATTCAGGCTCTTCCCACAACTGCCTCTGTCTCAGCATCTCTGCTCCTGGCCGTTAACCCTTAGTTCCCCCATCGCATATCTGTATGCCTGGATTCTCCATCTGGACTTAAACTTGGTCAAATCTTTCCTTTAACTTGGAGACTGCCAGCATTCTGCTCACTTGGCTTGAAGATACTGTTTGTTTCTTTTGAGAAACCCCAACACATTCCACCCTGCTTCATTGATCAGTCATTTTATAATCCCACTTACCCACTGCACCTGCCCACTGCCAGGGGATGGAGATATAAAGAAGAGAGTCTCCCAGTCGAAAGTTCCCAGTCTATGGGTCAGCACAGAGGAATAGAGCCCAGAGGAAAGATAATTATAACAGTACAGCATGTGGCATAAAGAAGAATGGACAGTGTCATATAGGAATCTCTACAATTAACTTTGCCTGAGAAAATCTGGGAAGGCTTTCCAGAGGGGGTGATATTGGAGCCAAGTTTTGAAGATGTTTATGATAGGCTGAATTGTGTATCCCCCCCCAATTCATAGGTTGAAGCCCTAACTCCCAATGTGACTGCATTTGAAAATAGGACTTTTAAAGATATACTCAAGGTTTAATGAGGTCATATGAGTGGGTCATAATCCAATCGGTGTCCTTATAAGAAGAGGACATTTGGACTCAGAGACATCGGGGATGTGTGTGCACAAAGAAAAGACCATGTGAGAACATAGAGAGAAGGTGACCATCTGCAAGCCAAGAAGAGAGGCCTCAGGAGAAAGCAAACCTGCTGACACCTTAATCTTGAACTTCCAGCCTCTGGAACTGTGGAGAATGCATTTCTGTTGTTTAAGCCACCCAGTTTATGGCATTTTGTTATGGCAGCCCAAACAAACTTATCCAGTGTCTGCAAGCTCTCCCTCCTTCTCCTTCTTATTTGGATTGTGTTAGCTCTTTGACAGTAGTTCACCTGTCACAACTCCTATTCGCCCCTCCCTTCCTCTGGAGTGTGAACACTCCAGTCAGTAGTCATAGGAATCCACACCAATTTATATATACACTGAGTGGCCAGATTATTATGATCTCTGAACGCATAATAATCTGGCCACTCACTGTGTGTGTGTGTGTGTGTGTGTGTGTGTGTGTGTGTGTTGTGTATGTGTGTGTGTTAGAGGCCCAGTGCATGAATTCGTGCATGGGTGGGGTCCAGCCAGCCTGGTCCGGGGAGGGGACATGGGCGGTTGGCTGGCCTGCCTGCTGGTCGAACTCCTGGTCGAGGGGACAATTTGCATATTAGCCTTTTATTATATAGGATATACACTGAGTGGCCAGATTATTATGCGTTCAGGGATCATAATAATCTGGCCACTCAGTGTATATATTGCTATTTGGTAGGGCACTGATAGCTCCCAGCCATTTATAAGACATGGCTGTGTTTCTGGTGTATTTTCTGTAATCTTTTCTAAAATTAGCTTAGAATTTCTACAGTATGTAACAGTGAATGGTCACCTTTGTGAGCCCCCCTAGGTAATGCAATATAGGGCAGGGAACTGTTCATAAGAATTATACATGTTCCTGAAGATTTAATTACTTATATAATTTTATGCATTTCCATGCATTTGTGTTTTTAATCAAAGGTGTGAAATTGGTAAGAACTATAAGAACTCTGAAACTAGAAAAATGCAAAGGATACGTGTGAGATGAGATCAAACAGGCTGCTAATTAAGTAAGTGTGCATTTAGTCTGGGAATTGCACCGGGCATAGAGTAAGCATAATATGGGTGTTAGACATGATTACTGCTTTGAGACAAAATTGAAACTCTCCAAACACAAAGTATTTGAAAATACTGAAGGAATGGAATAAAAACTGGAAATGAGGAGAATAAAACTTCGTAAAACTAATTTGATAAAAGTGCCAGATAAAATAATCAATGCACTGTAACATGTTAAAACAGAATAGGAAAGAGAGGTTGCAAATCTGAGTACTGGAAAGATATTTGGTAATGAGTAAAACAGTTATTTTTAGTGACTAGTAGAAAGCTCATCTATGGCCAGATGACACAGTGTTTTATAACAATCTTCAATTTACTTGTCTGCCTCTGAAATAGGTAATGAGGTTCCTAGAGAAAGAGATTGGATCGTATCTTACTCATTTTAGTATTTTCAGGGTCTTGTTCCTGATATTGAGTGACCTGAAATTCATTGGCTGCGTGGTGAGTGAAGGAATTCATGAATGCAGGAAGGAATGATTGACTGAGCTTCGGGTATTGGACAGGAAAGGAGCAGGGAGGCGCTCACTTAAGAAGGCCGCTGTGCCTGCCACCTTCTGTCCACATCTGAACTACCCATTTCTTCGTGACTTCCAACTCTGACTTCAACCTGACCTCTTAAATTAAGAGTGAAAATGTCACACTTTATAAATGCTTCTTGCATGCCCATTCATTGACTTTGATCTTAAAACATCCCTGGAGTGTTAGGCAAAGTAAGAGTTATTATCTCCTGTACAGATGAGGAACCAGAAGCTCAGAGGCTGTGACTTGCTCAAGGTCACACAGCTCATGTTAGGCGGAGTGAGGGCTTGGTTCCAAATCATCTCAACCTAAAGCTGATGTTCCTTTCACTTTTCCCCTGGCTATGGTGTCTGCAGGGGGCCACAACTTTGAGAGGACTTACAGTGCCTTGCTGGGGAGGTAGCAACTGAACTGGACCCTGAAGCTAAGTATGTAGCATCTTTATCTACCAGGGCAGCCAGACCCAGTGCAAGGAGTAGGGGATCAATGAAAACTATTTATTGAACACTTACTATGTGCCATTTAAAGATTAGGTTGTGGCTGTCCAGTGGTTAAAAAAAGGCATTGCTTTTCCCATTACTAGTTGTCCAATACTAAACAAGTATGGAATTTTATATTAGCTCACAAAATGTGTTGCAAGAAATATAGTTAAACAGATAATGAAGCCAAAGCCCTTAGTAGACACCTGGCACATACTAATGGCTCTAGTAGTGCCTGAATTAATCTCTCCACTGTTCCCTAAACTCTGTGATTATGTATGTCTTTGGGTTAGTCCCTGCCGATCCCTCTGCCTGGACAACTTTTTTCATCCTGTAAGATACACCTTAAAGCTGCCCCTTCTATTTAGCTTCCCTCTATTCTCCATGGCCGTGCTGAACACCCTTCTCCCAGGGCTTTTGCTGATTCCAGTGTGACATTTCCCCTCTCGTAGCAGGATGGCTGTTTCTCTATTTGCCTCTCCCAGAAAACTCTGAGCTCCCCTAGGTGAGGAGAGAGAGCCATGGTCTACCATTTGTCCTCTCCTGGTGCCTGGCCTGGTGGCTGGCCTGTCAATGCAGACCAAGTGGATAGGATAGAGGAAAGGAGATGGAAGAATGGAGAGGAGGAAAACAGACAAAGAGAAAGAGGCACAGAATGGACACAGAGAAATACAACAGAGAGAAAAGACAGAGAGAGCCAAGGATAGAGAGGCAAGAAGAAAGAAAAGAAATGAGGTAGAGATAGAGAAAGAAAGTGGGGAAGGGGAAAGAGAAAGGAAAGAAGAGAAGAAAAGAGGCATGTAATGAAAAAGAAGGATGGAGGAAAGACAAAGGAGGCAGGTAAGGAGGGAGAAAGGGGTGCTAGGAGAAAGGATGCTGCTTGCAAGTGAGCAGTTTCTGTCTACTGCTCAACCCTGCACGTGGTTGAACATAGCAAACCTACCGTCTTAAGGCAAAACAGCCTACTTTCCCATCGTTCATCTTAAACACACGCAGGGGGCTTTGGCTTATCCATTTTTCATTCTATAATTATTCAAATACATTTATATTTAGTTATATTTAGATTTTCATCATCTCTGTAGTTCCCCAAGATAAATAGAAAAATCTCCTTAAAAAAATGAAAATGCTATCGACAACATATTTAACCTTAGGAAACTGGCAATTCATTAAAGAAAGCATTTTCTGCTTTAGCAAAAATAGTTTATTCCAGAGAATAGCTTCTGCCAGTAAGTATAGATGTGAAAACTCCCAAGGAGGTTTTAGAATGATTGATCTTCACTAACTTAACTCTAATTTAAAAGATATTTTTAGTTGTTGTTGGAAATGTATATGTTTTTGTTAATGCAGCTTTCTAGAGAGTACCTTGATTTCATAAAATTACAACATTATTTAAGTACACATTGTCATTTTTCTGTAAGTTTTGGTTAAAAAAAGTGAGTAAAAATTACCATTTCAAAATCAATTCACCAAAGTGATGCAGTGATAAATACGCAGTTAAGTATGTTCTTGAATGAAAGAGGAACTCTCATTTCAAGTTGGGTGTAACCATTGTAACAACTGCCATGCATGGATCATTTCCTTTTAAAAATTATTTTTCAATTGCAGCTGACATACAATATTACATTTGTTTCAGATGTACAACATTGTGATTAGACATTTATATACAAGGTGTCCCAAAAATGTACACATTTTGCATAATTATTCATTCCAATGGGTTAAATATAAAAAGAAAAAAACATCCATTGAGCTATCAACTGTTAAGTGTATACAGATTTTGGGGGGACAGCCTGTATTTTATAAAGTGATCACCCTAATTAGTATAGTACCCATCGGACACTGTATGGGGCATTTAAGAGCTTTGCACACCTTGTCTCGTTGCATACATGCAACCACAACATGTTCCTTTCGTTATTCTCATTCCCCCTCTATGGCCTTGAGGCTCCCAGAATTTAAGTCACTAGAAAAAGTCAAATAGCTGGTAAATGGCTGAGTTGATTTTTATTCTAATATTATCTGACATCAAAGCTTGTGAACCAGCCTGGCTAGTGTTGCTTAGTGGTTGAGCGTCGACCTATGAATCAGGAGGTTGCTGGTTCGATTCATGGTCAGGGCACATGCCTGGGTTATGGGCTCGATCCCCAGTAGGGGGCATGCAGGAGGCAGCAGATGGGCAGATGGACAATGATTCTCTCTCATCATAGATGTTGTTTTTTTTAAAATATATTTTATTGATTTTTTTACAGAGAGGAAGGGAGAAGGATAGAGAGTTAGAAACATCGATCAGCTGCCTCCTGCACACTCCCTACTGGGTATGTGCCCGCAACCAATGTACATGCCCTTGACCAGGATTGAACCTGGGACCCTTCAGTCTGCAGGCAGATGCTCTATCTACTGAGCCAAACCAGTTAGGGCTCATCATCGATGTTTTTATCTCCCTTTCCCTACCTCTCTGAAATTAATTACATATGACCCGTTGCACTAAATTGCATGGCCCCACCCACCCACACGTGCCTTGCCCACCCACCTGCCACCCAGCCTTGACACCCTAACCTCTCCACTAGAGTGCGCCTGGCCCCGCCCCCAACCCCTCTTGCCTTCTCTGGCCGATTCAAGCCCCGCCCTCTGTCCTGGGAGTCCCACCTCCTCTGGTGCCTCCTTGCTTCCACCCTGTCTCCTGAGCAACCCCAGCAATGCAGCAGCTCTGCCCCGTCATGACGCAGGAGGAGAGTGTGGAAGCCTCCCACCTGCTGCAGTTTCCATCGCTGCTTCCTGGTGGTGCGTGTGTTGTGCTCCTTCCCCTGCCAGGTGAGCAGCGGGCACGCTGAGTGAGAGCAGTGGGTGGCAAAGTACTGGTCAGGGGGTGCTATGGGCTCTCACCCCTGCCCTCCCTGCCATGGGATGGTCCCACCTCCTCCAGGCGCCTCCCTGCTTCCACCCCATCTGCGGAGCAACGCGGTAGCTCTGCCCCACATGCTGACAATCGTTACAGTGGCGTGAGGGCATCATGACCATTAGCATATTAGCACTTTATTATATAGGATAAATATATATATTTAAATATATATATATATGTGATATAATATATATATATATAAATATATACATATATATATATATTTAAAGAATAGAATTGCAAAAAAAAGCTTGTGAACCAAAATGCTTTTCCTGCTATGACCGAAACTTACACCCTATGTCACTATTAACTGAGGCTGAGACTGGTTGATCCACCATCTAGCCTTAGACACTGAAAAGATAAAAAGAGGAGGTTGCTGTGTTTATTAAATGCATCATTTCATGTAATCCTGTGAACAAACCTGTGCACCACAGATATTTGGATATGTATCTCCTGGGACCTCTGAGGAAACTGAACCCCCAAGGGGTTAAGCAGCTTGCCTGGTCTCCCCAAATCCCCTCTCCAGTGATTCTGAATCCATAGTAAGGTAGGAGAGCCCAAAGTCATCCCAGCCTGCCTCACTGGAGGAAAGAGAACCTTTATTTTTTTGTAAATTGTTTAAAAACTTGAACTCTGTGGAATGCTTGCCCTGTGCCAGTGTTTTGTGAGTGAATGGCAGTAACTGTCCCATTTACTCCTCACAACAGAGCAGTGAAGGCAGCTCATGTCAGGCCCTGGGGACTTCATTCCTCCCTGAGTAGAGCAGAAGGACTTGACTTTGGGCAGACAGGTAGATGTGACTTCAGGACACAGACAGATAGAATAAGATGACAGTCTCAGGAACCTGCTGGAACTGGTCCAGCCTAAGGGCATTCCAATTCTGACTAAATAAAAACACCTCCCTGGACAGGTCTGCAGGATTTCTTTATTCGACTGTGTTGGTTCCTTACCTCTGTCTCAAGAGACAGTGAGGGACGGGACCTGTAGCAGGTGCTACTCAGATTACAGAGCCAGGCAATGTCTTTCATTCTCTCATTTTAAGGTAATGCCATCGATTCTCCCAACTTAGGTATTCCAGAATCATCCATTCCACTTTCCTGCAGCTTCTAAAGTAGCTACACACAGTGCTCGTGTTATTACAAGACCATTAATTGTTATTAATTGGCATTGGAGGTGATGATAATTAATGCACTGTAATGAAGTGCTCGCCACCACCCCGGTGTGTGCATTTAACCTGTGCTTGTCTAAGGAGATCAGCAAATTCAATAGAGACCTTCAAGCCTGGGTGCTGACGGAGGGACAGGTGGGTATGAGTTCATCTGGAGACCCCAGAGCCTTGGGCCGCTTCTTCCCTGGGAAGACCTTGCTGCCTGTGATCTGTGCCTTCCTGCTTCCCATCAGCTCTCAGCTCCCAGCTGCCAAGCCAGCTCCACTTGATCAGAGCAGCAGGCCCGTTTGATGATGTGCCAGCACCGGCTTCAAACCCCAATTACCACACCGCGATGACAAATACGGAAGGAAAGAAGCAGCAATGATCGTTTAACACATTCCTTATGAAGACAAACAGCCCTTACATAAATCACCCTGCCTCATTATTGAAAAATCTCGCTTATTAGGACGTGAGACAACAAGGGTTAATTTCAAAATCGTGGCAGCACAACCCCAGGATGGCCTTAGGAAGACTTTGAGTAATTCCTCTGGCCTGAGACCACTGGGTTCCAGAGTGAGAGTCCCCAGAATGAAGACAGCCATTTGGTCAGCCCCTGTGTGTGTTTTCTGGGCTGCAAGGCACTGCAGGTGACAGTCATTCCACATAGTCACACCAAGTGGAAACGGCTAATACACAGCCCAAAGAGCGGGGGTGAAGTACACTGAGTGCTTGGTGGGCATTGTGATACACTCCACGGAGAAATTTCATTTAGTCCTCAAAGCTGCACAAGGACAGCAGTGAGCAGCAAAATGATTAAGAACATCGGCTTTGGAATTAGGTCGCCCTCATTCAAGTCCAGAGCCTAGCAGACCTTAGCTGTGTGATCTTGGCCAAGTTACCTAACCTCTCTAAGTCTCATTCTTTGGTTCATTAAACAGAGAAGAATAGAGGCTACTGCACATATCTGTTGCTATAAGGGCTAAATTAAATACGTGATAAATACCTAGCATAGAAAACATTCCTCATGTTTTCATATAATTAGTTATTACTTCCCCCAACTGACACCTGAGAAAATACAAGCTCATCCAAGTTTAGTATCTCATCGAGACACACAGCTAATAATGCAGCCTGGACCACAACCCATCTCTGTACCCAACTCCCCTGCATTTGTTTAGACCCCAAGGTTTTCAGTGTGTGGGGGCGTTGCCAAGGTCTGCAGTGGCAGAATTTATGGAGGAAATATATATTGCACAGTTACCTTCATTTCATTTCAAACCGAAGGTGAAGAGTATCCCCTTCAACGCCAGCCGCTTTCTTTTAATTAGTAGAAATATTTAACAACCTTAAAATATAGTATTAAAGATACAGGAGAATTGTTTCTGAAATTGATTATAAACATACACACCTTTGTTCCACTTGTGGGTTTGGGGGGCATTTTTAAAAAAATGCTTGAATATGAATGCCTGCCCTCCCAATCTCCTAGTTCTTACCACATGTTGTTGCCTCACTTTATGCGGCCACTTGGAGGACTGCTGAGGGCAGTCTCATTCCATGGCTGTGTCTCTACACACAGGTAGTTCAAAGAAAGTATGCAGAGGATCAAAGCTGGTCAAGTAACTGGGTAATTCCACAAGTATTGAAGAAATATTTGAGGACCTGAGGCATGTCACACAGTGGACTTGGCATTGAGACCATACAGATGAGGGAGTGTTTTGACTTGGGAAAGTGGTTTGTGTTTGTCTTCTGAGCGAATCAGACAACGTCAGCAGGGAGACTCTCAAGTAATGCCAAAAGTAGCAACTGCTCTCTGTTAAATACGCATTTACTGAGTGCCTACCAGTGCCAGGCCCGGGCCAGCTTCAGGAGAGCCCTAGAGATGGGTCACACATGAACCTTCCATGAAGGGGATGTGGAATCCGAGTCTACCTGCATCTGGGTTCTTGTGGGGAGAATGTCACTTCCCCTCCAACTCTCAGCAGAAACTGGAACACCTGAATAAGCCCTACTCTTGTTGCTCAGAAAAAAAAAAGTAATGGTAGGAAAGGGAGTGCTCTTCAAGCAAGAGACTACCAGATTGTCAGTCCCTCACAAGAGAAACAAACTTTTAAGTCAATGAAATGCCTTTTTTACCCTAGACCAATCCTCCCCCTCTCAACACACACACACACACACACACACACACACACACACACACACACACACACGTGCACACTCACATGCATGCACACACATGTTCAGGCTCAAGTATGTTCTCTTTTACACATACACATATACACAAGGGTTCTCCCTCCCTCTCTCTCTCTCTCTCTCTCTCTCTCTCTCTCTCTCTCTCACACACACACACACACACACACACACACACACACACACACACACGCCTTTGAACCTAGGACAGAAGGCGGCTGTGAGAAACTAGGACAGTCTGCCCGCTGTCTCGTCAGTGAGGAGCAGCAATGTGGAGCAGAAGGCAATGCGAACGGGAGCTCTGCCTTCTGTTCTTGCTCATGATTCAGAGCAGTAGGTGTGTTGGCTGCGCTGCCCCCATTTCTAGACTAGAGCCCGTGGCATTGCAGCTGTTGCCTTGTCCTCCTCACCCTCCTGCCCAGCTCTCTGTCTCTGTCTCTGCACCTCTTTACCCTGCTCCTGCGGCTGCAGGTCTGAGAGGGAAGACATGAGGATAGAAGACATGCCTGCTGGGTGCCCGTGTGCCTTGCCCTGAGCCATGTGCTGGGCCTGAGGTTCAGCATTTCATTCCCACATCAAGCTTAGGAAGACTGTATTATGGTCTCCAGTTTACAGATGAGGAAACCACGACTCAGCGTAAGAGAATTCACAAGACTGCCCTGCTAAGTGGCAGGGCATGGGTCTATCCCTGGTCTGATGGACAGAGCCTCCTCCAGTCCTCTCCAGGAGAAGTTCCAGGAGGAGAACAGGGGGACTCCAAACTTAAGATGCGAGGAGCTTAGTGGCGATAGGGCTGAGGAGGAAGGGGTAGCTGCAATAAACCTCACCCACTTCCCAGCTCCTTTCAAAGCTCATCAGACTCAAAGGCCTCGTAATTCATTCCCTCGCTCTCACTCCCTGATTCTGCTAATAAATGTATTTGGGTGTCTCTCCCCTTATGCCATTCTTTTTCTGTGCATATTTGAAAAGCCTGGTTCAAAAATTACTAGTCATTTGTTGGATAAGTATTTTGGAAGCATTAATCTCATGCAAAACTAGCATTTTCCTTGGAGCCCTGGAAACCAGCCTGGAGTGCATGACCCTGTCTTTCTTGTTCAACCCTATGAATATCGGTTGATTGAAGGACTCCTCCTTCCCACCCCGTATTTCTATATAAGAGAATGGATGGGGACATGCACACTCATCGCCTGTTGCAGACTGAAAGGCCTCATGTGAAAAGTCCAGACCCCTTTTCAGACCTGGTACCCCTTCTGTGAGGCCCCACTGGCTCCCTCTGGGGCTCTCATCTGGCACAGGACAGAGGACAAATTCCCCTGCCTCCCCTTTGTTGCTAACCTTGAAGACCAGTCCACAAACCTGCTTTTGAGGGAATTGTCACTGGCTCCGGTTGGAAGCAGACAGAACATAGTAACTAATGAAGTGAACAGAAGGATTCTGGAACCTGCTGACTTTCCAGCCATTGTCCTCTTCACCAACTCAGGCCTCCTTTGCTATGGGGATGTCTGGCAGGCTTGCTCTCCTGTTCAGTGTGTCAGGTGGACTTTACCAAATCTTAAGACTTAAACCCTGGGTCAGAATCCCACCCTGCTCTTGACCCAGCACTGGGCCCCTTCCTCCCCTCTGGAAACTCTCCCCAACCTCCTGGCAGACTGGCAAAGCCAGTCATTCTTCATGGCCTGAAATGCATTGTGAGAGATTTAGACCAGTTACTCCACCTCTCTGAAGCGCTGATTCTTTATCTATAAAATGGGGGCTCAAGATGCTCATATGTCTGTGATTAGGTGAAAGAATATCAGGTAAATGATGTTCCTAGCACAGCACTGGCACATGCCAAATAGTGAGTAAAACTGGGTTTCCTGTCTTCACTCCTCGCCTCCTAGGTCCACCCCTTTAACCAGTGCTTTGCTAACTGTTTCAGAGATGCCTGTCCTGCAGGATGCTCCATGAGGAAAAGGCTCTGGAACTGCTACAATTATATTCCTCTCCTAAGAGACAGTAACACTTTAGTTTAGTTTAACTGTGTTAAATAAACCAGTTTAACCCATTTTCTTATATTACACTTGGCAAGGTGAACACATTAATTTAGAAAAAGACACCATCAATGCTTTACAAAGACTAACTCACTGAGCTCTTATAACTCTGTAAAATGATATATTATTGTTACCCTCATTTTAGAAGATGCCGGAACCATGGCACTGAACAGGGAAGTTATTTGCTTAAGTTCACACAGTTGTTGTGGAGCCAGGATTAGAACCCAGTCTGCCTCCACTCTGCTTAGCTTTCTCTCCAGTTTAAAAATACATGCACAGCCCTAGCCAGTTTGGCTCAGTGGATAGAGTGTTGGCCTGTAGACTGAAGGGCCCTCATTTTGATTCCAGTCAGTCAAGAGCACATGCCTGGGTTGTGGGCTCGATCCCCAGTAGGGGACGTGCAGGAGGCAGCCAATCAATGATTCTTTCTCATCATTGATGTTTCTATTTCTCTCTCTCCCTTCCTCTCTGACACACACCTATGTGTAGGTATTATCAATCCTGCAGTTAAAAATAGTAATGCTATTATGCATGTAACAGCTGTTAATATTCTACTAAGCATTAATCCCAGAAGGCATTCTTCTGTCATTTCTCTGCTGTCCCCATCACTCGGTCCAACCCCAGCACCATCCAAGCCCTCCCTCCCCCATGAGACAGCTGCATTGCTTTACATACCACCTCCTCTCACAGGAGGAGGCAAAGCACCAACATCTACAGGAGCTCCTTCCCTACCTCTCCTTTACTGAAGCATTTCCCAACCCACACGGGGAACCTTCCCAACCTGTCTGCTGCTTCTTTAGAGTGGGATTATCCCCATGTCAGCAGGTTCTGCAGGGTGGGTGGATTCTTGTTTCCTTTTCCTGAGGAAGAAGATCTCTTCCCTAGAGTCCTTTGTTCCAATGGAGAAATCCTTCAATTGGTCTTCTCTGCATCTTGACCTGTCAGTATCACACTCATATCCTTTGTGCCTAATCAGCAGGAAGTGTTTTTCTAAGGAAAATGAGAAGTTGGGTTTATATGGAAATCACCATGTGTTTAGAGGGCATGACCCATGTGCTCAGGTTTGTGCTGGGGGATGGAATCAGGTTCCTGGTTTCTTATGGTGGGAGATCATTCATGAATGGATTAAATAAGAATAGACGTTGAGTCTTGGGGAGACCAGACTTTGAAATTTCTCCAATATTAGTACCTATGGCTCTCCGCTTCCCCATCTTAAATCACAGCACAAGTTCAAGTCACTTAAAAAGTGTCATTTTTTAAAAAGTCATCAAAGGAGGGGACCTTACAGATATTCTAGCTCAGGTTTGGCAAATAGGTTTTTCTCTCCAATGCCAATAGCAATGGATTGGAAGTGTTGCTTGAACTGCTGTGGGGACACTTGTAGGACTGAACCTGAGTTGACGGGGCAAGAGTAGTGTGATCAATTTAGCAATGTGTGTCAAGGAAAGGGTCTTAGTTTGGGTTCCATAGAAATTTGAGACACGGGTTCTTGTGGAAGTGGTTTACTGGGAGAGGGCTCTTAGGAGAAGGGAAGCAAGGAAGATAGGCTGGAGCAGGGGAGGAAGCTAAGCAAGGATGTGGGCTCATCTGATGGTTAGTCTGTCCCCTGGGGCATGAATTGAGGCCAGGGGACTGACCTTTTGTATGTTGGTGGTCAGTCATTTGCTGTGGCCATCCGAGTGGTGATGTTGCACAACCTCCCAGGCCCATGGCTCTGCTCAGCGGAGGCTATTCTTGGGGAAAGGGAGCAGCTGTGAGTCATTAGCAGTCAACACTGGCAGCAGCTGGGAGGTGGGTCTACCAGTCCAGTGAAGGGAGTCTGGGCAGGGCACCAAGAACGTTCACTACTGACACAGAATGAGAGAATGATGATCCACTGGCTGGTTAACATCCTTAACATAGTCCAGCCAGTTCATTTTACAGATGAGGAATCTGATGTACAGAGAGAAGAGCTGAAGTCAATCTCCTCACATCCCCTCAGAGCCCTCCCTGCTCAGATTGACCAAATACTAACCTCTAGTCATCTGCCAGCCTCAGAGCATGGCTGAAATGTCCATCCTGCCTTTGCCTTGTTCCCCAAGGATTCGGGCATTTCTCCTGCTGCCATGATTTTACTCATGCTTCTGCTGTGGCAGTCAGTGCAATACCTTTTTTTTCTTCTCTACAAGCAATTATAGCCTTATTTTATAACATCTAGAATGGTTGGTCCATCACAGAGTGTCTATAGGACATTGTAGCCCATTTAAAAATTATCTGAAAATGTTTGTGGTCTTAGAGCAGGTGATTTGTAGGTGCTCATAGATTATCTATAACATCTTCCCTGTGATTATGGGTTTCCTTTAAGTACTTATAGAACATTATAGATTTCTTGTAGAATCCCACAGATTGCTTGTGGGATTACGCCATGTTCAAGGGTCATCCATTTGACTAATCTATTGAATGCTTACTATATGCTATACCACGTTGTGGAGAAGCCAGATGAACAAAACTGACAAGGTCCCTACCCTTACTCTAAGTATAATAAAGACAGTCCATATACTGGAAACTAACAAGCAATTTCAGATCGTGTTAAGTGCCATAAGAGTGATGGGGAAAACTCATAGGTCAAGGAAAAGGTTCCTCTGAGGAGGTAACATGTGAGCTGAGATCTGAACTGTGAGAAAGAATCATCTAGAATAAAGTCTGAGAAAGGAGCCATCCAGGCCAAAAAAAAAGCAAATCTAATGGGTCCAAAGCGGGAATGAGCTTGACATAATTTAGGAAGAAAAATGTGTCAGGGTGTCCAGGAAAAGGTGAGTGATCAGAGAAAATGGTACAAAGTAAGAACACTGAGCAAGTAGTAGGGATAAGGAAATAAAAGCCACGGTGCCTTCCCTCAAGAAACTCACACTCACATTATTTCCATCATCACCTCTAGGTAGTAATAATAAGTACCATTACAGGTCACCTGTGCGTGTTCATAGTCCCCTTTCAGTACTTCAGCCCTCAAAGATGAACATTGATGATAATATTTCACTGTGACTTGACTGTAGGAACATGATGTGTTACATCAAATCGTTTAGTTGTTAGGGATGATGACCTGCGCATACTTACAATCTCAGTATAGGTCCATTGGTGTGTACTTTTAAGCAAACCCTTAGTGATGCTAACACACACCAATAGCAGTGTAGCATATGACCTGAGGTCATGGTGGTTCCATTGTAGACTCCTTAGAGGCTTTTCGATTACTATAACTTGAGGAGTATGTTTGCAACATCACTCAAGATTGCTTTTGAATCCAATAATGTCCCAATGAACATTTTTCTTTGACTCGGTTTTCACTTCCTCTTATTGATTAGCATGAGAAATGAATCCAAAACAAGTGTTTGGTACAAATGATAGCACCCCTTTATACACATTTCCCAAGTGTATCAGCAAGGATTAGGTACAGCAGCAACAGAGACCCACAGTGATGAGTAGTTTCAACAAGATAGAAGATAGAAGGCTGTTTCTCTCTAATAGAAGAGTCTGAAGTCAACGCTCCACAGAACCAAGTTGGTAGTTCTGTTCCATGCAGTCCTCAGGGATGCAGGCTCCTTTCGGCTTCCTGCTCTGCCATCCAAGTAGCAGGGGAAGAAGGGAAGAAAAGCAAAAGGTGCAGCTAGTTATTTTTTTAGGTGAGTTTCAAGAGGCTGTCTTAATACATCCTATGTCCCCATACCATTGACCAGAACTAAGCCACATGGCTGCATTGCTACAAGAAGGCTGTAAAATGCAGCCTTTATTCTTGGTGATCATGTGCCTGCTGGAATATTCTCTTACTAAGAAGGGGAAATGGATTAGGAGGAACAATCAATAGCCTTCACTATATCCAGTATGAACACAATGCTTGTGACAAAAGTCACATTAGTAGAGATGCCCCAAACCAGATATTGCTAGCCCTAGGAATTTAAAAATAAAAAATAAAACAACAACAACAAAAACACACAGTAAAACTAAATTTTAAAAGGAAGGTAATCTAATACTGTTACTGACTTTTAATTTGTCCTATTGAGGACTTGAAAGACAACTTAAACTTATTACCCACCATCAAAATCATCTCATAAAGAAAGGCTTTATTACAAAAAGAAATAAGAACTTTAAAAATGTTTTCAACAGAGTAAATTTAGCTTTAGGTGAGAAGGTGAGATAAACAATATTTTTTTTTCATTTACAAGGCAGTGAAAACTTTCTCACAGACCAGTGTTAGTAAATGATACTTCAACTTCAAAACACTTCTTTAAGTCAGCATGACATTTTGTTTCTAAAATATTCCCCCACGTTATAATAATAATGACCACTTATTTAAAGTGCACACCATTTCACTGATGGACTGCAAACTGGATTTTATTTATAGATGTTTGACCTAATCAGTAATTTAAAAAAATAATAATTTTATTGTCAACACCAAAAAAAATTTTTTTAAATTCTTGCTTCTGTTGAAAAGTTGGCAGCTCTTGTATGTCCGGTCCTCATTTCCACATGGTCACCCCCAGCCGGAGGACGCTTGCAGCAGCTGCCCCTTTAGATGGGCACACACTTGCCAATTCATTACAGGTCCCACCTGGCCAGTGTCTCTCCTTTATGCTACCTGCCAGGCCCCTGTGAAAATGAGTTTGTGACTCCGAATTAGAGCTACTAATGTGCAGCTATTTGTATATGTATTTCTAAACTTTACATCAACCTGAACGTTCAACATTATATCCCCATTTTCCAAGATCGAAGAAGAGAGGACAGTTGACTTGTTCAGGACCGCAGAGCTAATAGCTGCCCATCTGGAACTTGGACTCAGGCCTCGCTGGCTTCAACACTCATGTGCTTTCCACTGTTCCACCTGCCCTCCAGTGGGCCCATGACCCACATCTCTGTCAGCCCTCTCATGGGTAGAATTATTCATGCAGTCTGGGTTGTATGACTTCGTTAGAATTAGCTAGGAAAACATTGAATTTCCTGTTTCCCTTGCAGTATTATTTTAGACTCCTTTTTATATTTATTTTTGAGAGAGGAAAAGAAATCCTGGGGAAAGAAGGATGGTTCACAGGAGGCTGGAGCCATCTCTCACGCAGACACAGCATGCATTCAAACAGCTCTGAGAACATAAATTGCTTACTTAATCGGCTCTAGCTAATCCATGGAGTGTGGAAGCCACACTGCATTGTAGGAAACAGCTTCTGCATGTGGGGTGGGTATAGCCAACAGAGCCCAGGGTTCTTGCAACAGCTGCTGAGTGAGGTTCAAGGCCTTCCTGACCCTCCTGCCCTCTTTAGGCTCTCAGTGTCCCATGCATAGGAGTTTCAGATCCCAAGCAGTATTGGATCCCTATATCTGAAATAGAATGAGAATAAAAATGTGCGTGTCTTTTCATTCACAACTGGACTCCTTTACTCTTAGCTGCATGCTGAGAGCTTCCAGTCAGGTACAGAAAGACAGAACCCCCCATTCCCCGTACCTGCTCAACTCATGCTCCATATGGTCGTTTTCCTTTAAAAGACTGTGTACGTATGAATCATATTTAACCACGACTTTATCAACTCTCTCCAGATCATGTGGTTTGACAAAAGAGTGCTAATTCCTTCAGTTCATTGAGTTGAGTTGACTGCTGTGTGAAAGACAAGAATGGCAGTAGATATGTGGGTAGCAACGAGGTCTGACCCTTGCTCCCATGGCTCTCTTTGTCTGGTATGAAAGGCACATATAAACACATCATTCATATATCACTCACTGACTCAACAAGCCTTGTTTGAATGCCTCTCATGATCTACATACCAAGCTAGATACTCATCCCTGTCTTCATGATGTTTCCATTCTGGTGGAGGATAGCAGAATGTTAAATTAATTTCCTGTGGCCACTGCAAACAAAGTACTGCAAACTCAGTGACTTTAAACAACATGAATCCAACAGGAGTATCTTTCTAGCCTACTGTGTTCTCAGAATGGAAAGATATCTGGCAAGCCTCTAACCTCAGAGTGCTCAGTGCAGGAAGGAGAGCAGATCAGCAGCAACCAAGTGCTGGGAGGGAATAGAGGGCTCTGGGCACAAGGGCTGAAGACACAGGGAGCCCCTTCTAGGTGAGCATGTCATGGGAGGGTTCTGGGCCCAGTGCCCAGCACTTAGTGGGTACTCAGTAAGTACTCATTTCTGCACCCATTTGCAAATAGCACAAATTTTACACCTGGCCAGAAGAATTCTATTTGTCCAGAGTGTTATTTTTAAAAAATTTAACAGGACTTAGGTTTCAAACAAATTGATTGTAAGTTTGAGATGTAGGCTTCAGTGACTAAACAAGATGTTTTAACATCTGGAGTGTAAAAATACGGTGGGGCCTGTGTTTCTAAGTTTATTTCTTTGACATAATGCTTAAACTTTTGCAAAATATGTTGTTTGTTACAGTAGTACTTTATGTTTCTTCTACCTTTGGGAGTTTGCAAGGTGCTGTCCTATGACTTTGTTAAATATTCACCACAAGTCCAGAGACTATCTTAAATTTCTGGAGGAGGAAATCAGGATCCATTTCTGTAGGCCAATGGCAAAAAAATGGAAATGCATGGAGGAACACTTTCTAATGACCTTTTACATTTTCTCTTTAAAGTGTATTTATCGCTTCATAAGCTTCCAGCCTCTAGTACAGGGATTGCACATACAAATTCCTACAGGTGCTAAGCAGAGAACAAGAGGTACAAGTAGGCTTGGTGTAAGGTCATAGGGAGTTGGACTGCACTGACTGTACACCCAAAGACATTTAAATTGAATTTATAACTTGCATTTTTATGACACGTTTTATCAAAGCATGCTTAAGTTCAGTATCTTGTACATTCACAACTTAAGGGCAGAAGATGTCAGAGACTTCCTCCATTTGATAGATAAGGAAAATGAGAGAAATTGACTTGGAGCTAATGGAAGAGCTGACCACTAGGTAGAAGAATGCAGAGGTTAAGAGCACATGTTTTGGAATTCAGTAGATTTGACATGGAAACTGGCTTTTGCAACTTGCTTAGCTCTGAGATGTTGTGAAGTTGCTTCCCTTCTCTGAACTTAGTTTCCCCATCTGTGAAATGGGAATGATAGTGCTCACTTTGATAAGATGGTTGCATACCGAGTATGACCATATATGTAAGTATTTAGCCAAATACTTTGCTATCACAAGCATTTAATAAGAAGTAATAGTTAAATAGTATCTATAATAATAAAAGCATAGTATGCAAATCTACCAAATGGCCAAACAGCGGAACAACCATCCAGATGACCTTCTGGATGAAGCCGGGGCTGCGAGGGCAGAGGTAGCAGCTGGGGCGGCTGCGAAGGCCTACCCTTGTATGAATTTCATGCACTGGGCCTCTAGTTAGTGATAAAAGGGTTATAACACAAGTCTCTTCTAAGTGTATATTTTCTCCCATGGCTTACCAAGCCCTCAGATTTTCAGATTTGGATGATTTAGTGGAAATTCCTTCAGGATTCCACCATTGATGAAGCTCAAGCCCAAGGGGGCAATGCATTCTTCTTTTCTTTTTTTAATATCTGTTCAAGCAGGTTGGTTTAATGATCAGCGAACAGATATAAATTTGCACATGGAAGATAAAATCATAAATTTTTCAGAGCTGGAGGTGACCTTACTTTTCAGATGAAGAAACTTAACTGAGAGTTAAATCATAAATATGAAAAAATAAAATTTAAATATAATTATATATGTATAATATAAATTATAAATTCAATTGTTATATTTATATTCTTTTATATATCACATATAAATACACACACACACACACATATATTTTTTCATTTATTTCTCAGTGGAGAGGGTCTAGATGTAGTGATTTTTTTCCTCCTGGAAAGGTGTATGCCTGGATATTCACATGTTATATGCTGCCTTTGGGAGGGAAAGGAGGAGAAAGGGTGTTGGCTACCAATTCTTTTTTTGCCCTCACATCCCACACTCTTTTACCTGACAAATCTGAATGTTGGAACCTCGGGATTTGGCCTTGTCAGCTGAACCCTCACTCATAACCAGGCTGCTTCATCAGGGCCCTATCATCCAGCTGCTTTTAGATTTTCTTAAAATTGCTTACAGGTCTCTTATCTCATTTATTGTTTATATCACCCTCCCCTTTCTGTTACTCTTTTAACCTTAATTTTAATGATCACATGGAGGAAGAGGAAACAGATGTTTGTGGTCCAGCTAAATTCTTCACATAGACAAGGTTCATACTAGGAGTTAAATGAAGTTTGAATTGAGATCAAATTAGGAAGACCTAATGCAAGGGTAATGTGATGGTTAACCAAGAGATGACAAGAATCTGGTCTAAGGCATGGGCTTCTGGAAAGGACAGAAAGAGATACATTTTGATTATGTTTTCAGGTTGAGTTAAAAAGATTGTATGATTTTAGTTTAGACTTTAAGAGATGATAGCTTTTAAAAATAAGAAAGGCAAAAGGAAAAACAGATTAAAAAAGAAGATAATGGGTTCAGCCTGGCCATGTTAAATCATATTGGGCATTATAGAAAATTAACGTTCGCACATGAAAACTGAAGATCTCATAAAGGAAAACAGCCTGACTAATAGGGGATGTAATTGGAGAAATGTTCACAATAGTAACTTTTAAACCATTTTAACTGGGACCCAGTATGAACATATGTACATACATCCACACAAACTCACACACACAAAAACACAAGACTCAAAAAATCATGCCTTTAAATTTGACATACTATGATATTTTCTGTTATTCAATTTAATTTAAATAGAATTCTAGTCATAACTCACTAAATTGATTTATTGACTCACCAATACATCATGAAAAATACTGGCCTACAAGGTATAGCTGACTGAAGATCTTTAGATAAGAATGCAAATCATGAATACAAGTATCCATAGCCATCCATCAAGATTTGGCTTTAGGAATTAAACTGTTTAGAAGAAAGCATCATTGTTCAGCGATCCTAACAGAATAAAGAAGTTATCTGTAAAGAGGCTGAGATTTAACACTATAAATAAGGAAACAAATATTTGTAAGTGAATGAGTAGCCACTTTTGTTTTTAAGTATCATAAAAATCCTGTTGGGTTTGAGCAACATTGAAAGGAATCCTCATGCAAACACACATCATGACAAGAAGTACCATTTGTACTGGGAGGCAGGAAAATGTGTCTATATTGTCCATAGACAATATTATTATATCCTATAATAATAACAATGTAATATGCTAATTAGACCAGACCACCTTCCTGATGAAGCGGGGGTTATGAGGGCAGCCAGGGTCCCGGTTGCCAGAGGGAAGCCAATGCCAGCAGCAGTGGGAAAGAAGGCCTACTCTTGCACGAATTTCGGGCATCAGGCCTCTAGTAATCTATAAACGCATTTCCACTTGAGGAAAGGCTACAATACAGCATCTCTTCTCACTGAAGACACTGCTGTAAAGGATGGATAGTGCATGTGGTCCTTCCCCATCCAGTCAACTGTGTGTCCACGAAGGGCCTTGACACAGCTTCTGGGTAAGCATCTATATGAAATAAGTCCTCTAATTCACTCTCAATTTTATTTGCATTTCATTTAGTACTCATTTACTGAACAACTGTTCTATGCAAGACCATAGAAGAATATGGAGATAAATAAGATAATTCCTGCCCTCCAGGCTCCCACAATCCTGCTGGGAAGACAGAAACAGAAATGAATAGCTCTGGGAGGAGGCTGGCTGTGATAGATGTTCCACTAAGTCTACAAAGGACAGTAGGAGACAGAGGAACGAAAAATCATTTCAACTCGGGGAGTATGGGCTTTTTCTCCTCCTTTAGTTCTTTGCTCAAATATCACCTTACTTCCTCAGAGAAACCTTCCCTGACCATTCTAGCAATAGCACTGTGCACCCACCTGCCTAGTGGCTTTGTCCCATTGGCCTGTTTTGTATTTTTATGGCAATCCTTCTTATTATTAATAATTATCTTTATTATTTATTTTTGTAACTACATGTTATGTGGAAAGACTTGTCCAAGGCACAAAAATACAGTAGATAGGATGTTTTGAGTGGGATTCCAAATCTGTGAAAAATAACAAAGGAAGTAGGTAAAAATTAGCTACAATGTTCCTATGCCTCTCACTAACATTAAAGACATGAAATTGCCAGGTTATCACCAGGTTGGAACAGGATTTGCGCAGAGGGACTTTTCTTAATTGAGAACTGAGTCCCCCCCGCTCCATGGGAGGAGTGGAGATGCCTCCCTGATACACAGAGCCTAGTAAATGTAGCTTCAAGTGAACACCTGGAGGAGTTGATGCTGCAATTACCTACTGAGGCATCACAAGCTACCCCAAAACTTAGTGGCAAAGACCAACTCATTGCCCTATATTATGATTCTATGGGTCAATAATTCAGACAGGGTACACTGGGGAAGGCTCATATCTACCAGGCAATGATGTCTGAGTTATCAGCTGGATAATTTGCACAGCTGGGGGCTAGGTGGGAAACAAAGATTCTCTCCCTCTCTCTCTCTCTCTCTCTCTTCCTCCGCCTGCCCCCCTCAATCACTCCATGGCATGGACAAGCATGGACTTCCTCTCATTTTCTTTTACAATAGAATAAGAAATAAATATTAAAATGTGCTACTTTTCTATATAATTTCATAGATAACAAAGTGCCTTCACCTACATAATCTCCTACAGGCAACAAGACAGCAAGGGGAACTTTATCCCATTCACGAGTGAGGATCCCGAGGCTCCCTGGATGGAAGCCACTAGCATCGGGGTGGCTGCTGCAGCCTAGGCCTGAACCCACTATTTGGTGTCCACCCGTAATGTTCACCCCATATCTGCTCATCTCACAGACATGCATTCTGTGTACACCACCTCCCGTCATACCCACCAAAGTCACACGGAGTCACACCCACTGAGTAGGCAAAAAGCAGCAGCCTGGGGAGATGCCAGCATGTGCTGACCTTGGGAAAAGTATGACTAGAGGGAGAGGTATCAGCATTCATGGAGGGGAACAGGAATGAGACGTGCAGTAACCGCCAGGTTTAATACTGTGCACACACTTCTGATGAATATGCAAATGTGGCTGGAACCAGAAGCAGGAGGCGAAAAACATTTACTAAACAGCAGTGTTAAACCACTTTGAAAGGGGTGTGTCAGGAGAATAGTAATGAAATTAATCCTCTTCACCGGTGAATTAGCAGGGGCTTTGGTTTCCATCCAGAAATGCCCGACTGGAGTTTGTTCTGCTTAGAGCCTCTTGTATAAACTTGATCTTAATGAGGAATGAAGCTTCAGAAACCAATACAAAATAGGAAGTGGCAAAAGACACAACTGTAAATGTGCACTATTAAGGGACAACAGAATAAGGGCACTTCAGTTGTGCCTGACAGTCCAGGATGACTATTGTGGGGCATCCTAATGGCTGGTGTGGACCCCTCTTGGTTGATTTATCAAACAAAAGAAAATAGGTAATTGTGAAGACGGTCCAAGTGATTGGATCAGTACTCACACCGGCTGACAGAAAACTCTACATAGAAAGGCCTGGCAGTAAGTGTTCAGTTTCTGCAGGGCAGATGAGCATAAAGGCTGCCTCTCTAAGAGTAATTCCACACCAGAGCCTAAATATGTATGAATGCAGATCATTTATTGATAGGCACTGTGCCAGGTGCTGGGATTCAGAAACAAATAAGTCACAAAACTCTAGGCACCCATGTATTTACTCAGTAGTCCCTGGTAGAAATTTGTTATTTGGGGCCACCCTGTATGCATACCTCCTTCTCTTGGAACTAGATTCTAAATTCCTTTTGGGGGTTAACTTTGCTCCCCTTAGAAGCCAACAGAAGGATTGATATTGAAGATGCTCTGCCCTTCCCATCCAATCACACTCTCTCACAGCATTCAAGTCTAGGAGAGTATGTACAATGATGGAGAATTGGGGTGGATTTCCCTGGCTGTGGTTTGTCAGTCCTTGCTTCTTAAATCCAAACCTCTGTCCTATTTTCCATCTATCCATGAGCCTAGTCCTCCAGCCTCATTGCCAATTTTGTAATTACCTGTTATCCTTCCAGTAAATGTATGTTTCCATTTAGGTTAGCCAAAATCATTCCTGTTGCTTGCTACCAAGCAATCCTGACAGACACACCATTGTCCATTTATTACTCAGCACCTGTTGCAAACATGGAGTAAAGAAATAACTATGACTGTCCTCAGGGAGCTCACCATCTGAGGGTAAAACAACCAAATCAGGGATTCGCTATATATTCCAGGATCTGGGCTGAAATTGGGACAAGAACAAAGAAGTGTTATGGGAACAGTATCAGAAATTGAATTCTCCTGACGGGTGTGAGAAGGTTTCCCAGGGGTCATGGCATCTATCCTAATTTTCAAAAGGTGAATATAGGTATGTCAGATGTATAAATGAGGAAAGTGCCTAGGTAGGGGGGCGGAAATCACAGACATAAGGTCTAGGAGGTGTGACTGGAGCACAGGGGTTCTATGGAATAGATGGAAAACAATATTTACATAGCACTCAAAGGCTGGTGGCAACAATACTGTTGACTCTGATTTCTATGCAATGAATTTTGAGTCCCAGATTGTGAAAGGACTCTCCCAAGGTCACAGAGCCATGAAGCTACAGAACTCCTAACCCCATCTCCTGTTCACCTCAGAACATTTCTGTGAAGGTCAAATGGAAGCAAAACTATTTGTTCTCATGTCTGTCTCCCTGTCCCAACTGGGTCAGTCCTCCTGGTGACAGATGGCATGTGGTTCTTTTTCTTTTCTCTTCTTAAACTCTAGAAAGTACCACCGTGCCTGATACACAAGAGGGATTCAGTATGTTTGTTGAGTGAATAAATGAACAAATATGTATCAACCACAAAAACAATAGCCAACATTTAGAGGACATTTTATTGGTTACTTGATCTCATAGTAAGCACCAGTCCTACAAAATACATGTACTTTCCCAGGGTACTTCCCTAATGTAGCAAAATCAATCTCATTATTATTATCATCCCCGTTTTTCTAAGGACCTGGAAAGGCAGCCTGCACCATTAGGATGTGCTCCCTCAGGAAGGTGGAGGGATGGATAGATTATCTATCGAAATAAAAGCATTAATCTATGTGCAGTATTTTCTATCTAGCAACAATAGAGAATGGAAAAATTTAGTCTCTCTGCAGGGAAAAAATACCACAGGAAACTAGGCATCATTAAAGAAAAACAACATAAAAGCCTCTCTTTTTAATTAAAATTAAATGTCCACTGTTAAGAGGGGTGGAGGGGTGGTGAGCAACAAAAACCCACAGCCTTGTTTAATCACCTGTGATGAATTATAATTAGGATTTGAAAATTATTGAACCTTTTTCCCCCTGTTCACCTTGGAGCTCTGAAGGTGAATTTCAAAGAGTGCAAGAGGAATGAATATTAAAAAGTTTGTTTTATACTTGAACGCCAGAGCTCCCATCTCATTTTTCCATTAAAGCTCAACTTTTGAAATTTTTCTCCGCTTTGCAATAATTACATCTTCAGCCTGACAACTCATTACATGACAATGCTTATGCTAATGCGATTCTATAGGCGCTGGGAAAGGAAAGCTCTGGCAGTTCAGTGATGGGGAGTTAGAGGGCTGCTTCCTCTCTGAGGTTCAAAGAGGCCCTGTCTAAGCCCAGCCCCAAGCTGGCTGGAGCACTTGGCTTTGACAAGCCTGGATCCAGTTTACTGACCAGCGAGCACATTGGCTATGGAACCCTTGTACCCAGACACCTGGTAGCTGGTTTATTTTATTTTACTTCACTTTATTTTATTTTACTTTTTTATTTTACTTTTTTATTTTATTTTATTTTATTTATTTTATTTTATTTTAAATCCTGCTTTGTTCTGTAAAGGCTGGGAACGAGATTATTTGTGTAAAGGTTTGTCTCAACAATGGGACTAGCCGATTTGTCTTGCTCAGCCTGCAGTGGTGACATTCTTTTCCTCAGTACTCCTACTATTACTCTGATCCTTGCCATTTACAGCTATGATGCAGTTCCCACTCTGTGCCAGCCCCTGAATGGGTGAGAGGGAGACAGGATGGTGAACAAAGCTTCTCAGACATAGCTCCTGCCTGCACTGAGCCGACATCCGTGTGGGGGATGCAGACACGGTGGCAGAGTAGCCAGTCCCAGGACCCACTGGCTAGGGCATGAGAGTAAGATTGCTTCAGGCCCACAGAGACTCCACCTGGGCTGGATGGTGGGAGGGGGAGGCTTCCCTGAGCAGATATCAAAAGCAAGACCTGCTTAGAGATGGAAGGTGAGCTTTACGGGGTCAGAGGATGCGCCTTTGGGGGTGGAGAGAGGTTAGTGAACACTCTTGGCAAAGCACTGGTCCAGAGCAAGGGCAGCAGAGCCAGGGAATGTACTGGAACTACAGGGTGGTAGAATGGAATAGAGGGTCAGCAGGGGCTGTGAGGGGCACTGAGACTGCGGGGGAACACGGGGTACAGATTCCAAAGGGTTATGCCACCAGACTGAGGACCTCACACTGTGTGCAGCTTCAGGGACAAGGACAGCCAACCAGCCAGAGGTTTTTCTTTTACTTTCTTTTACTGGGGGATGAGGAATGTTGCTTTCAAATCCGTGAAATGCCCCACCACCAGCTGAGCACCCGCTAACCAGGTGTACATGCATTATCATACCAAGCCATCACAGCAAGCCCGTCAGCAGTTATTGGTATCTCCTTTCACTTGTGAGAACACAGAGGGTCCGCAGCACTATGTAATGTGCACTAGCTCTTTACTGCGTCTTGTCAGTGACTGAGCCGTCTCAGGCCCAGGTGGGGAGAGCTGTGCAGGTCAGGGTGCAGGTGTTGCCCTGCACTGGCAATACCCAGCACTTAGGGAGGGGATGCCAAGTGCACTACCAGCTTTCCAAGATTCCCTGGGAGAGGGAGGGCAGGGTGTGCATCCCCGCCTTGTGCTTTTTTAAGTTACTGCTCTAGTAGAGTTTTGCAGGGGAAGGGAGCCCCGCTGGACACCAGGAAACCTACTTTTAGTCTCGGCTCAGCCACCGGCTCATAGGTCACTTCCCTCCAGCTTGTTTCCTCCATTACAGAAAGCACTGTTTAGAAAAGGAATTTCAAATGAAAGGGTAGAGTTTCAGTGGAATCTTCAGCTCTAATGCCAAAGGATTTCAATGCAAGTAACTCGCACTCACTTTTAGCAGGTATGAATCGTATGGTGGGTCTTGGGGGCTGGATAGACTTTGGAAAGAGGTGAAGGGGAAAATGTGTGTGGAAAGATGCAAGGGAAAGATTTAGAGTTGTAGTGCTGTATAAGGGAGTTACAGCTCAATGAATGAATGAGTGAAGGAAGGAACAAATGGATGAGTTGAGAGTCTTGACCTTCATCCTGGGCCCTGGAAAAGGAAACCTTGAGCTGGAAGGAATTCCTTCGGCAGGAACCCTTGAGGCTCATCTCAGATCCTATGGGCTCCTAGAGGCTGCTCAGCCCCTGCCTGAGCTACTGCCCTGATGCAGTGCCCCTCAGGGACCATATCCTGATTGGATATCCACCTTGATTCCTTCCACTCAGATGCATTGGGGATGCTGGAAGAAAACCCTTTGTCTCTTGTGAGCCTTCCTTCCATGATTCCACCCCTAGGCTAGGAAGCTGTCTTCTGAGCCCCCACGGCCCTCCCACAGCCCATCGCCACCTGTCTCTCCTTCCCACTAGACTGCAACTCCTGAGCCCAGGGACCGTGTTCTTTCATTTCCGGTTCTCCAGGACAGTGGCGGATACAGAGCTTATGAATATAGCGATATCCAAAGCTTCCTGAGCATTTCTTCCTTGCCGAGTAGGCCAGGGATGAGGCTAAGACTTTATATAGAGTATTTCATTTAATCATGGAAACACATCTATGAGATAGGTCCCATTATTTCTATCTTATAGATGAAGAAATGGAGGCTGAGTCAGAGAAGTTAAGTGATTTGCTGAAGGTCACACAGCAACAATGAGCCAGTCTTATCTGTGATCTGTGCACTGACAGCATCACCTGGGAGCTTGTTGGGAAATTGGATCCCCAGAATCAGAATCTGCATCTTAACAAAATCTCCAGGTGACCTTTGCGAATTTAAAATTTTAAATGGCTCTGACTGGTTTGGCTCAGTGGATAGAGCGTCAGCCTGCGAACTGAAGGGTCTCAGGTTCAATTCTGGTCAAGGGCATGTACCTTGGTTACGGGTACATCCCCAGTAGGGAGTGTGCAGGAGGCAGCTGATTGATGTTTCTCTCTCATCGATGTTTTGAACTCTCTATCCCTCTCCCTTCCTCTCTGTAAAAAAAATCAATAAAATGTATTTTAAAAAAATAAAAAATGAAATAAAATTTAAAATGCACTGATCTGGTAAAATGAAAGAAAAATAAAGTTTCCTGAATGAACAAATGACCTAAATTTGAATCCTGGCTTCACCACTTACTTGCTCAGTGGATGAGCCAAAGGACAATGCTAAGCCTCGTTTTCCTTATCTGCAGTAAGGGAAGAAGGACAGAATATACAAAGGCGCAGTCGCCAGTGTATGATGAAAGACGCCTGCAAAGTCTGCCCATTCTAAGAGCGCAATAGAAGTTAATATTATCCTTCGTGTTAGCTATTCCCCTCTCTGAAGCTGACTTGCTCTTAAAACACAGAAACTGTTGGACGAAAGGATCTCAGAGTCTAACTTTATAGCCTTGTAGATCCTGAGAACATGAGGGTGGAAATGCTATTAGGCTCCATAGGTTAGAAATATGTTACTCTGTGGTCATTAGTTTTCCCTCCCACACCCCCTGTTGTATCAAACTGCAGACAAAGCACTTTGCCTAGTCCCTTTCTTCCCGGTTACACTGCCTGGAGGGAATTTCCCCTGGTTAACTCCTGCAGTGCACAGCTCTGACTCCCGCTCTCCCATTTTTCTGCCAAAGATTTCAGAAAGAAGTGCATGTTGATGTGCTGCCTGCTTTCTTGATTAGATGGCAGATTTGTAACTGGGGTGGATGAGACAATCAGGCAGGCTTTGATGAGACCTTTCTGATATGTAATTCCAGGTGGGTAAGATAAGTGGCGTTAGGCAGGCTGGCAACAAAGGTAGGGAGAAATCTCAGGTGACTGGAATTGAAGAACCGCCTGAGCTGAGTGCTGGTGCGAATGATGTGAATTTCAAAGAGCCAGGGATAAACATTCACTTTCAGATGGGCTAATTTATGCAGGAAGTCATTTGAGAAGCCAATTCTCTCATCCCAGAGAGTTTATAGAAGCAGCAAAAAATGGTTAAGCGCTGGGATGTAAACACTGGTAATTGGTAATTAATGGGCACACCTATGAGGAAGGCCTATGCCGAATTACATTGATTGCTTGAATCATTCATTGATTCATTAAATAGTGTATGTGGTTTTTGAGCTGCTGTTCCATCCAGGCACTATGCTGGGTGCTGGGGACCCAGAAATAATAGGGTTACAGTCAGCGCACAAATGAAGGAGGTGAAGTGAGCTTTCACGTAAATAATTAACGTTGTTCTCTCCTTTCTCCCTGTATTCATTCTTTTGATTCCTGCTCTGGGTGGGACATGGGGCTGGGCTGGGGGATACATGGGAAAGAAGACAGACCAAATCCCAGTCCTCCCAGAGCTCCTGTTCTCACACTGCTCCAGCTTCAGACCTCAGACAGTAGGCACCTGTAGACATGCAGAAGGCTCTCAAAAAACGATGTATGAATGGGTGCATGAATAGAGACAGCCATGAAACAAAGCATTGCATGGCTGGTAAATTTCCAGTTGTCCAAAGTGCTAAAGAGAAGAATGGTGCAGGGTGCTCCGAGGAAACCAAATGGGGTGAGGTGACTTAACCCTCTCTGGGGATCCAGAGAAGTCTTCCCCCAAGTGACATTTAAAATGACATCTGAAGGTGAGCAACAGTTAGGGATAAGCGTTTGGGGAATGCTGTCCCAGGAAGGTGAGGACAGCACCTGGGAAGACACTAAGGTAAGTAGCTGGCACCGTGGCAGTGCTAAGACACCTGCAGGGCGGCAGGTTCTGATGTAAAGGGGGAAGAAATGAGATGAAGTCAGAGGGTAGACAGGAGCCAGATTATATCCACGTAGATCACGTTTAGGATTTTGGGATCAATGCGGAGCTTCCTAACTAACTATATTCGGCCAGCACATGCCTTCAGAAGGTATGGAGTTACCACGGAGGGCCTCTGCCTCCCAACAGTAGCTATAGCATCAGCCAGGCAGAGCAGGACTAAGAGCCAGTTAAAGGACAATCAAAGTGGGTGTCTTGCTCAGGAAATATAACAGAACAAAACAAAACAAAAGCAAGGCATGGCATTTGGAGTCAGAGGAACCCATATTTGAATCTCAGAACTGCTACTTTGTGTGTGACCCTGGACAAATCAATGAATGTCTCAGTCTCCCAGAGGAGAGTACAAATGATTCTGCATAGAAAAGGCTTTGCCTGGTGCTTACCACATAGTAGGTGCTTTGCTTTCTGTAGCTTTGCTCCAAATTAACCTAGAGATAAACCCATGACCAGGGTTAGATTGAGATTTTTTATGTCCTCCAGAAATTACATTTCTAAAATATTTGTTCAGTATTTACTTAATGTCAATGGAGAGAGACTGATTTTGTTAATCAACAAAGAAAGTATTAGACCTACTTGGTATTGTGTTTACAACGGGATTTTTTCTGAACCCCCAAACTACCTGGGTTTAACATTTTGATAATGGAATAAAAAATCATTTTGTCCTGGGTAAATAGTATTGTCCTATAGGTTATTCAGCATCAGAATCTCAGGTGACTTTTTGGCTGCTGACTTCAGGTGACTCATAGCTGGCTGTTCAGGGGCTGGTGGAGGCTGGTGGGAGGTTTATAGCTGCAGGGACAGGCTTTCACTCGCAGATCACAACAACACCCTATGGTACAGGTGTCACCAACCAAATCTGTATTTGTATCTTCTTACAAGGACAGGATCCTTCAGGGAAGTAGGACGATACTTATCTGTAGTGGTTGTCTGCTTTTCATCTTCTGGTAACAGAACCCCTTCTTCTTGATGGGAACCTATCCATATGGCTCATGATATAAACCCTTTCAAACCCATTGCTTGGCTGGGCTCACAATCCAGGCTTGCCAGACGGAGCACCACTTTTTCCCCAACCAAAATGATTGGCTCAGATGTGAGCCAATCAGAGCATTAGCTCAGACTTTCCATGGACCTTTGGAAAAGCAATATTGTCTCCCCTCTAAGATTCCTAGTTGTAAAAACAGTATTAGCTGAGACATGCCAGAGCCCATCTTTGCTACCACTTAAGACAAGCCACACTAAGAGAGAAGCCAGGCAGAGCACATGAACAACCACTATTGAAATCTTGATATAATTGAGCCGTCCTGACCTTAGCTGCTCTCCTGAATTCCCAGTTAAATGTGCCATAAATAAACCTTTTTTATATATGTCCTTATAGCTATATTGAAAAATAATTGTCATACTATAATCTGAACATATTTAAAGTGTACAATTTGATAAATGTTGACATTTATGTACACCCAGAAAACCATCACCACAATCACAGTAATAAACATGTGTGTGTCCTTTGTATACCCATGTTCATAGCAGCATTATGAATGGACAAACAAAATGTGGTATACACACACTCAAGGGAATATTACCCAGGCTAAAAAAAAGAAAGGAAATTATGACACATGCTCTAACATAGATGAAACTTGAGGACATTATGCTAAATGAAATAAGCTGGGTACGGAAGAACAACTTCTATATGATTCCATTTGTATGAGATACTTAATAGAATGGTGGTTTCCTGGGGCAGTGGGGATGGAGAAATAGAAAATTATATTTTTAACAGGTACGAAGTTTTAGTGTT
This sequence comes from Eptesicus fuscus, assembly GCF_027574615.1. Taxonomy (NCBI): domain Eukaryota; kingdom Metazoa; phylum Chordata; class Mammalia; order Chiroptera; family Vespertilionidae; genus Eptesicus; species Eptesicus fuscus. Next base: position 39,584,830 of record NC_072481.1, on the reverse strand, counting down.
GCAAGATGAAAAGAGTTCTGGAGATGGATGGTGGTGATGTTAGCACAACAATGAGAATGTATGTCATGCCACTGAACTGTACACTTAAAAATGTTTGACAGTATTACAAACTGACCTGTATTCTTCCAACATTTATATGTTGAAGCCCTAACCCCCAAGATGACCCTATTTAGAGAAAAGGAATGTAATTCAGGTTAAATGAGGTCATGACAGTGGGACCTTAATCTGATACAACCTGTGTACTGATACGAGGATGCGACATTGGAGCTCTCTGTGCTTGCACAGAGGAAGGCTGTATGAGGACACAGCCAGAAAGTAGTGAAGTAAGAACGAGAACAGAGCTCTCACCAGAAACTCCCTGATGCTGACTCCTTGATCTTGAACCCCACCAGCCTTCAGAACATGTTTGTTGTCTAAGCTCCCCAGTCTGTGGTGTTTTGTTATGCAAGACTAATACAGGTGGTATATTTTATGTTTTGTGTAATTGACCACAATTGAAAAGCCACAAACTAGTTTGACCTGGTTTTCTGTTGTGTACGACCCAAAGATTTCTCACTAAAATGCCAACTGATTTGAATGTCATTCGCCAAGTTCAACAATCCTATGTGGTGTCTTGTGTTCATTGGTACAGTATTTCCAAATATTTCCAGGGAGGTTTTGCTACTTCCTGTACCCCAGGCTCACCAGACTGGCTGGCTTCTCAATCTGGCTCTCCATTTCTTGAGGGGAGAAGTGACCCCAAACCCAGACCCAGTGGCTCTGTGAAAATCGGGGTGTTATGCCCTGAATGCATGATCCCTGTTCCCAGAGAAGCCTTCCCAGGAAGACAGAGCCTGAGGCAGCCTTGACAAAGGAGGGCTCCTTCTCCTTGGAGCCTTCCTTTTCCATTTCCAGATGTTCCTGTTAGGAAATCTTCCCTTATCTGCAGCTCTAAGAGCCAACACTCAGGAAGGGACAACGCCCAGAGGCTTTCTGCTAAAGGGATTTCACAGTCTCAGGACTAACACCCCAGCCTGTTAGCTTGCAGACTTCCTTTCAAGACAAGTTGGGGCTTATTTGTAACCTATTTGAGAAAAGCATCACAGAGTGTATTTGTAGCCAAGGATCCTTGTGCGAGAAGGTAGCAGACGAAATAACTTATTAGTTCTCTTCCTTCCCATGATTCTCAGACTTCCCTGCACCTACTCATCAGAGCTTTTGTTCTAGAGGGTTGCCCTGGAGTCTCTGATGCTGCTGACATTTGCACACCTGTCTGAGGCACGGGCAGTGACAAAAAATAAGATTCCACTTACCGAGCATGTACTACTCTGTGCCAGACAGTTTCTAAAGTGTTGTGCTTTGAGCCCTGGCCTGTGTGGCTCAGTTTCTTGGGTGTTGTCCCATGCACCCAAAGGCTGCCAGTTCGATTCCCAGTCAGGGCACATGCCCACTGATCCCTGGTAGAGGGCATGCAGGAGGCAGTAGATCAATGTGGGCTTTCACATCAGTGTTTCTTTTTCTCTGCCTTCCCTTTTTCTCTCTCTCTCTAAAAATTAATTTTTAAAAAAGTATTGTGCTTCAATTATATTATTTATTTCATATAGGAATACTGTGAAGTCAATCTGAACAACCCCATTTTAGAGATGAAGAAACGAAGGCTCAGAAAATACAAACACTCACCTTGTTGGTTGGCAGGCGGAATTTGAACCCATATTTCCAAAATACAAATTGCTTCCTCTATAACATACTATCCCAATTCAGAATTCTAACCTCTGTAACCTCTACTTGGTATGCAATAACTTTGATCTGGATATGCCTACACCTCAGTATTGCCTTTGTGAGTTTGGTTGGTCCATTCACTCCCTGAACATGGATGGTGGTGGTGATATTCATGATGGGATATCAGCCATTTCCTGAGCTCTTGGGTCAAAGATAAAGAATATTTGTATGGTGTGTGTGTGTGTGTGTGTGTGTGTGTGTGTGTGTGTGTTTATGTGTGTATGTTATAGACTGACCTGTATTCCCAAAAATTTAAATGTTGGAGCCTGAACCCTCAATGTACCCGTATTAGAAGATAGGGCCTTTAGAGAGGTAGTTAATGCTAAGTCAGGGTGGGGCCCAAATCCCATAAGACTGGTGTTCTTATAAGAAGGGAAGGGACATCAGAGATTTGAGCATGCACACAGGGGAGGGATGATGTGAAGAGACAAGAGGGTGACCATCTGAAAGCCAAGGAGAGACGACTCAGGAGAAACACATGCTCCTGGGACCTTGATCTAGAATTTCCAGCCTCCAGAACTGTGAGAAAATAAACTTTTATTTTTATTTTTTGGTACATTGCTATGACCATCCTGACAAATTAATGCAATATATAGTTTTGTTTTTTCTCCTCCGAATTGCTTCCCATAAATTTGGAGCCAACTCGCACTCTTCCAGCAGAGTCTTAGAGGTTCCATCTATCTCCCTGTAACTCCACAACTTGCTTACTACACAGCTTTTAAAATAATTGCCAAATGAAAAATGTTATTTTTAATTTGCATTATTTCCCTTCTACTGAAAGGGAAATGTTTTCATAGTTATAGTTTTATTGGTCACTTATATTTCTTCTTTAAAGTTTTTGCTCTCTTTTCATATCAGAGACTTGGCTTTTTTATTTATTTGTAGAAGATCTTAATCTATCAAAGCTATCTTGTATATCTTAAAAATAATATCAAAGATCTCATTCTTTTATCTTTCAAATATATTGTAGATATTTCCCAGGTCAATACTTACCTTTTGAGTTAGTTTAAATTATATCTTATCAAATCTATTTCTTAATTTCTGGTTTCTCTTTTTGGGATGATGCTTTCTAATGTCTTACCTGTCTCAACATTATAAAAATAGATAAATATTCATATAATTTTTTTATCTAGTTATTTTGTTCTGAAATCTTTTTTTAATATGTTGTTATTGATTTCAGACAGAGGAAGAGAAAGGGAAAGAGAGATAGAAGCATCAATGATGAGTCCAAAACCCTGGGCATGTGCACTGACCTGGAATCGAACCAATGACCTCCTGGTTCATGGGTCAATGCTGAACCACTGAGCCCTACCTGCTGGGCATGTTCTGGAATCTTTTTAAGTATAACCTGTAAGGTAGTTATCAATCAATGATGAACTAATTGCCCATACACCTTTATTTAATAATCCAGCCTTTACCCCAATTTTAAAATGCCCTCTTGACTATATGCTAAAATGTTTTGATATGCCTGGATCTACATTTGGCCTATCAATTCTGTTCTATCGGTTCTACTTTATTTAAGTTACATGTGAGCTCTTGGTTTTTTTTCCTGTACTGTATGTGTTGGTTCTAAATGCTACATAAATAAGAAAAGGGGCCCCAGATTTCCTTACTTGTGAAGATTCCAGTGAATTTTTTTATTTGCTCTGTGTGTCTTTCCTAATGTGAGCCGATAAGGAGAGCACTCGGGGATCCCATGATGTAGTCTAATGATGATAAGACTTTAACCTTCTTTGTACTCAGCATTTTAATTCTCTGGTATTTACTGAAATGCCATTAATCATTTTAATCACAATAAACTAATTTGATAGTGACGTGAATATCCTAAGAATTTAGATAGCACTTCCATTTTAGTTCTCCAATAATTAACTTTACCATTATTTTATATTGTTATCAGTGCTGGGAATAGAACCTTGCAGATGAACTTTTCCTTTGGGGGCAGGGATATGGGAAGAGCAGAGTAACAGAATACAGATGTTTCTTATTGGTCCTAGCACAGCTGTGGGAAGCACTTTCATTTTAAGCTGATGCTGCTCACAGATGGAGAAATAAAAATGACCTGGGTGTTTGCTTCCCATGTGTGTCGCCAGTCTTCCCTCTTCCCTCATAAATCACTGGGCAACAAAAGCTTCTGATAGAACTTTGTAAATTGCTTAATGCAAATAAACAGGGAGGAGGCTGGGGGGAAACTTTAGAATGTGGGAGAGGAGTGTGGCCCCACAAGTCACAGAGAAATTGAATAAGGGAATCGCTGTTGACCTTGCTCCCAGTTGGGGAATGGAACAATATTTAGTAGTGACTCTCTGGCACAGGATCAGGCAGTTTGCACAAGCATGATCTAACTGCTAGTATGGCTTTAGTATTTATTCTATTTTTTAAAATCCTCATGAGGACATTTTTCCATTGATTCCTAGGGAGAGTGGGAGGGGAAAGCCTGGGGTGAGCCTGAACCAATATTGTGCCCTTGATCAGAATTGAACCTGGGACCCTTCAGTCTGCAGGCCAAAGCTCTATCCCACGAGCCAAACTGGCTAGGGTGGTATGGCTTTAATATTTATTGCATAGTTAACTCAGGTTAGTCTCTTCCTTGCTCTGAGCCTCAGTTTCCTCAATGATATATAGAAATGACTATACATATCTTAGATGATGGAAGAATTAGGGGAAATATTTTAAACTGATCAGCAGAGTGGCTAAAACAGAGTAAATCCTTTAAAAATCATATTTTCACCACAGAGGTGATTATTATAATCTTGTGGTCAGGGGCCCATGGTAGAAGGGAAAGGGTGGGAGGATTAAGCCATAAAGATTAGGCATTGAGTCTCAACTCTGCCCTTTATTAGTTGTGTGACCTGGAAAAAAATTTATACAATTTTTCTGGGATAGAGTCTCCTGATATATCAGATGGAGACAAGTAATCCCACACCAATCTTTGTCTCAGAGTTTCTGTGAGAATAAATTGCTAATGGATGGGAAAGAGCTTTGAAAACACCTCTAGGTATTATTTGCCTTTCAAATGTGAGATAATATTATCCCTTAGAAACCTCTTAGCAGATCCTGAAACTGTGGATGTGGCTAGCCCTGACTCTTAAACTGTCAGACAGAAGAATCCTCGTGGTCCCAGCAAAGAACAAGGAATAGCCGGGGGAAGAAGGTAACGTGAGTAAGATTTTAACTGATTTGGGAAGAACTTTCTAGCAATTTAGGATGTGTGATGGAATTCATTTTGGAAAAATTTCCAAGTAGCCTGAGTTGCCTAGTGAGATTCTGAGCTCTGCGTCACTGGCCATGGTCTAGTAGACAGAGGAGAGATTGCCATCTGTCAGGGGTGCCAGAGAATGGACGCTGGTATTGGTGGGAAATTTATTTACTTAGCCAGAACTCCATATTTTGTCCCCGGAGCTCACTGCATGCCATATTCTATGAGATTTGATCCCAGAATTAGTTAGGATCCTTGGTTTTAAGTAAAAGACAGCAGTGGCTCTAACTTTAAACAAACAAACAAACAAACAAGGACAGTAGAATGGAGATTGTGGAGCTAAGGAAAGATTAAACAACCAAAGGAGGAAACAAGGACTAAGGACAGGTCCCTGGATCTCAGAGGCAGGAACAATGGACCCTGCTGAAAGAATGATTTGGTTCACATGCTTTCAATATTCTGTCACAGTGTGCCGCTTCCCTAAAGATTCAAATTCCCTGGAGAAAGAATCTGACCTAATTTTGCTTGCCCATCAGAGGGAGAATGTGTGTGTGTGTGTGTGTGTGTGTGTGTGTGTGTGTGTGTGTGTGTGTGAGTGATGAAAATCTCTATCAGCCATTTCATCAGGACCACATGGAATGGGGTGATGGCATAGTTCTCTCTGGGAGAAGTGAATGTTGGATCAAAATCATGGGAGAAGATCTTGGGAAAGAAAAAAAAAGATATTGATTACATTCCCAGCCCTCAGACGTCATAGCACAATGGGGGACAAACAAACATGAACTGTGTGAGTTGCAGGAACACTGTGGAAGGCAGTAACTCACCCAGACTTGAGGCTTCAAGAGAGGGAAGGAGGAAGCTGAACTGTATTTTCAGAGAAGAGGGGGTAGTTAGGTGAAGGTGTGAGTCAGGAGGCAAGAGGTTCGAAGGCTCTTTCTGACTCTAAGATCATATGATTCTGAGCATGGGCCCTGAGCTTTGTGATGCTTTCCATGTTGTCCGCTTTTGCTATTTTCCCAGCTAGATCAGACACTCCCTAAAGGAGATTGCCCAGTATGTTTGATTTGTTTGATGCATAGGAAACCCAAATGCCACTGCCAGGCTGAATAGGGCCCAAGGGCTACTTGTTTGTCAACATGAATCTAATCCAACCTTGTCATTTAATACAAGAAGAAACTGAGGCCCAGAAAGGATTCCAGGGTGAGTTTGTGTTTGTATCCTTTAGGATGCCTTTACCTATTAGTAACAGATGACCTGGTAAAAGTAGCTGAAAACATTGGGACTTTTAATGTCACATGGCTAGAATTACAGAGTGGGCAGTACTGAGGTCTCTTAGCTCAGCAGTGTAATAATTTCATCAGGCTGAGTTCACTTTTCCAATCCTCTTGCTTTTCCCCCTCAGGATCACAAGAAGGCTGCCTTGCTTCAGACATCACACCATTCCAGCATACAGAGGCAGGGACTCAAAGGGATTTTCATCAGAATGGAAAATCTTTCCTTGAAGCCCTTCTTTTGTCTTAGTAGTCAGAACTAGTTCATGGGCAGGCTGCTAAACCAGTCACCTGCAAAAAATAATAAGACTGCAGTGGTTGGCTTTGACCACTCATGATTCACCCTCTAGAGCTGAGCTCACATTCCTTCAGCAAATTATCACCTGTCATCTACATAAGGTCAAATCCTGTTAATATATAAGGAAGGCATTAACATGGCTCTTGGGGTGGCACCTGTTCCTGTGATGAAGCCAGAAGCAGGGTCCAGCTCTCCTGACACGGTGATGCCCCAGCCAGGCTTCCCTCCAGAGCGCCCAAGAGGAGAAGGTGCCTATGAACTCATAACGTTCACAGTTGATTGTGGAATTGATATTCGTTGGATTCTCAGAAACTTAGCAAAAATGGCATAAGATATCCTAATGGTCTTCCTAAATGACTTCCATTTGTCCAATTTTTCATTTTTATTTATTTTTAAATTTTTATTTGCTGATCAATTTAGAGAGAGAGGAAGTGAGAGAGAGAAACATTGGTTCGTTGTTCTACTTATTTATGCATTTATTGGTTGCTGCTTGTATGTGCCCTGACCCTGGATCAAACCCACAACCTTGGTGTATAGGGACAATGCTCTAAACAACTGATCTAACTGGCCAGGATTGCCCAATTTTTAAATAAAAGCCCTGTCAATCAATTAAAAGAAAACATATTAATTTTCCTTGGTAACATGCCTATCAGATGTTGTGCTTTCCATTCATTCAATTAAATATAATTGATTTAATATAAACATTAAATATAACATATTATATTCATTATATTACATATGATGTATGTTATATTAAATATAATAAATATATATCAGTTTCATATAAATCTCACCACAATTCTTTGAGGTTAGTGCCACTGTCCTTACTTTACAGATTATGAAGCTGAGAACCAGAAAGATTTAGTATTTTGCTCACAGTCACTCAGCTCAAAATTAGTCTGCCCAGCATTCAGGCAGGTGCAGTTTACCAGAGAGCTCCCATTGTATTCAAATTCTTTCCAGATTTGGGGCACTCAGATATCCAGCACAGCCCACTCCTTTGAAGCTCATAGTGTAAAAAAGAATATATTTAGGTCGCTCATTTTATTTTTTGTTCCCCTAGAGTTTTCTCTGAAGTGTTATACTAAAAATATGTCATTCTATTAATGTCTTTTTTTTATTCCCTTTCCCAATCCTCCAAAGCTTTAAAAAACTTTATCTCTGTCAGGTGCAAAAATTGCCTTGATTTCTTAAAGTGACAAAAAATATGCGTGGTTGTTTGACAAGGCGTGCCACCAACCTTGGATAAAACCAGCAGGTGTTCCATCTCCGAGGCATCTCCGTAGAGGCGGCCCCAGAGCGGGCTCCACAGGCTGGTACACATCTCTTGCTTTGGCTCAGAGACTGACTTTCTCAGTCATGACCCAGGGTCCTTAGGTCAGGAAATGGAAAGTACCCTGACCTGAACTCAGGGAGCCCTGGACACAGGCTGAGTGACACCACCACCCCCCACCCCACCTCCCACCCCCACCCCCCCACCCCCCCCCACCCCGACCCCGGCAAGTATCTTCACTCCTTTGAACCTCAGTTAGCCCATTTGTAAATTCGGCACAATAATACCCACATCATAGGATTGTTATGCAGATGAGACGAGTTGGCCATAAAGCACCAGTGCAATGCTTGGCAGATAACTAACACACAGTGGTTAGTAGCTGTGGTTATTATCATTGGTCCAGACTCCATGGCTACTCCTTATATGGTTTGAGTATCTTCTAAAGCTACTACCTTCTGCTCAGACAAGGGAGATTGGATGGAGGCAAAAGAGGAGAGGGGACTGGAATCCCTGACAAATACCAACCCCAGAAAATCCAAGGGAGAGAATTTGGCTTCAAACGTTAGAAACAATTGAAGGGTAAGGCTTAGTTTATGTGGCCCCCAAGGAAAACCAGGACTAAGGAGTAGAAGCTGCAGGAAGACAGGTGTTAGGTGGGTATCAGGGAGAAGGTTCTCACAGTCAGATGGCTGAGGATACATAGGGTTGCCTAAGGATGCAGTGAGCTCTGTCTCCCTGGAGATATGCAAGCAAATATGGAATAACCACTTGTAATATTGTGTGTGTGTATGTGTGTGTATTTGCGCACGTATTGTCTTAACCCAGTTTTTTTTAATATTGTGGTAAAATATACATGACATAGATTTACCATCGTGACCATTCTTAAATGTATAGTTTAGTAATATGCAACCGATCTCCATCTTGCAAAGCTCTATACCCATTAAATATCAACTCTATACCCATTAAACATCAACTCCACATTTCCCATTTCCCCGCCCCTGGCAACCACCATTCAACTTTCTATTTATGTTAATTTGACTACTCTTTAAGTACCTCACTCATATAAGTGGAATCATACTGTATTTATACTTTAGTGACTGGCTCATTTCACCTAGAATAATATCCTCAAGATTCATGCATGTTGTAGCATGTGTCAGAATTTCCTTCCTTTCAAGGCTGAATAATATTCCATTTTGTGTATATACCACATTTTGCTTATCCATCCATCAATGGATACATGGATTGCTACCATCTTTTGACTGTTTATCCCCATAATGCTGCTATCAACATGGGGGTAAACAGATGTATCTTTATTCTCTGCTTTTCATTCTCTTGGGTATATACCTAGAAATGTAATTGCTGGATTCTATGGTAATTCTGTTTTTAATTTTTTGAGGAGCCACCATTTTATATTCCTACCAAAAGTATTATCTACATCCTGGTCAATATTTATTATTTTCTATTTGTTTGTTTGTTTTTTATAGTAGCCATCCTGAAGGGTGATTGTCTTGATCCAGTTTTTAGGCATTGGCTAGAGCCTGCTCAGTTCCCCTTGAACAGCAAATTAAGTCCATAGCCTCAATCGCTTCCTTTATTGGACTCATTCTGTCCACCTGACTTAGTCACTCCAGAGCCAGGTACCAGACAACTAGGGACTTATGCCCAGAGACTGCTGAAATGATCCTGAACCTGCTTGCCCTGCCTTGCCCTTTCCTTCCTGAGGAAACCACAATGAAGGCCCTTGCCCACAGGCTCCCTACCCCCCACTCTCTCTACCTTGTGACTGACCCCAGTGCTTTCCTTAAGTGGCCCTGTGTTCTTCCCAGAGTCTAACAAAAACCTTCACATTTTCAGTTCTCTCTCTCTCCATGTGCATTGTTCATGTGTTAGGAACACCACCTCATCAGGCTATTGCAGAGGCTGCAAGTGTTAAGGGCCTAGGTCAGTGTTTCTCAAACCTGGCTGTGTGGTAAACCACAGGTTCCCCATCCCCAACCCCAGGGATGATTCAGTGGCCCAGAGGGTGTCTGTGTTTTAACCAGCTCTGATTGCTTCTGACTAGGAGGCGCATGGCTCTACTTCCCTCTAAACCCAAGATTCTGTAATTATTAGAAGAAAATAGAGCTAAAGGAACAAAAATAGCCATGTTAATTAGATCTACATAGTTTACAAAGTGCTTTCATAGTCTTCCCTTCAGTTCCCCCTCAGAGCAGCTTAGTGCTATGTCACCTAATGGACAGGGCCATATGGGAGTGTCCTCCTAGGGTTGGAAGGTCAGTGAGTGACAGGGTAAGATCTGAACTCTGGTGAGTCTGTTTGTAAAGCCCTTTCTACCACAGAATAAGGAAACCAGCATTTAGGGAGCTGTCAACATTCCAATCGGGAAAAGAGAACAAAGCTGTTAAAAACAAAACAAATACTCTGCATTTTAGCTCTTAGTCACCGACTTGCTTGAATTTATTAACCACCTAGCTATTCCTTATTGGCATGGGGGAGAGCGGCTACAACAGCTTGTGGATTTCAGGTGGGTCCAACCTCGAGGTTATTCCTAAGACACTGTGAGATCTTTGAACATGACAGCGACTATCTACCACCCGCCTGTGGGAGTGCTGACTTCTTCTTCATTCTGGTAAATCCAATCCATCAAAGGGAACTGGAGCTTTGAATGAAGACCAACTGCTTCCATGGCAAATTATTCATTTATTCAGGCAGTGATTCAGCAGCAGGTAGCAAATGCTGACTGTCTCGCTTCAGAGAAGTAGGAATGGAGTCAGAAATGTAGTCCCAGCCTCAAGGGAAGGGACAGATGCAAATCCACACAAACTCTCCTACCAGATGCAAATGCATGTGTGATGAACGCATGTGTAACTACTGTAAGTCAGAAAATTAAGAATAATGTCAACCTTTCACTATTCATCTATAGGGTGTCCCCAAAAATGTATGCACACGTTGAATAATTATAAAGGTAGCGTTTATTAAAATACCTTTCATTTTAAAAACTGAGCTATCAGCTGTTAAAGGGTATATACATTTTTGGGGGATACCCTGTCTATCCCTAAATGCATCTGCCCATTGGCAAACATGAGTTGACTTATTTAAGCATATGCAGTATATACTGTGCACCTGCACAGTGTTAACCAGTGAGAAGGGCACAACTGGCCCAGGAACTTGCCCTATGTCCTCCAGCTTATCAGTGCCAGAGCTCAGGCATGAGCCCCTGGAAGATAAGTTCTGTGAAGCTATGTGGCCAGCCTGGAATTGGTGCCCGCACAATGTTAGTGAGATGGAATCCAGGTAAGCCTCTACCTCCAAGGCCATGCAGTTTTTCGTTGAACTCACAGGGCAAGACCTCAGTGGTCTCCCTTCTGGATTCAGCAAGCCCAATGCAGAGGTCTTGCTGTGAGTCATCACTGCAGTTCCAAGAGACCTGGCCATGGTTATTCTTCCTGCCAAGGAAGTCTGGCACCAGGAGCATCTTGATTTGACGGAAAAGTCAGAGATGGAAGCATCTGAAGAGCCTTTAGCACAGCCTCTGCTCTGGTTGTGGAAGAACCTTCTGCTCAGTTTTGATTTGCAAGTCCTGACGGGACCTAATTTCACTCCTTTCATTTGCATGATAAATGAAAATGCTAGAATGGGGGCCCATAGGATGCTTTCCCCTCCCAGAAAGACACCAGGGTCCCCTGGATGCCTGGGGGTGGGTGGGAGGTGACACCTCTGAGGAACCCCGCTGAGACACCCTCACGTGGTTCTTGCATGATGAAGCACTGGCTCAGAGCCAGCCGGTGCGTTTTTTGTCTGCTACCTGGGAGACATTTGCCACTCACCTAAGGACTCTAAGGAAGGGAGTCAAGGAACCCTTATCTGGACTAAAGAAGAGGCAAACTGTTGTTCCCCAGGCAACAGCAGCATCAGCACACCAGGGAGCTTACAGGATCCGGAGTCCACCTTCAGAAATGCCAGCTCAGCTGGTCATGGTGGAGCCCAGGGCTCTGGACTTTTACCAGCCATCCCTCCTCCTGCAGCAAATTAGGATGTGGGGGATAAGGGTGGGGCCCTGGCTTCTGGATCAGTTTGAATCTGGGTCCAACCCCTTACCATGTGGTTTTGGAAAAGTCAGACAATCTCTGTGAGCCTCTGTTCCTTCATGGAAACTTCATAGGCTATTGTGAGAACTAACTGATATGTTTCCTTAGTGTTCAGTAATCAACTGAAGGTTGTATCTTATTAAAAGGCTTATAAACAACTGAATTTTATTTTATTTTTCTAGGTATATTTTTATTGGTTGTATTGATTTTTTTAGAGAGAGGGAGAGAAAGAAAAATATTGATGTGAGAAACATCAATTGATCAGTTGCCTCCTGCATACACCTCAACCAGGGATTGAACCAACAACCTGGGTTCAACCTGGGTGCCCTGACCAGGACTCAAATTGGAGACCTTTCAATGTATGGGATAATGCCCAACCAACTGAGCCACACTGGCCAGGGCTGAACAGCTGAATTTTAGGAAGATGTTTGATTTTTTGGGAAGTTTCCAGTCATACACTAGATCAGGAGGCAGAAGCTTCTGAGCTTGAGGTCCCCTGCTGGCATTCTCAGAGCCTAGGACAAATTTTTCAGCCTCTCAAGTCTTTAGCTTTCTTATGTGTACAATGGAAACCTTCCTAACAGCCACCATCCTGAGTAGTTATGAGGAGGAAATGAAAAGCCTAGTGTGAAACACACAGTTTAAGTTATAAAGCACTTTGCATATTTGCTATTATTCTTGTAATAGCAAGAAGGATCAGAATGGGTACTGAGTGTCCTCCGTCAGTGCCCTGATGGCCTGCTTTCCGGAGCATTACGGACTCATTTTCAGCTGCAGCATCCATTTGGATTCAAACAATTATTGTGCAGCAGGCCCTCTCTGCAGCTCGACACAGAAGGCGCTAGCTGCAACCTCGTTTACATTATTAATTTGCTTAGTAAACCTTTTCCAGTCAAGTTCGGGTAGAGGTGAGCTAGGAAGCAGCCACAGTACAGGGGCCTGCCTCCAGGAAGAGAAGCTGCAAGGCAAAAAGGGTGCAGGGGGCACAGGAGGTAGGGAGTTCAGATAGAGCAGAAAGTGACCAAGTTTGTGTCTTTCGCATTCACCCCAGCTCCAAACAAACAAACAAATGAACAAAAACACAAAAACAAACAAAAAACAGGCTTTTTTAAATTTAATTTTTGTTGTTGTTGTAGCTTCTTTCATTGCTCTGGGTATATATAAACTACCACCTGCATTAGTTTCCTAGGGCTGCCATAACAATGTGTCACTAAGTGAATGGCTTAAAACAACAGAAATGTATTGTCTCAGTTCTGGAGGCCTGAAATCTGAAATCCAGGGGTAGGCAGGGCCATGACCCTCTGAAACCTATACCAGAGAGTCCTCTCTGGCCTCTTCCCAGCCTCTGGCTTTTGCCAGCAAGCCTGGCGTTCCTCAGCTTGAAAATGCATCACTCCAGTCTCTGCCTCTGTCCTCAAATGGCCATCTCCCCCTGTGTGTCTCTCTCCTCATATAAGGGCAGTGGCCATTGGATGAAGGCCCACCCTCCTCCAGTGTGACTTCCTTGGAACTTAATTGCACAGGCAACAACGCCATGTCCAACTAAGTTTGCATTCTGAGGTACTGGGGGGTTAAGGCTTCAATGTATTTTTTGGCGGGGGCAAAGGGGCACAACTCAACCCAAGATACCACCCAACATACAGTTTACTTCTTTGTGGTCAGAACATAAGTTTCATGAGAGCAGGGATTCTGTCCACTGTTTCCCGGTGTCTAGATCAGAGTTTGGCATATAAGAGAACTCTGAAATGACTTCTTAGACGAAACAATGACTCACAGTCTGGGGCCAGGAGTAGACATCAGGCTTTGGGGGTTGGAAGATCTTAGCTTTCTATCTCGGCCCCAGTACTCTCTTCCTGTGCTGGTTTCTGAACCTCTGCAGCTCTGCTCAGTTATTTGTACAGCAGACACAGCAGCATCCGCAGCCTTTTCACTCTGACCTGCTCTTGGGCCACAACTGTATCTGGCTCCACGTGCATGGTCTATACCGTCTGACACCAATTCTCTAGCATCCAGTTTCACCTCTTTTCATCCTTTGACCGTGAACAAAAGGTTTCTTCTCCTCTCTGGAGAGTTTTTGTCTTACAGTCTGTAGAATGGGGTTGAATAGCAAGGCCATTCTTGGATTGTTAGGAGATTGATCTAGGAGAGTGGTCCGTTTGCCGCTCTTTTGACTAATGAGTTTGCCGACCACTGATCTAGGACAATGTATATGAAAGCATTTTGGAAACTTGCTAGACGTAGGTTTCTTATTATCAATTTAAAGGTCCTATTATCAATTTAAAGGTCCTATTACTATTACTCAACTTTTAGGTCACCTCTTTAGCAGGTTCAAAGAACTTCATTTTCATTGATGTTAGTGATTCCTTTTCACAGCTTATTTGACTAAAGCCCAGAGTGGTTAAGAAATTTGCATAAGATCACAGAGCTATTTGCAAGGCCAATGCCTAAAGCCTCCCGGCTCCTCTGCCTCCTTCACCCAGCCCCCTGTTCTCTGCCAGCCCTGTGATCATATAAGGGAGACCCTGTAATGAGGCCGAAGTTTCATCCATTTGTGTAACCTCTAATTAGTGCATTTCACCACCTCCTCCTCTCCTTCCCTGTAAGGTGTCTTTTGATGGATGGGGAAGCTGAGATTGAATCAAGCAGCCAGAAAACTAAAACAGCAGGCCCTGCCTACCAGACATGAAGACTAGGACTGTGTGATTGGGTTTCCAAGTACCATATGTGTGTCCCTAATCCCTGTCAGCTGTGGGTTCATCTGTGCCCAGTCCCTGAGCCAAGAGGACTCAGGGGACAGTACTCTCTAGGGAGAACCTCACCAGTAGCAGGGGCTGGGGTTCCAGTCTAGATACCCACTTAGACTATCTGTCTACCCCACTGCAGCCTCTTCTAATCACTCCCTACCTTGATTACCCAGGATAGAGACCTGGAAAGGTACCAAGAGTCCTGAAAATCTCATGGTCTTTGAAGTCAAATGAACCTGAATTTGAATTATGGTCAATTTGTAGCTGTGTGATCTAAGAAAAATGCTCAATCTCTGTGCAGTTATTTTCCTCAACTGTAACATGGAGATTAAAAGGGGATACAGATTAAATGAGATAATGTATGACTAGCACTTAGTTATTGGTACAAAGTAGGAATTCAACAAATGCTTGCTACTGAGCTTTCAGGAGTCTGCTTGAACCAGGGCCTGCCCTAATCCACATCCGGAAGAACAGCAGCCCTGAAAGAACCCAGTCCCGTCCCCCTGTGTACCATCTACACATCCTCTAAACATGCCCTCTCCATCTGGTGCCTCAGACACTGGCTGGGGACCTGGGGAAAGGCTCCTACCTGATAGTGAGTGTGACTCTCTCCCTGGGCACCTCTGTGTCTGGGTCCTCCTCATGCTGAGTATCAGAATCAGATGAGTCAAACCCAAGTTTGGAAAGATCCCTAGGACCTTGCAATGTGGGCTTCTGACATCTCTAGTTACTATCCTCCTTTAATCAATCTTCTCTTTCTTTCTGGCCATCATTGAACATCCAGGCTGCCTCACAGTACAAGCCAGGGTCTGTGGGATCATCTCCTCCCCACACCAATAGTCAAGGAGAATATCTATTCCTCATTTGATCACCCCACTAATGCTTCACTTATTAATTCAACAAATTTTTGTAGAACATACTATATGTCAAGACCTGTGCTAGGTGCTAGGGGAAGCAAAATGAACAAAGCTGTGGCTAGATAGCTGTGGGAGGAGAGAAATGATTGGCAGCAGTGGGGGTGGGACAGGCAGAATGACTGGGTTGAGCCCAACTACTCCCTGAGACCTTGGCTCCTCCCTGCAGCATCTCCAGCCCCCTGGCTGCTCTGACACAGGGAGTGGCTCAGCAGCCCAAGAAATGGTTGTTGGGCTTCTTCATTGTGACAGGGGTTTAAACCACAATGAATATTTATAGGACATGGCTAAGAGATTATCCTAATGTGTGTTTCAAGTCCATTGATGTTCAAACTCAGAGACAGACTCTGTTTGTTCAAGAGCAATAACATGCATTCACAGCGTTACAGAGCCAGCTGCTGCAGTAGGTGGGGAGGGGGGGGGACAGGGGAGGGCGGTGGTTCTGGGGATTGCTGCCTCTTTAGGTTTTATTCAGGTCGAAAATATTTGAGGATTCTGACTCAGGCTCAATGTACATTCGCTAATAATAATTATTATAAACATGATGGTGTAAACATTCCCATTGATTGAGTGCTTACTATATGCCAGGCACTAAGTATTTATGCAGATTGACTCCTATGAGATAGGTAGGTTAGGCTCTTAGCCTCTTGTTATAGATGGGGAAGTGAGGCACAGAGGACCTACTTCCCTTCATCTCTGTTTCAATAGACAACCGTGTCTGCCACCTGCATTTCCAAGCTGGACTCTGAAATTATTCCAGATTCCTCCCTCTCCCTTTCTCCATTGGCCTCAGACAATCAGACCTGCTAATAGAGCCAAACTGTGTCACCTCCTCTCCATCCCTACAGTAATGACTTCATTGTCTGTTTCCTAGATTATTATCACAAAACAATCTTCTTTTTTTTTTACAAAACAATCTTCTTACCTCCTGTTTCACCACCTCCAATCCTTCTTCCATTGTGCCTCTAGAAATGAAACATAAATTCAAATGCTTAAGTTCCCTACATAAAAAAACTTTAGAGCTCTCCATTAATTGCTCATTAGCCAAGAAGGCCCACCTGGACTTGTCTCCTCCCTCACTCTCCAGCCTCATCACTCAGCAGGGTGCTTCTTAAGAGTGACTTTCTCATGACGACTTGTTTGAAGTGTCCTGCACACAAAACTCTGGTTCACAAGGCCATGCCCTTACTCACACTGTTCCCTCTACCTGGAATGTTATCCCCTCCCATCTGAAATTCCCTCATTGCCAGTACTTTTTTCAGCAATCCTAACTTCCAGGAACTACAACCAGACTTCTCCAAAGGGGGCTAGAAGCCCACCCCTTATACTCTAAAAGCATCAGCATTACCCTCTACCACCACACATGGTGTGCTAGATTGTAAATATTTCTCTCTCTTTTTTCCCTTATTCGAGGATATGTTTTTGTTGAGAGAGAGAGAGAGAGAGAGAGAGAGAGAGAGAGAGAGAGAGAGAGAAAGGAAGGGAGGAAGGAAGGAAGGAAGAAGGAAGAAAGGAAGGAAGGAAGGAAGGAAAGAAAGAAAGAAAGAAAGAAAGAAAGGAAGGAAGGAAGGAAGAAAGGAAGGAAGGAAGGAAGGAAGGAAGGAAGGAAGGATCAAAGAATCAAAGAAAGAAACATTGAGAGAGAAACATCAATCAGTTGACTCCCTGTGTGCCCCAATCTGGGATGGAACCCTCAACTTAGGTATGTGCCCTGACCAAGAATCGAACCTGCAACCTTTTGATGTATGGGATGATGCGCCAACCAACTGAGCCACCTAGCCAGGGCTAATTATTTCTCTTTTTACTTGTACTGCTGAATGGCCAGCTCACTGAAAGCAGGAATCCTTTCTTATTCATTTCTGTATATCATGTTATTAGCAAGGTGCATACTACTGAGTGGGTGCTGAGTGCATTTTCATTGACCTCAATTAGATTTGTTAAGTTAACCTTACTCTGGGGTTTTTAGAATGAAAACTGATCTGTGGCAGGCACTTCAGCAGGGTCAGAAGAAGCTAAGCTAATTTTGGAATGTCCCAATTGTGACACTGACCTCATCTGAGTCCCCCCAACTGTGGCAGTGTCCATTGTGAAGCTGAAATATAACAGCACTGTCTTGCCTACTCAGAGCTGCTGGAGGAATACGGTGGGGAGTTGGGGGCAGGAGGGCAAGGAGAAGCTTTCCTCACTGGGAGGGAAGCCAGTGCTCACAACTACTCTGTGTCTCTCCTATGTGCTCTTCGTTTGAAGGTGTAACATACAGGTTGGGGCAAAGGGAGGTTTACAGTTGTTCGTATGGAAAATAATACAATAATTAATAAATAATAATACAAGGATAAACTATGTTTCCCGTATTCACAACTGTAAACCTCCTTTTGCTCCACCCTGTATTTTCTCTGTTAGGGGAAGTCATTTATTGCTATTCCAAATCCTACCTTTGTATAAGACCTCGGTATTTGGCCCCCTGGTTAGTAATTAGGAGTGCCTGTTTCAAGTCTCAGGGATAGAAGTTCCTTGCAATCACTTATCTGCCACGTTCTGCCTATAAATTAATCCATCAAGGAAGATGGTGTTTCCTCCCAAGTCTTAAGGGATTCACACCACTTATGCAAATTCCTGGAGACTGCAGTCTGAGTTCAGATGACCTAGTGAGTTCAGGAGCAGAGCTCTTTAAGTGGCAGGCCTGCATTTGCATATAGAATGATGTTGGCTCAGCCAGCCCTAGGATCTCAGGTCCATTGTTCCCTCAAGTGGCCTCTGAGTCCTCACACTAAGAGGGGGAAGCTCAAGTGGTATACTGAGTTGCCTGAACTCTATTTGCTAATTCTCCATTTTCATTTTGTAGAAGATTCCAATGAATCTGAGTAGGTTAGACCCGACTCAGCCTCCTTGTAATACATTTAACCATTCATTCATTTATTCATCCATCATCATTACTTTCATGCACCTGCTCTGTGCCACCGAACCAGCAGTCACAGGAGGGCAGAACTCTACTAAGGGAGAGGCTGGCATCCTGGCTTTACCTGGGCAATGCTTATAGGCATCTAGTTCATGAGGTGAGGATGAGATGGTAGGAAAAACCATCCATATTTACTGAGAGGTGGAGATCAGGAATGGCAAATAGATTAAACACCTTCTGGACTTATTTCCACAGTGCTCCTGGGAGGTAATGTTAGTGGCATGCAGGCTAAGACACATTTGCTCTTCCTAGTACAGATGGAAGGAGTGTGATATGGTGGAAATGCATGGTCTTAGAGTAATCACATCTAACCCTACCACTTTATATGACTTTGAGTAAGACAGTTAACCCCTTGGAACTACAAAGGGATAAAAATGGCACCTCACACGGTTGTTCCTAAAGGATTCTATGAACTAATAGTTGCAAAGTGCCTAGCACAGTGCCTGGTACCGATTAAATGCTTCATAAATGTTACTCACTTTCTGCTCTATACTATGATTTTAGCTCCTTTGAGGCATATGAAAAAGACTAAGACAGGATGCCAAATTAAAAGCTTTCAAACAGCTTCCTAGATATTTGAGTTAACAATAAAGGAGTCTGTATTAAACACCATGAAATAAATGCCTTCAGGGAGTTCCAAAGGAAACACGGGAGCAGGAGAAGTAAAGCTGTGGAGAGGAGCTAGAACAAATACTACAGATGAGACACAAGAACAGATGCATAGATGGAAGATGGGTGAACTGATGGTTGGACACATAAAATGTTAGATGATAGATAGACAAATAGATAGTTCAATGCAGGCAGATAGACAGACTTGCATTTGAAGGATCTCTCTTATTATTAGGTGAATGAGAGAGATAGGTGGACCAATGGTTTGTCAAAGGCCTAAAGGCATAGATACTCAATAGAGAGAAGTAATAAATCTGTATGGAAGGTATACAGATGTAGTAAGACAGATCTAATTGAAACAGTAACTTAGCAGCAGGTGGTATAGAATCAAAGGACTCTGTGCCTGAGCTGTCAACCAGCCCAATTCCTGGTCCGTGTAAGAGTCCTATTTATAATGTCCCAGCAACTAGTGTTTACTATAAGCCTCTGTGAGGACTAGGAGCTTACTTTCTGAATCTACCACTGTGGATGGCGTGTAGTACCATTTATTAACAATCTGTGCAGTACTAGGCTTTTTCTCAAAATCCCCTCAAGTGTGCTTGAAGAAAATATCATTCTCATTTTATAGAACAAACCTGCATGCACACACCTTACAGGTAATTAAGGGACCCAGAATCTGTATCAGGTCTTTAGGGCTCCAAAGCCTACTGTCTATTTTCATAGAAGAAACAGTTCTTTAGGTGTCAGTCTTGTGCAGCCTGAGAACTCGCCCCTCAAAAGCCATTCCTAGCCCTAGCCTTAAAGAATAGCCCTGCCCCCTTTCTCATACCTGCAGAACTCTCATTGATTTCCCACCCGCCCCCCACCACCCCTGTGTATGGTACTTCAACCATCCATTTTAAATCTCATTTCTGCTTAAATTCTGTTTCATAAATTCTTCCTTTGTTCTTTCTTTAAATTAGAAAGAATTACCAAAAGCTAATAGAAATTTTAAAGACTTTCTCTTGCTTTCATTCATGCTGACCTGAAAAAAGGTCTATTATCTGTCTCGTTGCACAATCTAATGTCTTCCCTCCAAAAGATGTATTAGTGCCTTTAGCTATTCAAGGGATTCAACTGACTGGGCATGGTTTGATCATTGTAACTTGATTTATCAGACTCTTAAAGGTAGGCCTACCTGGGGACCGACCATGGAACCTCTCTGGGAGCCATGCCACTTGACCTTCAGGACTGAGAAAGCAGCAGATGATGTCATCACATTTGCTAGCAAGGCTCCAAGAGCAAAATGCCCTTGACGTGGAGGGATGCAAAAGGCCAGCCAGCCCGTTCTTCATAAAGTTCTTCATAGACCTCTGATGTCAAGCCCTGAGTTAACCAACAAATTCAGAAATTTTTATCACAAACTTTCTAAATTTTAGACATTGTGGAAGACATAAAATGCCAAGCTAAGGCCCATTTTTTTGCACTAAAGAAACAGTTGCAGGGGAAATAAAAAACACACACAAAACAGGCTATTTAACACCTTTATCTTCTTGGTGGTGACCACTGCTATGATAATGATCTGAGCAAAGTGATGTAGGAGCACAGCCAAAGCAGGAATGTTCTCCACAGTACCCACACTATTAAGAATTGTAACCTCCATTTAGAAACCTTCAGTCACAGGGTCCTCAGTACTCTACTCTGGTGTTTTTTAAGGGACAATATAAAATACTGGCTTAATCTAATGAACACAATAAACTGAAGAATAAAATAGAACCAGAGGCATGGAAACATGGAACAGACTGAGGAATCTCAAAGGGAAAGGGGGTTGGAGGGCAGGAAGAGATTAACCAAAGAGCTTATATTCATACATGGAAAACCCATGGACATAGACAATAGGGTGGTGAAGGCCTAGGGCAGGGCAGGAACTGGGTAGGGAGTGGCAAGGGAGAAAAAATAGGGGGACATCTGTAATACTCTCAATAATAAAGATTTAAAAAATTAAGTGCTAGTACTATAAAAAAAAAAAGTATAGGTTCTGGAGCCACAGCATTTTGGTACATTATTTAAGCTCTCAGTAATGAAATGGGGAAATAATAGTACACATCTGAATGGGCTATTACAAGAATTAAATAAATTCAGACACATAAGGTACTTTAAATAGAGGCTAGCACGTCATAAACATGCATGTTAATGTGAGCCACTGCTGCTTTGAAGAAGAAATGCTAGAAAACCTCCATATACTGAGTCTCAGACTGCCGTGGTCTAATATCCACCCAATAGACCCAGTGCCCTCCCCTCTGGGGCAAAGCCTGAACAGGCTCAACCACTGCAGGGGAACATTCAGAGCTGGTTGGCTAAGCTGCAAAGGAAGGAAGGTTCTGTCCTATTCTTTTCAGAAGAAAAAGTTGCTATTGACCCCTCATCTAATGTAGTGATTGTGTGGACTGCCCTAGTGAAAAAGTGGGAGACTCAAAGATGAGGTTTGCTTGTAACTTTACTTGGAAGTGATTAGATATCACAACTAAAAGACTAGATTCTTACTGAGCAAATTCCATACAAAACCACTGTTGTTGGTACAGTAGGAATTGGAAAGATGCGTAAAAAATGGTTCCTTGATGTGGGGCTTAGAACTTGAACTCTGATACGTGATTTAAATTTAAATCTCAGCTCTGCCACTTTCTAGATGTGTGTGACCTTGAGAAAAATAACTTAAGTTCACTGAGCTTAAAATTCCTCATCTATAAAATGAGGTGATCATAATAATAGCTGTCACAGAGTGTGGCTGTGGGAAATAAATGACAAGATATTTTTAAGTTACTTCCCCAGAACCTAGAATATCATAAATACCAAGTTAACAGTGGGTAATTATTAATGTCTTACAAACTCACAGTCTGATGGGGAGGAAGAGATAAAGACAGATGGATGCATAAATAACCATGATTATAACTAGGTTTTATACATATAAACACAGGTAGAAGACAATGGGAGAGAAAGGAAAACCGGAAGAAACTATCCTTGAGGAGATAACGTTGCATTACATGGTTGCAGACAGATGGATAAAAAGCTTTTTCTAGAATTCATTTCTTCATTCAGTCAATAGGCTCAGATAGTGATAACAACATCCTTGTACGTCAGCCACTGTGCTGGAAGATAAGGATTGATCTGCTTGTTGGGGAGGCAGAATTCCCAAAAGCAAAAATAGCAGTGAGGCAAGAGAGTAAATAAAATATCCAAGAAAGAGTGAGAATGCCATCATGGGAGAGAAGTAGAGTGGGTGGAGATAGCAGAAGACTGGCATAGCAAAAAGACTTTGAGGCCAGACTAAAGAATTGGAACTTCATTCTTATGCCCATAGTTCTCAACTAGATGATTTTCCCCCAGTGGACATTTGGCAATGTAGGCAGATATTTTGGTTGTCACGACTGGAGGGGTGCTACTGGCCTCTAATGGGTAGAGGCCAAGGATGCTGCTAAACACCCCAAAATGCACAGACAACCCCCCTCCCACATACACACACACCAAAGTATTATCTAGTCTAAAATGTTAATGATTCTGAGTTCTATGCAGTGGGGAGATGGATCAGGTTTAGGAATGGTAGTGAAATCAGTGATTAATCCAATTCTCTGAAGGTTGTAGGATTGTGGGGGATGTTGGAGTTAGGGAGACCAGGAAAGGGAGATTTGAGATACTTTAGAAAGAGGAACTGATGAGACACTAAGGGGAGATGGCTAATGTGAGAGACATTGCCGGGGACAGCTAGCTAGCTAACGTCGTCACAGGATCAACTAAAACGATATAAGGAAACACTAAGCAGGTGATAGGAACTCAGTAAATATCACTATAGTTATATTTCCTTCCAGGTATTTTAAGATAAACTTTCAATTTTGGATAATGTTTGATTTACGGAAATGTACAGATAGTACAGAGGATTCCCATACACCCTTCACTCTGTTTCCCCTAATGTGAACATCTGACATAACCACGGTGCATTTGTCATAACGAAGCTATAGACTTTATTTAGACTTCACCAGGCTTCCCACTCAGGGCCTTTTCCAGTTTCAGGATCCAACCCAGGACACCACATTGCACTTAGCTTCCATGTGTTTTCTATGTGCCTATTTGTTTGTTGAAAAATAAATGCATTCACAATTGTTGAAGTCAGCTTCTCTCCAGAGCTCTTCCTAGCAGACCCAGATGAAGCGAGATCTCCTGCTTTGGTAACATCAGCTGTGGGCTCTGCTCAAAGTTCTCAGTAGCTACTGTCTTGGCAGGAAATAGAATCTGCAATTGACACTTTCTTCTGTAAATGGAATGACTAAATTAAGCCAAGCTGTAGCTTTAAAAGATTTCCTTTTAGAAGAATTAAATATCTCAATTTAGTAGTATGAGATTCAAATGAAAAGCTCCAAATTGCAGATTCTCTTAAAAAATAAATTAAAAACAATTAACTGGGGTTATAGAAACAGATTGTTGAGCCAGTTCAAACAATCCTCAGGATCCAATATGTGTGTCTAATGTGTGTGACATGATGCTCCAATTCGACTACTTTTGTCCTTGCCTTCTGTCCTTGCCTTTCTTTGTGGTCAGTGCTCCTAGAGTAAGCACAGAGGAGCCAGGTATAGATAATTGGTGGCCTCCAGTCTTGGCCTTGACTGCTCTCCCTTCTCCTTGCCTCTCTTGTCATTAATCCCTTGGTCTCAATTCTGGTTCTTCAATTTCCTTAGCTTCGTCCTCCAAATCCTGATGCCCACCTCAGTTCCCTTTACTTGTCTTGCTTACTTTTCTTTTTATATTAAACTAGTAGCCCGTTTGCACGAAGATTCGTGCAATAGACCTTCATTCACCTGGCTGCCTGCACCAGTTTTCTGCCGGCACCGGGTACCCAGGCCTTGGCTGTGGCCACCGCCTTCTACCTTCTTTCAGGGTCCCGGCTTGGCCCTGGGCGGTGGCCTTGGGCTCCGCCGCACCCCAGCGTTCATCGCAGGAGCGAGCCGACCCCCCAGGTCAACTCGCTCCTGCGATCGGAGCAGGCACCCCGCTGGCTTTCCCGGCCTTGGGCTCCGCCGCACCCCAGCGTCCCTGCGACCCGATCGCAGGAGCGAGCCGACCCCCCAGGTCGGCTCGCTCCTGCCATCGGAGCAGGCACCCCGCTGGCGCCCAAGGCCGGGAAAGCCCCGGGCGGCTTTCCCGGCCTTGGGCTCCGCCGCACCCCAGCTTCCCTGCAACGGTTTCCTGGTGGGCGTGGTTGATGGGCGTGGCTTGGTTGGTGGGCGTGGCTTGGGCATAGCGAAGGTGCGGTCAATTTGCATATTTGTCTATTATAAGGTAAGATTACACTATTAATATTCATTTGCTGGAGAAAATTAGAACCTATAGATAAGCATAAAGGAAAATATTGGAATTACTTGTACTTCTATCACTATTAACATTTTTACATTCCGTTTTCTAAAATACACATAAATACACATATATATTCTCTCTAAATAGACTCTCATAGTGATAATAACATAATGCTATGTAGCATTTGTGCATGTATCAAGTTAGGTAGTCCTCACCATGTGGAAGGGGCACTGTTATTATGTTCGTTTTATAGATGACGACATGGAGGCTGGGAGAGTGAATGTCTTGCCTAACATCGCACAGCTGGAAAATGGAGGATCTAGGATGAGAAGAGTAAGGCTCCAGAGCCTGTGATATTAACCATAATGCCAGATCCCACAAAGCATTCTCTCATTGCCTACTTCAATTTAAAATATCTGATTGACATCTCTCTCTGTCAAAACATACATTGTCCTTTTAGATATTCTTCATATGTCCAATCTTGTGCACAGTGGTTCAATAAACACCCTTCACCATAGTCATAGGACTCATCTTGATTTATTCACTCAGTATTTTCTTGTTTTCATGACTCCTTTTGTCATCTTTGCTTCTGCTTCTCAGTCTTCTTCTTTTCTCCCTATACCTGCCCCTAACTTTACACACACACACACACACACACACACACACACACACACACACAAACACACACCCACACACACACACCCTGGTGCATTCCTTTGTTGGAAAATCCATAGTACTGCTAGCTACACACCTCCTATGATAGTTACACTCATTCCATTAGTGGAGAATGATAACTTTATTATGAATGTTTTACTGTGGAGTCTTCCTCTAGGTTCATACAAATATTCATGCAAGAAATACTTATTGGACATTCATTCTTTTTAAAATATGTTTTAATTGATTTTTAGAGAGAGGGGGGATGGGAGAGAGATAGAAACATCTATTGGCTGCCTCCTGCATGCCCCCCACTGTGAATCAAGCCCATAACCCAGGCATGTGACCTGATCAGGAATCAAACCCATGACCTCTAATTTCATGGATGGATGCTCAACCACTGAGCCACACGGGTTGGGCTGGACATTCATTCTTTACAAAATGTTCTAGGGACACAAAAGTATAGCTCTCCTCTAGAAGTTCTAGTGAATAACAGAAAAGGAGAACCAACTGGAATGTAAACTACTAGTAAAATGAAGGTAATAATAACATGAGGTGGGAGCCAAGAGGAGGCAGCTGTGAATTGTGATCAGAAGGCTTGACGCAGGTTTCCACAGTCAGTGACCAAAATGACTAATTATCATTTACTTGTCCTGTCTTCAGTGGGTGTCACATATGGTCTGACAGGCTGGATCACCCAGGAGTCAGGAGCCCAACATTTGAAGGGGAACAGCAGCAGGGTGACCAACCTTACTGATTTGCCCATGACTGAGAGGGGGTACCCAGGACATGGGGCTTTCAATACTAAAACCAGGAAAGCCTCAGGAAAACAGAAACAAGTTGGTCACCCTAAATAGCACTGAACAATACAGACACAACGTACTGCCGTTGGGAGCTACATCCTAGAGAAGAGAAACAGATTGTAAACTAGGATGTGATGTCAGGTGGATGAGTGAATGGAGAAAAGGCAGACTAAAAGGGTAGAGAGGGACTGGAATGCGAGGATTCAGGGGGATGAGCTACAATTTGAGCAGTCAGGGAAGGCCTTCGAACAGTTGTCATTTAAGCAGAGACACGAACATAGGAAGAGAGAAAGTCATGAAGAAGCCCAGGAGAAAAACGCTCCAGGTGAGGGCACTTCAGTGTGGGAGGGGAAAGGACTGGGGATGGGATCAGAGAGGAGGCCAGGAGTCAGATGCCTGTGGCTTGTGGGTAGTCCCTTGGGTTTCATTCCAGGAGAGATAGAATGTTGGACGCTTTGAGGAAAGAAGTGGTGTCACCTGATATATGCTTTCGAAGGCCCACTCTGGCTGCTACGTGGGAACAGGGTGTAGGTAGGACAGGGTGGAAGCTGGAAGACTAATTAGGAGGCTATGCAGTAATCCGGAGAAGGACAACATATGCATCAGAAAGTGCAGAGGCCTCAGACAGACCGAGGCTTACCATCAACCCTGTCATCACTAGTGCAAATGACTTCATTTCTCTTAGCCTTTAATCTTCTTATTTAGGAAGTGGGGATAACAAATTGTGAGAGTTAAATGAAACAAAATGTGTAAGTGACTAGCAAAGTGCCTACAGTTCTGTTATGAAAACACTAGGATGCCATAGGAATTAAAATGTTGAATGGCTAATCTGATTCTTCAGGCCAGTGACTGGCCCCACAAAAGCCTGAGTGGGTATTCAGACAAAAATGCATATTGCCCTGTGTTGTTGCAGTCTTCTAGTTCTGTTGGTGCATGCATACACTTTCCTTATTGCAATCAAAATGCTAACAGTTTCACAAATACACTTAGTTTTGTGCTACTATCGCTTTGTTCCTATGGTTTCCTCTACTCAGGAATGCCAACTCCTTCCACTCTTAAGCCTTTCCACTTGGCCCAGATCCAAACTCACCCACTCCCAGGAGCCTTCCAGCAGAGGCCATTGTTGCTTTCTCATTATTTTCGTAGGACTCTGTTTTTAGTTCTTACCCTATTACTCATTACAGCCTTTTATCATAGTTTTCACATGCCTATTTTTCTAATAAAAAATATGAAAAAGTAGAGGACAGAGAGAGTGTTCACTTCGGCTCTCACAAGTTATGACACACATTCACTACATAGTAAAGTCCCTGACACATAGCAGGAGCTTGAGAAATTATAATGAACTAGAGGCCCAGTGCATGGATTCGTGTACCAGTGGAGTCCCTTGGCCTGGCCTGCGGAGATTGGGCCAGAACCAGCTGTCTGACATCCCTGAGGGTCCCAGATTGTGAGAGGGTGCAGGCCAAGGGACCCCACCAGTGCATGATCAGGGCCGGGGAGGGACAGTGGGAGGCCCCATCTCGCCCAGTCCCGATCTGCCAGACCCCAGCAGCAAGCTAACCTACCGGTCAGAGCATCTGCCCCCTGGTGGTCAGTGCACGTCATAGAGACTGGTTGAACAGTCGGAGGGACAATTAGCATATTAGGCTTTTATATATATAGATTAGCCTAGGAAAAGCTGTGTTTACTAGTATATAATTTGGTCCCTGATATATCTAAGGAAAATCAGAAGAGCATGCTGTAGGGGAAAGAGTGGGTTTGAAGTCAGACACCTGAGAATGAAATTAGGGTCTCACCTTAATTAAGCTGTGTGGTCTTGCCTAACTCAGTTCATTTTTCTGAATCTGTGTTCTCATCTTTTTTTTTTTAATATATATATATATATAATATATATGTATATATATTATATATATATTGATTTCAGAGAGGAAGGGAGAGGGAGATAGAAACATCAATGATGAGAGAGAATCATTGATTGGGTGCCTCTTGCACACCCCCTACTGGGGATGGAGCCCACAACCCGTGCATATGCCCTTGACTGGATTCGAACCAGAGACCCTTCATTCTGCAGGCCAACATTCTATCCCCTCAGCCAAACCAGCTAAGGCTGTGTTCTCGTCTTTGAACAGCATCTCAGTCATCCATTGCTGTCCAGCACATCACCCCGAAATTTAGTGTTAAAACAACAATCATTTATTGTTTCACATAGTTCCTGAGGGTCAGAAGTTCGGGGCAGCTGAGCTGAGTGGCTCTGCTTCAGGTCTGTCAGGTTGCAGCAAAGGTGTCAGCTGGGCCTGCTGTCACCTGAAAGGTTGACTAGGCTGCAGGAGCTGCTTCCAGCCTCATTCCCAAGGTTGTTGGGAGGAGGTTTCAGTTCCTCTCCACGTGGGCATCTCTATGGTGCTGCTCGGAGATGGCAGCTGGCTTCCCACATAGCAGGTCATCTGAGAGAGACACCAAGATGGAAGCTGCAGGGTTTTAATACCATCTCTTCCGCCATATCCTCTTGCCACACAGACCCACCCTGATACGCTGTTGGGGAGGATGAGATGGGGACTGTGAGTACCAGGAGTCAGGCATCATTGGGGTCATCTTGAAGGGTATCTGTCACAAACAGGGTAAGATTTTTCCCACTACTGCTCAGATTGAAAATCTGGGTGTTCTTAACTTGTCCTGCTGTGGGACTGTGATGGTCTCCCATTGCCCCTAGATAAGTCCAGGGTCTCTGGGCAGGGGCACCAAGTTCTCCAGGACCCAATCCCTGTCTAGTTTCCAAGATGCATCCTCCTCCTCCTCCTCTCACCATTATTTAAGCTTCAACTCTCTCAAACTCTGGCCTCCTGGCTTTTGTCCAGGAGGTTCCCTCTGCTTAGAATGCCCTTCATTCACTGTGCTTGTCTACCTAGTAGGATTCCTACGTTTGAACCATGGCTACATCTCACACCGCCAGGTAGTGTTCTGCAAGCGAGTCCCATCGCAGAGCCTGTGAACAGGCTGCTCTGTACACTGTCTCAGAATAAACACCCCCACCCATACCATGAAGCACAAGAAGGATTTAAGACCTGGCTCTGGTCTGTACTGAGTGACTTCAGGAGAAAGGACAAGAACTAACTCCCAGAGAGCCAGCTGCTGCCTCAGGCACTTTCTCAGACATTGTCTTAGGTAGTCACATACATTTTTTCCATTTGGGTAAGCCGTGGTGCCTCTGTGGATCTCAGTTAACTCATTAGTAATATGAGAATATTCCCCAAATATGCCATGGGCACTTCCACTCATCTGTGCCTTGCACACAGCCTCTCTGCCCTGGGTGCTGTCTGTCCATCTCCATGTGTTCACTATTACACAGGCCCCTGGGATCTCATCCCATCTCTACCCTTTAGGAGTCAGGTGACCTTATGAAAATTAACTTCTTTGAGGCCACAAAATAGCAACATTTAACAACCATCACTAGTGCCCTCAAAAGTGCTTAATGAGATTGTGGTTGCCAGGGGTCCCTAGAAGGATGGCTGGTACTCACAGGGGTCCATAAAAGTTTATTCTGTTTCTTTCCTTCTTTCAGGCACAAAACAACATAGAACCAATATCACCCTACCCCATCCACCCAAAACCCATTCTATTACATTCTACTTCCTCCATCAAGGTGTCTATTTTTAAAAATGTAACTGTGTGCCTCATAAAAGTACCACTGGAGGTGGGTCTCACAAAAGACACCCTTGTTACAATGGCATTATGAAGGAGGATTTGTCTAAACTTCTCTGAGTCTCAGTTTCTCTATCCACAAGATAGGAACAATAAAATCTGCCTGAGTGGATTATACTATGATGAAAAAAAAAAAAGAAAAAAAAAAGTCCCCAGGCCAGGACTTGGCACATAGTAGATGTTCAAGAAATGTTTTAAGCCCTTTCTAGAGCACACACATTCTACTTATTCTGGTCAACAATTTGGGCCACCGAGTTTTGCACAGCCACCACTAAGGCCACCTAATTGTATCATCAGTTTATTAGGGTACCAGCTCGCTAGTTAGGCTCCGTGCTGGAAAACTGATCAGGTCTGTGTAGCATCTGTTCTGGTTTGTGTCAGCTGCACTCTCTCCTGTCCCTGGAGGCTCTGGGCTCCCCTGTCAGTGTGCCCAGGTTTGCCGTGAAGATATGCTTTCTTCTCATTACTCACCTCACGTAGCTTCATTATTTATGTACAAGACAGAGATGATCTTTGGCCTTTTTAAATTACATTTATTTTTATTGTCTTCTGTAATCCTATCATATTTCCAATTACCCATTCATTCATTTAGAAGTAGATTTCCCCTCCTTTGGCAGAAAAAAAAAAAAAAAACAAGTAATTTTACAAAGTAGCTCAAAGGTTTCTGTTCTAATCAGAATCATTCGGTTCAGCATTCTGTCCTCTGGTTTCTTGAGAATTTACAGAAGAAAGGTAATTTCTTAGTTAACAAAAGATACCCCCTCTTCCCCCTTCCTTGTCAGTTATACACACAGTGACTCAAAATAATTTGAAATCATATATTATTATTTTTGCCACAGCTTTGAATGGTAGCAGGAAATAGTCTTTATAAAATAAGTGCTTGAATCAGCTACTTTATTCTCTCAGTATTACAATTGAATCCCCTACTTCCAATCTAGAAAACCAGCCCCCTCCTGTTTTAGATGTTGTTATTTTTAGAGCTTTGCAGTGCTTTTTATTCATTTGTTTGTTTTTTCCAGTTCATCTAATCATCCAAGACAACAATGGGGTGGTGAAATGTTCATTCTAAAATACTTTTTGGAGAGAATCAGCATCTGGTCATTAATGAGACATAGTCAGTTTTTACAGACTGAGCCCATGTGGAGTTCCCACTGACTGTGCCCAAGAAAGGGGCTGCTTCCCTTGGACCTTTGAGAAGGAGCTTAGCTGAGGTCTGAGAACCAACCTGGGGGAGGGGCTTTGGGAGGTTTCAGGGGAAGGAAGGGATTACAATTGAAATGCTAAGGCTGCAGTTTTGAAGTAAGACCTTAGCAAAGGCATTTCCTCCTTGCTCCCTGCTTTACCCTGAGCATGCAGCTGATTACCTACCTGCTCAGGACAGATGCTCCTTAGGTTGTTGTGATAGAGGGTTGGAGGGAGGGTGGACCAAAGGAAGGATGTGCCTAAAGGGAGGGTGACCAAAGGAGTCCCATAGTCATAGGGAAGATGGAACTTCTCTTGTGTTGCTGGTTTGTCCCACTCATATTATAGATGAGAAGGAAAGTGACACTCAGGCAGTCAATGGCGGGGCTGGGCCGAGGATGCAGACTTCTGCCCCTTGCCTGGTGTTCTGGGCACTGAAGAGGCTGCTCTCTGGCCTGGGGTGCCGAGTCATGGGACTTGGGCTTACGTAGGAGGAGGTGGCTATGGATTAATGCAGCCCTAAGTTTTCATCTTCATCAACTCTTTCTTATCTGCAACTTGCATTTCTTTAGTATAAAAGGGGGTGGTGAGGATAACGGAGACATGGGGGACTAAGAGAGCCTGGTCCTCACTGATGGACAAAACTTCAGGGAGGCAGGAGCTGGGAATGCCAGCTGCTCAGAAAAGGTGCATGGGGCCAAAAACTAAACCACTGAAAGCTGGAGGTAGAAACAGGAGCCAAACCAGGACAGAAAATCCAGTGCCAAATGTCTACCCATAAAGGATGAAATGAGGTTCCCTCGTTCAGCACATGCCCTGACCCATTCCTACAGGGTATGAGACATGGAGGCAACGAAGTAGCCTTCAGGGATCTCACAGTCTAATGAAGGAGAAGGGGAATAATGGAAACTACATTGTGTGTAATGAGGACTGGGATAGAGCAGTGGTTTCCATCTTTGGCTGTACTTGAGAATCAGCTGAAATTTGTTTTGGGGGGAGGGGAACAAACAAAAATGCCTGGATTCTACCCAGATTCATTGAATCCAACTCTTAAAGATGGGAAGGTCTATTATTTTACCCAGTCTCCCCAGGTGATTCTGACACTCAGTGCGGGTTGGCATCACTGCCATAGAAGGAAGCACAGGGTAACATGGGGCCGGCAACTCAAAGGTTCGATCCCCAGTCAGGACATACACAAGAGTCAGCCAATTAATGCATAAATAAATGGAACAACAAACTGATGTTTCTCTCCCCCTCCCTCCCTCCTTCCCTTCTTTCCTCTTTCTCTCAAATCACTATATAAAATTTTTAAAAAGGGGTAAGTGTAAAGGGCTTCAAATTTACTCCATTATTACTTTTCCTGGGAGATCAGAGCTCCAGGGCCTCCAGGACATGGTGTTAGGTTGATTGAGTGATTGAGACGTGCCTCAGCACAGGGTGACTCTGTGGGCTTCTTTTTGCTGGGAACCAGAACTGTCCTAAGGGAAGACTCTGGAAAGTATATGCTTTTTCAGTTTAATTTCAGCCTCAGATTTATTTTGTCAAGTCCTTAGAAGCCTCACTGTGGGCACATTAGATATATTTTAAGACAATAATAAAACTGATTCTAGTGATTCCATCTGGTAGAACTCTTTTACAGAAATCTGCCCTGCTTTCTTGGCCCTCGCAGGCTGACAAAGTTTGTTATGGATTGGTGGACTGATTTGTCACTGGCTCCTGGCAAGTTCAGAGACCAATGTTTCAATCCAGGGTCTTGATGATGTATTTCGTGATGTAGTGAGACAGAGAACAAGTAATTACAGTGCTGGAGTGTAGCAGGAGAGACTGAAGTAAGACAAAAGTCTAGAGTGGAGCTGGAGCTTGGGGATCAAAGGTGGATGGGCCCCGTTGTTTACAAAAGCAAGTCTGGTCTAAAAGGAAAATCTCAGAGATGAGAAAGCAATTAGTCAACCTCAGGGTACCAAGCCCTGCTCAGAGGGCTCCGGACTTTTCAGAAGTATCTAAGGGGAGCCAGGTGAAGCCTGAGTTTTCTCACTCCTAAGTCAAGTAGAACAGACCCATTTTCACCAGTTTTATCTTTTTAATTTTATCACAAGATTGCATTTAAATTAATAAAAGGGCTCCACTGGTACCCCCAAAAGCTTGAAAAAACACTATGTTGACAATGGGTAGCATATGGCTAAGCATTATCATCAAGAATGCCCAATAATATCTAAAAGTAAACGCATGTTAAGACAATACGTACTGCAATGGTAACTTCAGGCAACCAGGTAGGTAGCATTAGGGATCAAGGTCATTCTTTAGTTCATGACTCATTCATTCCACAGATATTTATTTTTCTCCTGTTTATAACCCAGATATAATACTAGACACTGGGAATACAGCTGTGAGTAAAACAGGTATGTTCCCTGCCCTTCAAGTTATTTATACCAGTATTATTGTAGAGGAGACAAACAATAAACATGAACACAAATACATAAATATAGTTATAGCCTGAGGTTGGGAATTAATGCGGTGACAGGAGAGCTACTTTGGACAAGGTGGTTAGAAAAGGCTTTGCTCAGGAAGTGCCCTTCAGCGGAATCCTGCAAGACTGAGAGGAACCGGCTTTGCCTAGAGCTGGGGACTAGCATTCCAGGCAGTCATAGCTGGTGCCATGATCTACAATGGGGTCTTAGACTGTGGGAGAGATTGAGAAAGTATAAGGTTTGAACAGACAATGTGTGTGTGTGAGATGAGTTTGGAGCACAGACAGGAGGCGGGTCACACATGTATTCTCTGAATGCAATGAGAAGCCATTGAGAAGTTTCAGGAAGGGTTTAGTGTTCTCATTCACACTCTCCAAAGGCTACTTCCTTCAGCAGATAGCATTAGGAAGAGAGCAAGGGCAGGCAGAGCCTTTTCCTAGAGACCAGTTGGCAGGTCACCAAGGAAATGAGGAATACATAGGCATTCCACTCTTAGAACCAGGGCCCCAGGTGAGGTACAAGGGGAAATCCCTACTTCCCTGACTGCACACAGTGAGCTCTCCATGAAGAGCCAGGGGCCTGATGCTCATGGTCAAATATGGCTGAGTCATGTCAGGCCCCCCTCTCAGGGCAGAACTGGTCCAGTAGCATAGAGTGGGGTGAGCTGCTGGTCAAGTTGTTGGGGGAGACAAGGTCTGCAGGGTGAAGAGGAGGCCAGCCCAGCATTTGGAAAGGGTGCTCCAACATGCTTTCATCCACCTCGAGAGTGACTCCGTGCTGGCATCAACACAGGCTCGCATCAAATCCACTTTCCCCACAAATTGCATC
The DNA here is from genome assembly GCF_027574615.1 of Eptesicus fuscus. NCBI lineage: Eukaryota > Metazoa > Chordata > Mammalia > Chiroptera > Vespertilionidae > Eptesicus > Eptesicus fuscus. The sequence goes on along the minus strand of NC_072481.1, from coordinate 39,550,767 downwards.
CACATTTTTGCAATTTGGTGTGTATTGATTTTCTCCAAAGGACCTCTCGTTGAGTTATTTAACTGCCACCGTTGCAAAGGGCAGCCAGTAATTTTCAGTGCAGACCACTTCTTCTGAGAAACTCCAGTCCAGTCCAGTCAGTCCTATAATTTCATTTCAGAGCACTCCTGGATGATTATGTTATCCAAATCTGGGCATTATTGGCGAATAAATGGTTCACCCATGAGAACAGAGAGAGCATTAGATCTTGTCCACCTCAAAATAATACACCAGGCAGGAGGGCGGTAACAATGGAGCAGTTCCCAGGAGAAAAGGAAACAGACTTTGTTTCTACTTTGAAGCAGGGGTGTAGTGGCTGGTATTCTCAGTATTTACAGTGAGAAGAGGCACCTAGGGTTTTTGTGGATATTCCTCAAATCCTGAGACAGGTCTCAAAGGGGTCATGTGAAGCATCAGACTCATATCTGAAGCTGCCTTTGCTCTAGCGCTATTGTTTAGGACAATGACCATTTCTTCTCTCCTTGCTCCCTGCCATATATAAGATCCCACCCACCAGAGGACCTACTGGGATGCCTCTTCTTCCCCCCCCCCTTTAAAACTGCTAATGAGTTCTTTTTGTTATTGTACATGCATTCTTTTTCACTTTGGCTGCAAGGAGGTAGTTAGATAGATGGATGATAGAGATAGATATAGATGGGTAGGTAGATAGATAGATAGATAGATAGATAGATAGATAGATAGATGATAGATAGATGATACATAATTCTTGCAGCTCAATCTTAACAATCATATGACCCTTATGATTTGTATATATAACTATATATGATTTTAACCTATTCTAAATTTTATATTTCTGTTGTTATTCATACTCACATATCCCTGGTCCCAATTATTTACCCTCATTTTGTTGTATCATTATTTTACTACAAATGTTTACTTCATCCAAACACATTTTGGAAAGTAATAGGATGTAAATGAGTAATAGTTAAGCCTTCCTACCTTCATTCAGAAAATATTAGGCCAGGTGTCATAGGGCCATAGGTTCTATGTAGGAATCGAATGATCCTGAATGAGAAGCACAGTGAATGCTGAGTTTTCAACACGAGTCAGGAAAATCTGACCCAAAAATATGATTGGGGGCAATGGGACTGCAGTATAGATTGGACAGAGAATGGGGGTACTACATCGACAAGATATAAAAGTGTTAAGAGGTACTGTCATTGTTATTATTCTCTTGTTAGGCAGTATATACTGGTACATGTTATCTTACTTTTCCCTCACAGATGTATGAAAATGACATTTTTATTCCCTCATTAAAATGAGTCTCAGAGAGGTAAAGTGAGTTGCCCACGTGCCAGAGTTGGGCACTGAGCTGTTTCCTCCCCCTCTGTTACACCTAACACATCCCCAAAAGATGGAGTGAATAGAATACTTCTTGCTGATACAGGCCACAGACTAGACAGAAATTATTTGTGAGTGCTTTATTTTGGTTCCGTCATATGGCAAATAAAGATTAGGCTCCTTGCAGGCTCTGCCCTCAGGTGACCTCTAGCCTAATGGGAAAGACAGATAAAATCAAAATAGAGTGTGGAAAATGCCAGATCAGGGAATATACCGTAACATATGAGAAAGGGGAGGCTTCCAAGATGGCAGGAAATGGCATCTAATCCAACCTATTAGTTCAAAACATTTTCCATGATCTGGTCCTTCTTTGGAGAAGTTGTGGTTTGCAATTAGACTGCGGAACAATAATTCTGCTCCTTTAATAATCCCATCCCCATGTCTCTATCACTCCTTTCCCCAACCTAACTGCTCACAAAACCCAACCCTTCAATTATTAGGAATTTTACAAGCCTGTTGCTAAAGTCATTATTAAAAACTAAATTACGTGAAAACACATTTAAATACATTATATTAAAAACAAAGGTAATTAACTCAATGTATCACTTCCTGTTATTCTACTACATTTTACTACTATCTATGCACTTGAGGTTGTTTATGGCTACTGAAAGACTCCTGTTGGGAATCTTGTATAATCCACATTCAGTGACAGCATGTTGATAACCTGGGATCAGCTATGCTGGGATGATTTAACACCACAGAAATAAGCAAATGCTATAAATCAGGAATTTATGGGTAGTTAAGCATCTACCCATACATCACTGGCCATCATCCTATCTCTTCCTCCCCAATGTTGCTCTCCCAGGCCCTCCACTTCACTGAACACCCATTTCATTTCTTTCTCCTTCCTTCTGTACACCATGTCCCTTCAGCTCCCTGGTTGGTCTATATTTTTTTGTATTTCAATCCTCTGTTTCCCTGATCGTATCCCTCTTCCTTTCTCAATTAGAACTCGTTTGGCCTAGAACATTTCTGCCTAGTCCTGGTACTTATAAAGTTCCTTTGATTTAAGGAAGTCTCTCATCACCGAACCTAGAGGATTGGTATGACAATATTGGCTTACTGCTTTCATAGTATGGGTATAAAGTGATACAGATCAGTGAAAGGTCCCCTGGTCATCAAGAAACAATAGGAGTCTAGACTGGAACCTGTGCCTCAGTTCCCTATCTTTGCTCTTTCTTGTTACCAGGATATTCTCCATGGAAATATTTGGTGCTTTTTAATGCCTTCCTTGAATTATTTAATTGGATTGCAGCACACCAAACATTTGAAAAGAATTTGAGCACATGCTGCCAGGCTCTCTCTTAATGAACATTCTGTATGTCATTGTTTGCCAAGAAAGTCATTCATTGGATAGAAATCAGGAGGTTGAATGAAGAAATAAAAATACATATATTTCTTGTGTTCTTTGCGATACAACTGCTTGTTTCCACAAGCAATATTTCTGTCTCTATCTAGTCATGTGTGGACTATTTTCCCAGGCAGAGAAGAGGTTAACTGAATGGCTCTCCACAAATACCATATGTAGTTTCTTGCAATTACATTCTATCATCCGTTAAAGAATGGAAGATCCTATTGGGTTCCATCATATGCCAAATTTTCACAAATCCTTTTCCTTAAATGTGCAGATGGTATACGTTCTGTCTATAAAATCCATATTGGTTCACGTGCCCAACGTGATGATACACAGAATGGAGCGGAGAGGGAAATGGTCCCTTATATGTCACAATTTGCATATTGGAACATAGGGAGGGTAGAAAAAAGGAACACAGACTCCCAATCTCTTCCTTTAGCACATAGGAAAGCTGAGACCCAGAGAAGCTGGCAAACCAAATGTTGCAAGATGAGTTTCTTTGAAAGTAAATTTAAATAGTAATACCTTTAGCTTTGTAGGATTCAATGTGGTGTTGTTTCCCTAGAATTATGCACCAAATAATTTGTACATATCTCATTCTTGTACACTTTCAGGGTATAATATCATAGATTTCTTCTGGATTAGCTACTTGTTTATGAACACTTTAATGATAAGGGGCTGTGTTAATTACTCACTGCTTCCCTGGCACCTGACATACAGCATGGCATAAATAGATGTTGTAGCCCTAGCCAGTTTTACTCAGTGGATAGAGCATTGGCCTGTGGAACAAAGGGTCCCGGATTTGATTCTGTCAAGGGCACATGCCTCATTTGCAGATTTGGGCGTATGCAGGAGGCAACCAATCAATGTGTTTCTATCACATTGATATTTGTCTCTTTCCCTCTTTCTTCCACTCTCTCTAAAAATCAATGCAAAAATATCCTTCAGTGAAGATCGATAGATAAATAAATAAAATAATTTTTAAATGTTGTATACACTCAGATGTCTAATAAGCACTTAATAAGTGTGTATTGAATGAGGAGATAGTTGTGTATCTGTTTCCCAAAAAGATTCATAGGGAAATACAGCTAGAAATACACAAACATTAATCTATAGAAATACTATAGAAATATTTTTATCTCTCAGTGAATGAACAATAAGGAAGAGTGAGAGTTACAATCACAAATGCAGCTCAGGATTCTTTATTTGGTGGTTGGATTTTACAGGGAAGTAGGATAGACTCCAGAGTCAGTCTGTGTGGGTTCACTACTAAACACATGCATATTTAAGATTGTTTTACCAAGAGAGGTTAAAGTGTAATATTATTATTATGCAATGTCTGTATCTGGTAATACTATTTGTCTTGAAGTCTACTATATCAGATATTAATATATTCATGCCAAATTTCTTATGTCTAGTGTTTGCTTTGTACATCTTTATTCATTCTTTCTCTTTCCACTTGTCTTTTCATTATATATAAAGTGCATTTTTGGTAAATGCCTAATAGTTAGGTCTTGCCTCATTATCCAGTCAGACAGTTTTTGCTTTTTACATGGTGCTTAGTCTAATTATGCTTAACATAATTAGAGTGTAATTTCAATGTTATCTTGGTATTTGTTTTCTGTCGTTCTATCTGTTCTTTGTTCCGCTGTTTCTTCTAGACTGACTTTTCTTTTTGGTTAGCCAAGTACTCTTAGTGAAAGGTCCCCTGTCATCAAGAAACAATAAGAGCCTAGGCTAGAGCCTAGGACCCCAGGTCCCTGTCTCTGATGTTTCCTGTTACCAAGGCATTCTCTATGGCACTCTTCTATTGATTTTGGCTATACTTATTTGATTCATTTTTAAAGCTTGTTGTGGAAATTAGTTATGCAGCTTGATTTATCACATTCTCCTTTCAAATAATATTATGCTACTTATATGATAAGTGAATAATGTAAGAACTTACAAGTTTGTAATTCTATTCATTCCCCTTACCCTTTCTGCTCTGGTGTTATATATTTTATTTCTACAATATACTCTCATTATTTTTCATGTACGATGTCCATAGCCCTTTATATAAGTACTAAAGGCCTGGTGCACAAAATTCATGAAGTGAACTGGGGGGGGGGGGTGGGTTCCTCAGCCTAGCCTGTGCCCTCTCGCAGTCTGGGAACCTTTGGGGGATGTCTGACTGCTGACTTAGGCCAGGGGAGTGGGCCTAATCTGGCAATCAGACAACCTTAGTGCTGCCATGGAGGTGGCAGAGGCTTCTGCTACTGCCGCTGCTCGACAGCTGTGAGCCTTGCTTCTGGCTGAGCAGTGCTCCCCCTGTGGGAGTGTACTGACCACCAGGGGGCAGCTTCTGTGTTGAGCATTTGCCCCTGGTGGTCAGTGCGTGTCATAGGGACCAGTTGTTTTGCCTTTTAGTTGATTTGCATATTAGCCTTTTATTATATAGGTGGGTGTGCATGTTTTCAATATGTCATCTATTTGCTAGCAGTTCCTTTTAGCCTGAAAAACTGCCTTTAGCATTTCTTATAGTATGGTTCTGCTGGCAATAGTGTCCGCTTACTAGTATATTTATGTTAAAAATGTATTTGTTTTGCTTTCATTTTTGAAAAATATTTTTAATGACTATAGAATTTTAGGTTGACAGTGGGATTTTTTAATTAATTTATTTAAGCACTTTAAAGTATTCTATTGTTTTCTGATCTCCCTTGGTTTCTTTGTGAAGTCTGCTATAATCCTATATAATAAAGAGATAATATGCAAATTAACCATCACTCCGACACACAAGATGGCCGCCACAAGATGGCCAGCAGGGGAGGGCAGTTGGGGCGGACCAGGCTTGCAGGGGAGGGCAGTTGGGAGGGGGGACCAAGTCAGCAAGGGAGGGCAGTTGGGGGACCAGGCCTGCAGGGGAGGACAGTTGGGAGGACCCAGTCCTGCAGGGGAGGGCAGTTGGGGGTGACCAGGCTGGCAAGGTAGGGCAGTTAGGTACAATTGGGCCAGCAGGGGAGAAGTTAGGCATTGATCAGCCTGGCAGGGGAGTGGTTAGGAGGTGATCAGGCTGGCAGGCAGATGTGGTTAGGGGCAATCAGGCAGGCAGGAAGGTGAGTGGTTGGGAGCCAGTAGTCCTAGATTGTGAGAGGGATGTCCGATTGCCAGTTTAGGCCTGATTCTACTGGGATCGGGCCTAAACAGGCAGTCAGACATCCCTCGAGGGGTCCCATATTGGAGAGGGTGCAGGCTGGGCTGAGGGACACACACACCCCCCATGCACGAATTTCGTGCACTGGGCCTCTAGTTTATACTAATAAAAGGGTGATATGCTAATTAGGATGGATGTCTTCTGAACATCCATCTAGACAAAGCCACAGTGGCTGCAAAGCCCAGGGCTCAGGCAGCTGTGAGCCCTGGCAGCTGTGAGGCCCAGGTTTCAGGCTTTGCAGCTGCTGCAGCTGGCAGTGGCAGCAGCAGTGGGGTGATGGGGGTGGCACCTTCCCCTGATCAGCCCCATCACCTCCCACAGAGAGAGGCCAGACTGTGGCTTAGGCCAGTCTGGAGGGGAGTGGGCCAGCAGGAAGCGGGTCTAAGCCATCAGTAGGGCATCCCCTAAGGGCTCCTGGACTCTGAAAGGGGGCAGGCCAGGCTGAGGCCCCCCCCCCCCCCCCCCAGTGCACGAATTTTTGTACACCGGGCCTCTAGTCTTATATACTTCCCTTGTACATAACATGGTTTTGGTTTGTTTTCCCACCTGCTGCTTTTAAGATTTTCTGGTTTTCAAGAATTAGTTACCTAGGTGTAGTTGTCTTTGTATTTTTCTACTTAGGACTTACTAAGCTTCTTGGTCCAATGAGTTGCCTTTTAAAAAATCAAATTTAGAAAATGTTTGATAAGAATTCTTCTTTTTTTGGTTTCATTCTATCTCATAGAAACTAAAAGTTAAGATTTGTGAGGGCAAGAAATTTATCTTTCTTATTTACCACTATTTCTACAATAATAGGTGGCCAGCAAATATTTTTTAAACAAGTTACACAGTTCCTGACTACTTGGGTTTCTCTCAGAGTTATAGTGCTTTGGAAGTTTTCCTAGGACTTTCTAGTATAAGTTTGATGCTTAATTTGGTGCAAATGTTAAATAAAAGTAAAATTTAAGAACCATAGATTTTATGGAATAGATTGTGGAGAGCTCAATCCTAATTTCTATTGGAAAGTCCAATCTGACAGCATCCTTTAGCTCAGCCCTCTAAAATACCCCAACCTTTGGTTTTGTATGTTTTCTACAATATTACAAAAAAAAAATTTATAGTGAACTTGTCAAGTTTTTTTTTGTTTTTTTGTTTTGCTTGTTAGTTTGTTTTTAGATATAAGAAGTCCCTACCATACTAGGTAAGGCCAGAATGATTTTCTTTTTCTTTTCTTAAAAAAAATATTTGAAAAAATTAAATCAATGTATTTTCATGTTCATTCTTTTAAATAATCAGCTATACAAAATAGCTTTCAATGAAATACAGTAGTCCCTTACACTACATGCTTTATTTCTCCAATGCAACAGATTTCTACTCTTTTAGCTTTTTTTCTGGTTTTTAAGTTCCCAAGTAGTATGCTTATACTATTTTTCCTTGGTTTGACATTTTTGAAATGATTTTTTTACATCTTATTTGGGTTGTTAAATATTTAGTTTTCCCCTATCACTATTATCATACTTCCTATCTCCCATCCTTTCAATAAGTTTACTTCACAATGTTGAGTTATAGCAATAGTTAGTTTTACATTATTATGACTGTGTTACAACTATTGTTTACCTTAGAGCCAATCACAGTATTATGATTATATTCCCTTTCTTTTAAAATGTTTTCTTTTTCCTACTGTTAGTATTCATCTCCTTTTTTCATTTGTTTACCTTTCTGTCTCTCTCTCTCTCTTTCTCTCTCTTAATGTTTCAACAGATCTCTCAAGTACTTAATAATTTTTCCAAATGATTACTACACTTTTAAGCTTTCTGCCTGGTCGGCATGGCTTCATTCAGCTTTTTTGATCTCCTGTTAATCTGACTCCTACAACCCGTGGTTCTCCTGTTCCAGTGTGGACCAGATGATTTCTAGGCCTCATCCATGGCTTGTTCTTCTGGAATTTTCCTTCACCACTTTTCTGTGCTGGATTTTTGTTTTCTTGATGCTATATAATTCTATTTCTTGGTTTATTGTTCTTATTTTACAGAAGCACATACTCCAATATCTCTAAGGCAGTGTGTACAGTAGAGGAAGTTTTTGTATCCTTGAATGTTTGGAAATTTCTCTATTTTACTTTAATACTTCATTGATGATTTGGCTGGGTATAGACTTTGGATTGTTGAAAATGATTTTCTTTAAATATATCTTCATTGACTTCTAGCATTTAATGTTGCTTTCAAGTCTAAGTCCATTTTCTTTCTATATCCTTTGTATGTGAGCAGTTTTTATCTGATTGGTCATTTAGTTTTTATTTCTTTTCTTGTTAATATCTGTTAAATTTTTAAGTACTATTCCTCCTCATCCCTTTTATTCTGAAACTAGAGGCCTGGTGCATGGATTCCTGGTGGGATCCCTCAGCCTGGCCTGCACCTTCTCGCAATCCGGGACCCTTCAGGGGATGTCAGACTGCCGGTTTTGGCCCAATCCCCACAGGCCAGGCTGAAACCGGCAGTCTGACATCCCCCGAGGGTTGTAATAGTGCGTGAAGTGGCAGGCACCCGAAGAGGAGCCCAAGCCCATGCTGGGCGCCGTGCTGCTCCCACTCATTCCAGCCCTGCTGCACCTGCTGCCAATGCTTAGTAGCGCTGCTGCGGAGGTGGAAGAAGCTCACACCCCCACAGCTGCGTTCAGTGGCCATGAGCCCAGTGTCTGGTGCGTCAGTCAGCTGAGTGGTGCTCCTGCTGTGGGAGCACACTGACCACCAGGGGGAAGCTCCTGCATTGATTGTCTGCCCCCTGGTAGTCAGTGCACATCATAGCTACCAGCCGGTCGTCTGGTTGTCCAGTCACTTAGGGTTTTATATATAGATTTAACAATAATATGCTTTGGTGTAACTCTTTCCCTCCCCCTCAAATCATTATACTCTTTTGAATTCTGGGAAATCTACATAACTGTGTGGATCACTCTCTCCCCTCTGTTTTCTATCTTTCTCACTCTTCCTCTATCTACCCCCTCCACTAAGTACTCCTTTCAGTCAAATATATGTATATTTTTTTACCTCCTGAATTCATCCTCTGATTTTTAATCTTCCCTCTCCTATTGCCATTCCTTTGTATTTTGGTTTTTCTTCCTGTAATGATTCCTAAATTTTACCTTCAAACCTTTTAAATAATATTTTTAAAAAATTTAGTGATCATACTTTTTCATACAACTCTTTCTTGCTTTTTAGTTGTGCTTTTTCTATAGGTGTAGCATCTTTTTATTCAAGCTTATGATACAAGTCATTTTAAAATTACGTTTTTCTTATGCTCCCTGTGATATCTTTGCTTTTTCTGAGTATGTTTTCTGCTAACTAAGAATTTTCTGTTTTGAGGCTTTCTGTAATGTCTGAAGCTCACTGCTGTTTGTTCATATATAATTTCAAGGTGAGAAAAAGGTAATTGGAAACCATGAGTGTGGGGTTGGTGCATGAGAGAAGGGAAGTTTCTGTATATGTACCATGGTTATCATTTTGGGTGAGTGTTTTGGGAAGTCAACAAATAGACTTCACTCTTGCAATCCAGCTTTTTCACTGAAGTAATACACTTCTCTCCCCTATTCCAAATATTTATATCTATTGCTATTTTCATTGGAACCAACTTCTTACTTCATGGAAGATTCTCAAATCCTGCCTGGAATGAAGCAGGTGTCCAGTTAGTGATATTCTTAGAACACACAGGGAATCAGGGTTAGGGGTGGAGTCTAACACTTTAGGATCCAAATGTTACTGAACCCCCTTATTTCCAGTGGGGCTTCTCCCCTGCTCTTCACTATGCCTGGGGTCCTCGAGTTTAGAGCTTCTAAGGTACAGCTGATTTGCCCCATAGACCTTTATGTCCTACACGGATGAGAGAGTAATAGTCACCTGACTACACAGGATACTGAAGAGGTTCTGGTTTTTAAACTGTTCTGTATGGAGTGTTAGCCAGCTGCCTTTCAGCCTGGAGCCCCATGCTTGCTTTTGTTGGAGCCCATGGCCTACAAATTCCAGTTCTTTCCAGGATGATGTTTCTAACTCTGGGCTTAATAGTCTTCACTCTGACATCCCTCTGTAGGCATTCTGTAGGCTTCTTCCCTGTTATCTCATTTCTAGTCCCTCTTCCCAAAACTTGAAGCTATTCTCTGTATCAGCTACTTCTTCCTCTCCTGTTCTCATTCTCTGTGTATCTTTCCGCATCTAGTAGAGTTCAGGAATCTGGAGAAGGGGCTGTGCATAAATTAATGAAGAGACTAGAGAAGAAACATGAATTTGGAAGGCATTTTGGGGTGCCAGACGGAAATTTAGTTCTAGTGACTAAGCTCTCTGAATCTCCGGACCCCTGGCTTTTTATTCCAATTTATTAAGTAATTAAAGTAGGCATCTTTATTGAAAAAGCAAAGTAAGAAAACTTATGCATTTGATCTAGGCAGTACAAATTCTGTCCCCTCCCCCAGCCTATTTAAAATGCAGGCTGCCTGAAGCTTTTGTTTTTTAAAATTCCACCACTGAATGATCTGGCTCTGTTTAAGAAATATCCAGCAGCATTATCCTCCTCTCCCTTTATAACATTTAAAATATATGTATATAAATAAAATATACTTATTAATGTTTATTTGGTAAAGCTTTCCATGTGGTTTCAAGTATATTAGATTGGCCTATTTAAAAAATATTTCTTTTGAGGAGAAACCAAGATGGCGGCAAAGGTAAACAACGAAATTGCCGCCTCGCACAACAATTTCAAAACTACAACTAAAAGACAAAACGTCTATCACCCAGAACCACAGGAAAGCTGGCTGAGTGGAAGTTTTACAACTAGAAAGAAAGAGAAAGGAGCACAACACTGAAAAACTGAGGTACGGAGGCACGCGAATCGGGCTGGTGGCAGGGGACTGGGCGCATGGCTTTTGTTTCAACCGGAAGGGAGACAAGCTCCCAATCACTCTGAAATTCAGTTTCTAGGGACACATGGGGGACCCAGACACCTATGGGGAGAAGCTGGACTGTCAGCCATCGGGTCGGAAAGTAAGGGTGACTTTTTTGCAGAGTTGCGCCCAGCAATCAGTGTTTACTGCACTCGAGTGCAGGACGCGGGGACTTGGAAACACGGAAAGGCAGAGAAGGCTGGCTGGTAGCCCTCACTGTTTGCCATGCCCTAGCCTAGTGATGCCCTGAGACCCCGCCCCGCACATTCTACAAACCCGCCCAGGCTCCACACAGCGGCTTTTGCATATAAATGACCAACCCTGTGGCAGCTTAACCAAATAAACTGCAGCTCCAGTCAGACTGCTCCAAAACCGCCAAATCCCAAACAAAGAGGAGAAAACTGTAGTTCTTGCTGTAGATCCTGCTGGGTGGTCTCAGACAGTAACTGACCTGCACCCCATTGGAGATCCAGAACTAGTGTATCTAGTGGTCTGTGTGAGACGACACCAGATTTCAACTACTTTCATAAGGGACACATTCAAGAGGCATACTCAGTGAGCACCAAAGCCCTACTGGAACAAGTCCTGCCCATAAACGTGTCTCCAGCAGAGCAATTCTTCCGTTATAGACACAGCAGGTCCTCACAGCCAATTGGCCTGGAGGTCAATTCCTCCCAGTGACACCAACAACAATCAAGACTTAACTACAACAAGGCTGTACACATAGTCCAAAAAGGGGTGCACCAAGAGTGTCCACCTCAGGTAACTGGGAGGCTGACCCATTGAACCATATAGGACACTGAGCACACAAAGCTACCCTACCAACTCAGGGAAGCAGCGAAAATGGGGAGACAAGGAAACAGATCACAAACGAAAGAAATGGAGGAGAACAAACAACTGGACATAGAGTTCAAAACCATGGTTATAAGGTTTTTCAAGAATTTCCTAAAAAAGGCAAATGAATTTAACGAGACCCTGGAGGATATGAAAAAGGACCAACTAGAAATTAAACATACACCGACTGAAATAAAAAATATTATACAGAGACCCAACAGCAGACAAGAGGAACGCAAGAATCAAGTCAAAGATTTGGAATACAAAGAGGCAAAGGACACTCCTCCAGAGAAGCAAGAAGAGAAGAGAATCCAGAAAGTTGAAGATAGTGTAAGAAGCCTCTGGGACATCTTCAAGCATACCAGCATCAGAATTATGGGGGTGTCAGAAGAAGAGAGAGAGCAAGATACTGAAAACCTATTTGAAGAAATAATGACAGAAAACTTCCCCCACCTGGTGAAAGAAATAGACTTACAAGTCTAAGAAGCTCACAGAACCCCAAACAAAAGGAATCCAAAGAGGACCACACCAAGACACATCATAATTAAAATGCCAAGGGCAAAAGACAAAGAGAGAATCTTACAAGCAGCAAGAGAAAAACAGTTAGTTACCTACAAGGAAGCACCCATACGATTATCAGCTGATTTCTCAACAGAAACTATGCAGGTCAGAAGGGAGTGGCAAGAAATATTCAAAGTGATGAATAGGAAGAACCTACAACCAAGACTACTCTACCCAGAAAAGTTATCATTCAGAATTGAAGGGCAGATTAAGAGCTTCACAGATAAGAAAAAGCTAAAGGAGTTCATCACCACCAAACCAGTATTATATGAAATGCTGAAAGGTATTCTTTAAAAAGAGGAAAAAGAAGAAAAAAGTAAAGATAAAAATTGTGAACAACAAATACATATCTATCAACAAGTGAATCTAAAACTCAAGTGAATTAAAAATCTGAAGAACAGAATAAACTGGTGAATATAATAGAATCAGAGGCATAGAATGGGAGTGGATTGATAATTCTCAGGGCGAAAAGGGTGTCTATGTGGGAAGAAACTGGACAAAAATCATACACCTATGGATGAGGACAGTGCGGGGGAGGTAAGGGCAGAGGGTGGGGTGGGAACCGGGTGGAGGGGAGCTATGGGGGGAAAAAGGAGAAACAATTGTAATAATCTGAACAATAAATATTTATTAAATTTAAAAAAAACAGGGTTAAAAAATAAATAAAAAATATTTCTTTTAAGAAGAGAGAATAAATTCTTTGAATCACTGTAAAAAATTTCAAAGTTATCCCTCGAGTAAAGTCTTGAAATTTAATTTGGAAAGATTATATATATATATATATATATATATATATATATATATATATATGATTATATTATATACTTTTTATAATTATTCTAAAAGATATCAATTAAATTTAAACTGTTTTTATATTAAAAATTTGGTTGAGACCACAGAATTAATCCTCTTTCTTTAATTATACCAACAAACAATATATTTTGAACTAATTTCTCTAGAGAAAATACAAGAATTATTTTCTCAAAAATAAATTTATATACTTTATGTATTTTGTTATTACAACTATATGATTTTTCCCAAATTAATTTGATCTTTAAACTCTTAGAAGCCTTAAATTTTAGCTGGTAAGTTAAATACTTAGCATTTTTCAGGTTAATAATAACTTTACATTTTTAAGAACATATTTCAACTAAAATACAAGACATATTTAATTAATAGATTCAATTCTGTCCTCTAGATTTTTTTTATATGAGGCAAACTCAGATTAACATTTCAGTATTTTGTCATTTCAAAATACTCAGATATTCAACAAGTCTTTTATTATTTAATTCAGTAAACTCCAAAGTTTTAAGTTGCCAAAGATTTTGGAAAACTTTGTTTCTCACTGGCGAAATAGGTTTGGCCCAGCCACGTGATGTAAAACTACCACATTTTTTTCTGCTGGGGGAAGGGCAACCAGCCCAGCCCCCTCCTTCAACAAAGAGCGAACCTCCACTATTAATATACCTATAATTATAACTGAAAAAGCTTTACTACAAATTCTTCATTTTAGTTACATCTATGTTTCAACAATTTTGAGATTTTAAATCCAATTATTATTATCCAAGGCATTTTCTTTGGCAAATTCTGTAACAGAGATAATTTATTGACTTTTAGTGGCCTTAAGGTTAACTTTGGAATGTGGTTCATTATTATTTAAAAACTACCTTTATTATGGAAATACCAATCTTGTTGCTTAGAACCTGCTTGTATCTTTTTCTTGGGTTATCCTATATAATCCGTAAAGAGATTAAATTTAGCCCAAAACCTTTATCCAAAATCAGACTGTGTGCACTTTTTGTCTTAAGCTAGCTTTCTCTCTTTACAAGTACAGAAATCCCATTCCTAAATTCTGTAAAACTTTTAAATGATGGACCGAGGAAAAAACATGGCGGAAATGAGATTTTTCTAATAGTACTCTCTGGAGTGGGCATCCATTTTACAGGATCACCACGTGCCTCCCGACCCCCACATCCTGTTTTCTCTGGGGAAATTCAATAAATGGTCTGGTCTCCCTTGTTATTAAATTAAACCAAAGGCATGCTTAATAGACTAACAACAAACATATTAAATCAAACAAACATGACAGAAAAAACTACATTCAACAGATAACATATAGACTTAATAAATCACAGTTCTTTTCCTGAATCTTTTCCTATTCACTTTCCATAGCATTGACTGGCCTTTAAAGTTATTTTAGCTAAAATCTGCCTGCCCCAAGGCATCCTATGATAATTTTTAAACAAAGCATCAGAGAGTTCCATGGCGAGAGGATTACCAGCTCCACCCTCTCTAGCTCCCAAGTCTTTCCACACTAGAAGCAGAATAAGACCCCATATAGTTAAAGATGACAGCCAAGACCGGTTTGGCTCAGTGGATAGAATGTTGGCCTGTGGACTCAGGGGTCCCAGGTTTGATTCCGGTCAAGGGCATGTACCTTGGTTGCAGGCACATCCCCAGTGGGGGGGTGTGCAGGAGGCAGCTGATTGATGTTTCTCTCTCATCGATGTTTCTAACTCTCTATCCCTCTCCCTTCCTCTCTGTAAAAAATCAATAAAATATATAAAAAAAAAAAACAACAACAGCGATTACAATATAGACCAAATTTTTATAAAAAAAAAAAAAAAATAAAGATGACAATGGCACTCTTCTTCCTTGAGCCTGATTTTAAAAAGTACCTTTTGACATTTTCTCTATAATTGTAACTTTTTACCAAATTCTTCCCCATTATGGCTTGGTTTGAAACATAAGACTTTCCTGCCCACTCTGGTTCAAGAAATCCAAAGCTTGTCATGGGCTTTACGTGCAGTGAATCTCCCCACCAAATTTTCAGTGACCCACCCTTACCTGTGATCCTTCACCTCTCCCGGGTGAATTTTCTTTCTTCACTCAGGCGAAATCTTCTTCTCTAGATGTCCTTGTCTCAGGGACCATAAATGCCAGGGTCTTTCTGCATCTAGTAGGGTTCAGGAATCTGGAGAAGGGGCTGTGCATAAGTTAATGAATAGACTAGAGAAGAAATATGAATTTGGAAGGCATTTTGGGGTGCCAGACAGCAACTTAGTTCTAGTGACTAAGCTCGCTAAATATCTGGACCCCGGGCTTTTTATTTCCACATTTTTCCCTATAGCAAAGAAGATATACATATCAAAGGTAAGTTTTGGTAAACAGTAAAGGATCATCAGGTTGGGGGAATTGCCTTCAGCTGTTCCAGGAGCAGGTAATAACATGCAGATTTTCAGCCCTGCTGAAAGAGTCCATTCAACCTTTTGAGGACTTCTCACATTTATTATGACCTGCTGGACTTAGCTTCCAGCATGTGTTTGTTTCTTTATATGTACCACAGTTGTCATTTTAGATGAGTGTTTTGGGAGGGAATGGAGATAAACTGCACCCATATTTGATCCACTAGTTTTACCTAGAAATCTCTACCAGAGTGAGTTTCTAAAATGAAGTTTGACCTTTGTTTTATTCTTGTCTTCCAAGTCCTTCAAAGCCTGCTCATAACTTTCAGAATGAGATGAATATGGTTGAGCTTAGCAGACAAAAAAGTTACGATCAGAGGCTGCTTGCTTCTCGAGATTTATCACCAATTGCCTCCATAGATGAGCCCACTGGGACTGTCTATTTGCCACCCTCTTTTGTGGAATTGCTCCTCTGTGCGATACTCCCAGCAGCATGGTTGCAGGCACATCTGTATTTTCCCCAAATTGACCTTGCTCCCTGGTCACCCATAACTGACTTGAGCTGAGCCAGTTAATTTATTCCCTAGACATTTTGAGAACCTGCAAAACTTAGGGGCTGTTTTAGCTATGCTGTATATTCTATGGATCTGCAAAGCAGAGAAAGCTTATCTGGAGAGATGGAGGGAAAGGCATTCCTAATGGGAGTCTTGATTTTTAGGTTCTAGTTCATTTCTGAATCCTGTCTCTGCCCCTGCCCTTTGCTCCCTGGTTCTCTGAGTGTCCCTAAAAAGAAATTCCCTGCTTAAAAGAGAGTGCAGCCCATAGTTAGTATTCAGTAGGTGTTGGCTGCTATTATTCATTCTCACCTCACTGAATGAAAACAGCATTACATTTCATGCCCACATGTCTTCTCAATGTCTTTTCAAACTTGATGCTCCTCCCTAACCCCAAGGCTATTATGCTAAAACTCAGAACAAGGGCCTTTCTAGGAGGCTTTCCATGAATGTCCAGCCTGCTCAGACATTTTTTTCTGAGTATCTTATCATAGCATCATTACCCAAAATTCACCAAAATCATTACTTTACTCTTCTCTCTTGATTGTGAGCTTTTTAAGAAGAGGAGCTATAGTTACTTTGCCAATATATGAAAAAAAAATAAGAAAAAAGAAAAACTAAGTTCAATAAGGGAACATACTGCCTGCTTTCAAATGATAGTAGTATAACAATGTCTAACACACTTTCAAAATAACACTATTATTCTGAAGATACTGTCTTGACTCCATTGTATGTTCATGCCTCCTTTGTCAAATATTAATTGAGCATAGTGGCTTGGGTCGATTTCTGGGTTCCCTGTTCTATTACATTGATCTATATGTCTGTTCTTATGCCAGTACCAGGCTGTTTTGAGAACAGTGGCTTTGTAATACAGCTTGATATCTGGTATTGAGATCCCATCTACTTTGTTCTTCTTTCTAAGGATTGCTGCAGCTATCCGGGGTCTTTTTTTATTCCAGATGAATTTTTGGAAAGTTCTTTCTAAGTCTGCGAAATATGCCATTTGTATTTTAATGGGGAGTACATTGAATCTATAGATTGCTTTGGGTAGTATGGACATTTTAATGATGTTGATTCTACCAATCCATGAACATGGTATGTTCTTCCATCTGGTTATGTCTTCCTCCTATCCCTTTTTTCAGTGTCCTGTAGTTTTCTGCATATAGGTCTTTTACCTCCTTAGTTAAGTTTATTCCTAGATATCTTAATATTTTTGGTGTGATGGTAAATGGGATTGCTTTTTTAGTCTCTCTTTCTGTAAGTTCATTATTAGTGTATAGAAATGCCACAGATTTCTTGGTGTTAATTTTGTATCCTGCTACATTGCCAAATTCATTTTATTAAGTCTAATAATTTTTTGATGGAGTCTTTAGGGTTTTCTATGTACAGTATCATGTCAACTGGGAATAAGGACAGTTTTACTTCTTCTTTTCCAATTTGGATGCCTTTTATTTCTTCTTCTTGTCTGATTGAATTGGCTAGTACATCCAGTACTATGTTGAACAGGAGTGGTGAGAATGGGCATCCCTGTCTTGTTCCTGTTCTTAGGGGAAATGGTTTTAGTTTTTGCCCATTGAGTATGATGTTGGCTATGGGTTTTTCATATATGGCTTTTATGATATTGAGGTATGATCCTTGTAGTCCCACCTTGCTGAGAGTTTTTATCAAGAAAGGGTGTTGGATTTTGTCAATGCTTTTTCTGCATCAATTGATATGACTATGTAATTTTATCTCTAAATTTGTTTATGTGATGTATTACGTTTATTAATTTGCAGATATTGTACCATCCTTGCATCCCCAGGATAAATCCTCCATGGTGTATGATCTTTCTGATGTACTGCTGGATCTGATTTGCTAGAATTTTATTGAGGATTTTGGCATCTATGTTCATGAGGGATATCGACCTGTAATTCTCTTTCATTGTGTTGTCGTTATCTGGTTTTGGTATCAAGCTGATGCTGGCTTCATAGAATGAACTTGGAAGTGTTCCTTCCTCTTGAATTTTTTGGCATAGTCTTAGGAGGATAGGTTTTAGTTCTTCCTTGACTGTTTGGTAAAACTCTCCTGTGAAACTGTCTGGCCCCGGGTTTTTGTTTGCCGGAAGCTTTTTGATGACTGCTTCAATTTCGTCCATAGTTATTGGCCTATTGATATTTTTAGAATCTTCCTGATTGAGTTTTGGAAGGTTGTATTTTTCTAGGAATATGTCCATTTCCTCCAGGTTGTCTAGTTTGTTAGAACAGAGTTGTTGGAGTCAAGACAGTCTCTTCAATAAATGGCGTTGGGAAAATTAGACAGATATACACAAAAAAATAAAACTAGACCACCAATTTACATCATACTCAAAATTAAACTCAAAATAGACAAAGGACTTTAACATAAGATGGGAAATCATAAAAATACTAGAGGAATTCCCAGGCAGCAAATTTTCAGACATATGCTGAAACAATTTCTTCACTGATACTGCTCCTAGGGCAATGGAAACTAAAGAGAAAATAAACAAATGGGACTACATCAAAATAAAAAGCTTTTTCACAGCAAAAGAAACCAGCAACAAAATAACAAGAAAGCCCACTGCATGGGAGAAGGTATTTGCCAATGTTATCACCAATAAGGGCTTAATCTCCAACATTTACAGGGAACTCATACAACTTAACAAAAGGAAGATAAACAACCCAATGAAAAAATGGGCAAAGGACCTAAATAGATACTTTTCAAAAGAAGACAGAAGGAAAGCCAAGAGACATATGAAGACATGCTCAAAGTCACTAATAATCCAAGAGATGCAAATCAAAACGACAATGAGGTACCATCTCACACCTGTCAGAATGGCGATCATCAACAAATTAACAAACAGCAAGTGCTGGCGAGGATGCAGAGAAAATGAACCCTCCTGCACTGCTGGTGGGAATGCAGACTGGTGCAGCCACTGTGGAGAACAGTATGGAGTTTCCTCAAAAAACTAAAAATGGAACTCCCATTTGACCCAGTGATCCCACTTCTAGGAATATATCCAAGAAACTAGAAACACCCATTAGAAAGGATATATGCACCCCTATGTTCAAAGCAGCACAATTTGCCATAGCTAAGATTTGGAAACAGCCTAAGTGCCCATCAGCAGATGAGTGGATTAAAAATTGTGGTACATCTACACAATGGAATACTATGTGGCAGTAAAATAGAAGGAGTTCTTACAATTTGCAACAGCATGGATGGAACTGGAGAGCATTGTGCTAAGTGAAATAAGCCAGTCAGGGAAAGATAAATATCACGTGATCTCACTCATTTATGGAATATAATGAACAACATAAACTGATGAACAAAAATAGATCCAGAGACAGAGAAACATTGATCAGACCATTAAACCTCAGAGGGAAGGTAGGGGAGAGCGGGGGTAAGGGAGAGAGATCAACCAAAGGACTTGTATGCATGCATCTAAGCTTAACCAATGGACACAGACAACAAGGGGGTGAGGACATGTGTGGGGGGTTTAGGGGGGGTAATGGGGGAATAAGGACACATATGTAATACCTTAATCAATAATGAAATTTAAAAAATAACACTATTATTCTTATTATTTTTTCCTATGTCAGAATTTACTGTAAAAGCTGATTTTGGTGCAATTTTCACTTATTTTTCCTAATATTGTAATAAAATTTAAGAACAACAGATTAAAAAAAAAACTTTCTAGAATAAAGTACTGATATGAACTTATAGAAGAAGCATTTTAACCCTCAACTCAAGGAAATTAATTTATTCTTTAACTTCTGGAACCATATCAAGATAGAAACTGGTTGGTTAGTGGTGAACATGTATAGAACAAAAGAGAGAAAGTACCCATTGCCTTTACTCATTAAAAGTGTGGGACTCAGAGTTAGGAAGGAAGAAAACAAAAAAGAAAATTCACCATTCCTGGGGACCTACTATACTTCAAGTCATCACCATAAGTGTTTCCATATCTGCTTGTTTCTGTGTTTTTGTTCGTGTTTTTAATATATGTTTTCATTGATGTTAGAGAAAGAGGGAAGGAGAGGGAGAGAGAAACATTGATGTGAAAAAGAAATTTTGATCAGCTGCCTCCTGCACACCCCCTACTGGAGACCAAGCCCACAACCCTCAAGTATGCTCTGACCAGAACTGAACCAGTGACCTTTTGGTACAGGGGATGACACTCAACCAACTGAGCCACACCAGTCAGGGCTATCTGCTTGTGTTTGAAAAGTAGGAATTTTTAGGGGTGAAATAGACAGGTTTGGTGATTTGGGAATTTTTAGAATTGGGAATCCATGGAAAAAAACACAGGGTACAGAGTTGCAAAAAGGTACATTTCCATTAGACAAGGGAGTTGGTTGGCAGAAGTTACATTTCCATAAGATAAGGGAACTGGGAGTAGCAAAAGGTCTATATTTACAAAATAAAGGAGGAAGAAAGCCCTGAGGGACTAGGAGAACAATGAAGGAGGAGGGCCTCACATGTCCCAAGTGAGGTTTGACCTTTGAGCTCAGGAGTTACTATAGTGATCAAATCAGAAGGGGATAATGACCAATCAGAGGGGAATATCAAGGCACAGGAATTGCAGACTTTATAAACCAGGAGAAAGGAACTCAGTGGGACTCTTTCCCCCTCCCCACGTGGGAGTCTGTGCTTGTTTTTCAATAAATTTCCTTTGCTCTACCATCTTGAGTCTGTGGTTTCATTCTTCGACTCCGATGGTCCAAGAATCCGGGGAAGCCATCATGCCCAGGGGAACACTGCATGTTTCAGCCCAAAAGTCCCGTATCATTTGCACTCTCACAAACCATCATTACAGGTGCTTTAAATCTAGGTGTTTACTGTGAGAAACTAAAACTCAAAGAAATTAATTAACTTCTTAAAATTACAGAGCTAGTTAAAAGCAAAATCAGAATTTAGCCTAAGGCCACATCATGTATTTAAAACTTAACATTTCCAACTTATATCTTTGAAAATTCTTCTTTGTAGTAAGTAGTTATAACTAGATGAGGACAATATGAGCTATTCATAGTCTTCTCATAGTTTTCACAATTTTCTCAGTTTCCTAGTGAGCATATATTAATTTTGACAATAAAATTAGTTTTTACAATAAAAAAGCAATTTTCTTAAATCAATAGAAGTGCTGGAGCATTATATTCCTTTGAACAGCTGAGTGTTAATTATAAGGGTCCTTATTTGTTATTAATGCGCAATAGGATATAGGACACAGGCAATTTCCCCAAATCCTTACTATTAGTTATCACATAAGCTTCCCAGACAACTGATTTCTCAGCACAGGCGCCTGCCCTCTGGTGCTTCCAATTTCATGCCCCAGAAGTCCTGTGGGGTGTTTGGCCAACCTGCTCTGTCCAGTGGAGTCCTCCAACCCTCTGGCACATGGAGGGACCCCTCACAGTAACACAGAGCAGCAGTGACAGAGTTCAGGACCCCATCACCTCATGCCCATCCTGATGCTGCTGCTTGTCATGTGATCTTGAGCAAATCAACTTCCCGTGCCTCAGCTTCTGCATATGCATGGAGATGAGTGTTCTTAGAGTTGATATGAAGAATAAAGCAATTAATTCAAGTACTTAATTAATTCAGACATTAAGAACAGTGTCTGGCACCTAATTTGCTGGCACTACAAGTAATAGTAATGGAGTCATAATTTGGAGTCATTCATTATAACAAGGACTGCTTCCTTCCACTGAGCCCTGACTTCAGGCAGTTACTTTTCTGTGCCCTGCAGAGGTGGTAGAAAATCAGAGCTTTAATTCCAGCCAGAGAGAAGGGAAGCAAAGAGGTACATGATGACTAACAAATAAATCAAGCAGATGTTGTCCCCACTTTTCAGAAACAGAATGGACTCTCACCAAAAGTTGGTTCAGGTGTTGAAACTGACAATGCCACACTTCCATCAACAAGGTATGAAAGGGTTTATTATTACTCATATGATAAGGCTTTCTGGGGAGATTAGGGCAGGCCTCCCAAACTAGTCTGAAATGGCTTGGAAAAGTCAGCAAATGAGCTTGGTTTGGAGTTGTTATGTGGTTAGGGGGTAGGGATGGAGTGAGGGTTCACACACACAGGTGAGGCTTATGTGGTGAACCTCTCAACAACAACAAACCCTTTCTTATCAGCTTGCCCAGATGTGAAGCAGAAGAGGGCAGGGGAGGCTTAAAAGCTGTCAGCAACCAAACATGAAAAAGTGGAATCAGACACTATTACCCTAGCCTAGACAATTTCAGGTAGTCGTGAGTTCTGTTTTTAAAATACAGGTTAATGTGGAGAA
Organism: Eptesicus fuscus; assembly: GCF_027574615.1. NCBI lineage: Eukaryota > Metazoa > Chordata > Mammalia > Chiroptera > Vespertilionidae > Eptesicus > Eptesicus fuscus. The sequence goes on along the minus strand of NC_072481.1, from coordinate 39,528,500 downwards.
GAGTGTCTGGAGTTTGTAGGGGGAGGTGGCATGAGGGTAGCTCTGTGTCAGCTAGAATGGCAGATGAGGCATCTTTGAAGAGGAAGCGTTTGAGTTGAGACCTGAGGGAGGAGGTGGAAAGGAGGAAGCGGCGTGCAGAAGTCATGGAGGAAAAAGTGCAAAGAGACGAGAGTGTAACAATGGTGCGCAGCAGCTGAGAATCAGTACAGGGTAAAGATGCTGATGATGATGCTGCTGATGATGATGACAACAGCTACTATTCAGTTTAGCAAGGAGAAGATTCAGATGGCTCTGTTTAGATGTCTGAACTGCTGTTTCACAGAAGAGAACAATCTGGTCCTGTTTGGTTCCAGCTGCAATGAAGTTACAGGGAGTCCAGATTCTTGTGCTCAATATAAGAAAGGTCTTGTGGTTAGTGAGAACACCTTTGACAGGTAATGAGCTCCCTGTCCCTGAGAGGCTGGGTGCCACTACCAGAGAGGATTTCAGCTGAGACTGCAAGAGCTGGATGGACCAAGCGACCTGTAAGGTCTTTAAGATGCTTGCAGCTCTCTCAGGGTCTAATCTTCAGAGAAAGAGGCTCTGGGAGAGGCAGAGAGGAACCTTCAGGGGAGAATGTGGACACTGCATGCCCTTTGCTGCCTTGGCTGTCTTTGTCACCTACACTGGTAATGCCGGCTTCTTTCTAAGCACAGGTCTCTGAAAGGCTATGGGGGCTTTCTGTTTAAACACTGCTGATTAAAACCCAGCTCTAGTTAGTGGCTTATTTGCATGTCAAATTGGGGTTCAGAGAAATGCAAATATGGAAGCTTATTTGCTCTGGTAAATTTGCTTTAGTAACCTGGAGGAAGCGGTAAGGTCTAAAACACTCAAGCTGAAATTAATGGACAACTTTGGCCTCTCAGATTTTCTTTCCCTCACCTTTTGTCTTTTCTCCGTTGCAATTCACTTATATGCAGCAAGCATTTAGGATACCTCCTGTGTGGAAGGCACTGTGAATAGAACCATAGAGAAGCAGTTAAGTTGAGACCTCTGCCCTCTGGCAGAGGAAACCGACATAAAGGAAATCCTGGCTCAAGAATGCAAAAACTCTTAAATGTGATAGCAGAGATACAAAGAAACAATGAAATGATTAAGCAAATAAGTAAATGGCACCTACTGTATGTCTGCCCCAAGCTAGGGACTTTAAACACAAAAGAGGTTTATTTTGACTACTAGGAAGAATCAGAGACATAATCTATCAAACTTGTGTTTTATTTCCCTCCCTCCTACGCCTTTGACTAAGTCTGCGAACTTCCTTGAACAAGAAATCATTTCTCATTCACCTTGCTATTACCAAGGACTGACACTTAGTAGGGTTCCCAGTACATAATTTTTTCAGTAGATGGATGGATAAGTGAGTGTAGCATTTGAGATGGACTCCAGTTGGAGGCAGCGTTTCACAGGGCAAGGTGATGATAGGAACTGCTCAGTGAGCAAGGACCGGATGTGGGGAAATCAAAGGTGGCCTTTACAGCAGCCCCAGTGTAAGAGGAGCAGCAGGAGGGAAAGAGGAGAGATGGCTGGAGCCTTCCTGAGAGACTTAGAGACTTGAAATCAGAGAGAAAGGGAGAGGGAGAGATGGAAACATCAATGAAGAGAGAGAATCACTGATGGGCTGCCTCCTACATGCCCCACACTGGGGATGGAGCCCACAACCCAGGCATGTGCCCTTGACTGGAATCAAACCCAGAACCCTTCAGTCCACAGGCCAACACCCTATCCACTGAGCAAAACCAGCTAGGGCTAATAGATAAAGGGTATTTAGATGAGGGATGGAAGGAAAGAGAATTACATTTCCTGGTAGAAAACCTAGTACAAAAACAAAAACACACAGAAACATTTCAGTCAGCATGAGGACCTCTTAGACTGTAAATACCCATGACAGCAGGGATCCATTCATCCCCAGGACTTAGCTCAGGGCCTGAAACAATGAAGAAGATTCATGAATGTTTGTTGAAGGAAAGAGCAAATGAATGAATGGTAACAAGATAACCCTATTCAGGTATATGTATGGGATATAGTAGCCCACAGGCCAGACACTTTCCAATAACAATCTGGTTAATTGCCCAGTTCTCCCTGTCTTCAAGAAGAGAACTATTGACCTTCAGGATTCAGCTGTACCAACACTTTGCTTCAAATATTATATGTTGCTCTGAGCTATGAACTCCAGCTATATCCTTGGTTCTGAGGACATGAAGGGAATAGCCATGATGGTAATAAGCTAATAAAGCTCACTTATCTCCCTAAATAAGTCAAATTATTCCAGCATTATTGCCCTATAATTTCTTACCTTTTTAACATTTCAGGGAAAGTCTAAATTGCCTCTTACAATCAGTGTCTAAGTATCTGAACATATAGCTACAGGGCTTAATTTGTAACCTAGGACTGATAAGAGAGCTGAGCTTTTGGTTTGGTTTCGGTTGTTTCTTTGCTTTATTTTATTTTGTGCTTTTCTTTTCCTTCTCAGAATAATTTCAGCGTGGTTGAGTGGTTTCCTAGGTGCCTGAAGAGAGATATACCTTGTTTTATGTCTTTCCATGGGAAAAATTTACAGTATTATGCTTTAAGTATGATACTTAACTAGATGATAATGAAAGTAATTATATATCATGATGTGCCAGGCACTGTTTTAAATACCCTATACATAATAACTCGTTAATTCATAAAAAGCCCTATGCGAAAGATACTTTAATCTAACCTATTTTATAAATGAGAAAACTGAGGCACAGAGTGGTCTGGTTCCTCATCCAAGGTGAGCGAACCAGAGGGATGGGGCTAACATTTCAGCTCGGACAGTCTGGCCCTGGCATACCCATTCTCTGTGCTATTCAATATTGCCAGCTCTTTGTTCTGACTTTTGTTGTCTCCTTAACTGCCCCCACCCCACCCCCCAGCATTAACTTCATACTGATGTACTTGGTCTGCATATGTCCAAAGTGTTTGCAATTATAAAATATCCTTTATTCCATGCATATTTATTGGACACTAGCATTGTGCCAGAGGCTGGTGTAGACTCTAGATATAAACCAATGAACAAAAGACAAATCCACTGATTCCATTGAGTTTACATTCTAGTTTGAGGTGAAAGATAATAAGAAAAAAAATAAGGCAAATGTAGATCTATCCTAGGTCAGATGGGAGTAAGTGTGATGGAGGAAAGCCAAGGAAGGAAGACGATAGTAACAGTGGAAGACCCTCACTGAGAAAGTGACATTGACTTTAGGACTTGGAAGTAGTCATGGAGTGGGATTTGCAGAGTCTGAGGGAAGAGCTAGGCAGGCATAAGTAAGAGCAAGTTTGAGAGTCCAGGGCAGGGGTTGTGGGAGGATTGAGGATAGTAAGGACACCAATATGGCAAGAGTAAAGTCAGAGCTTAATCAATAATATGGTGGGAAAATTGGCATAGGCTTTATAGTCAGGTAAACCAGTGCTTACATATGAGTTCGGCTGTTGGTGTTATCTTAACAAGTTATGTATGCCTTTGAGATTTCATTTTCTCATCTGCAAAATGGGAAAACCAATTTTCTGTCAGGAATAATGAGAAAGTATAACAAGCCTGGCACAGAAATGGGAGTCTCGGGCCTGGTCCGTCCTGACTTTGCAGGTCCTCCCAAACCGTCCTCCCAGAGACACTCCATTTTCATCATCCATGGAAATGGGTCATGCCCCAGGAGGCAGGAGCCCTCAGGCTTCATTGTCTCATGATGTCATCTAAACACCATGCCCCAGACACAGCCTTCTTGCAATAGTTTGCCTTCTCATTTACCTTGTTGCAACAGTCCAGCCGAAACAGGGGTCCAGGCAGTGCATCCAGCAAGATTGTGCCACTGGCTGCCAAATAAAGAATGACTTGAGCTGCTACAAACAAACGAAGCAAAACAGCTTCCAAGATGTAGTCCTTTCATTTGTGTGAACAGAGACATGAGCAAACACCGGCATGTTTCAATTCGAAATAGCTTCTGGAGTCATAGTTGGCACTGTGTTCCCTAGTTACATAATGTCTGCCTTCTTTGGCAGTGACCTTGGTATTGTCTTTGGTGTGAACAACATCAAGTCTGAGACTACACACACATAGCCTAATTAGTTATTTTGTGTACCTATTTCTTAGAGCCATCCAACTGAATTTCTTTATCTTGCTCTTTTTTCTTTCTGGCTATTAATTATTTATTAACTAGAGGCCCAACGCATGAAATTCGTGCACGGGAGCAGGGGGGTTCCCTCAGCCCAGCCTGCACCCTCTCCAATCAGGTACCCCTCGGGGGATGTCCAACTGCCGGTTTAGGTCCAATCCCAGCGATCAGGCCTAAACCAGCAGTCAGACATCCCTCTCACAATCCGGGACTGCTGGCCCCTAACTGCTCACCTGCCTGCCTGCCTGATCACCCCCAACTGTCCCCCTCTGCCATCCTGGTCACCCCCAACTGCCTCCCTTGCCAGCCTGGTCACCCCTAACTGCCCTCCCCCCACCAGCCTGGTCACCCCTTACTTCTGCCCCTGCTGTCCTGGTCACCTCCAATTGTCCCCCTCTGCCGGCCTGGTTGCCCCTCACTGCTCCCCCTGCTGGCCTGGTCGCCCCCAACTGCCCCCCCTGCCAGCCTGGTCACCCTCAACTGAGCCCCCACTGGCCTGATCGCCCCCAACTGCCCCCCCCCCACCAGCCTGGTTGCCCCACACAGCCTGTTGTTCAGTAGTTTGGTCATCCCTCTCTAACCCCCCTGCTGGCCTTGTCACCCCAGGCAGCCTACTATTCAGTTGTTACTGTGACTGAATCCTGGACAATTTGCATTATTAGTATAGATAGGTTCAGAAAATGTTCAGACAAACTTGTGGATGACAGACTTAATATTTCTTATGTACCAATTCTGTGCCTAGTAGGGTGCTAGATCCTTGGGATGTTAGAGGAGTTGTAAAAAAAACCCTGCCATCAGGAAAGGTGGGAGAGACATATATAAGAAATTACAATGCAACCAGAGATGAGATATAACTCAGTGCTGAAGAGGATGACCTTTGAAATTAGGCAGACTTGGCTCTGAATCCCTGGTTTCACCTTATTTTATTATGTTGGGCAAGTTGCTTAAATTATCAGAAACTTGACAATGAAAGATATAATCCTATCTCCTAGTGTTATTATATGAGTTGAGTAAGACAATATTTTTGAAGCACCAGGCACTACACCTGGCATAGACTAGATGCTCAATAAACATCAGTGGTTGAAATTATTATTAGTGCTATGATAAACAAAGAGAATGAAGACACAAAGAAAGGAGTGACCCACTCCCAGGGGAATAGTTGGATTTGAACAATGAAGAGAGCTTTACCAAATGGAGAAAGAGAGGGAAGGCATTTCAAACAGTTGAGTAGAGGTGTCAAGAGGAGATGATGTTGTTAGTTCATTTAACAAATATTTATCGATCTGCTACCTTGTGCTAGGCATTGAGCTAAGTTTTAGGAATATGCAGTAAATGTGGCAACGTCTTGCCCTCATGGAACTTACATTCCTCAATAGTGGAAGACAGACCATAAACTGTTAAAAAACAACAACAAGTTAATTGATAAACAAGGAATAGCTTCTTGTCATCCTATATAATAAAAGGCCAATATGCAAATTGTCCCCTGAACCAGGAGTTCGATCGGGAGTTCAACCAGGAGTTTGACCAGGGGTGAGGGGCCATGGGCAATTGGGGCAGGCCAGCCAGACCCCACCTGTGCATGAATTTGTGCACTGGGCCTCTAGTAATCTCTATAAAGGAAATAGAGTGATATCAAGTGGGATAATTTAGCACTTATATATGCTCTTATTTTAGATAAGGTCATGGGAGGTCTCTCTGAAGAAGGGATGGTTAAGCTGAGCCCTACAGGATGAAATGAGGCAGCCATGGAAAGAGCTGAGGAAGAGCATTTCAGGCAGGGGAAGGAGCAAACACAAAGGCCCAGAGGTAGGCTTGCTGGTTTTAGCCATCTGCAAGAACCTTGTGGATGCAACCTCATGAACCAGAAGAGTGACATTTGTTAGGGTCAGGGAGGTAAGCAGAAGCTTATTTTTCATTGCATTTTTGCTTCGGTGTTTGTTTTCACCAATGGTAAGCAATGGGAAGGGTTTCCAAAATGGGAGGACACAATCAGATTCATGTTTGTTGGGGGCTAGAGTATAAGCAGAAAATAGGATCTATTGTAACCATCCAGGCAAGAGATGGTTTTTGTTTTGCTTTGAGAGGGCAACTTCCTGCTTCAACAAACATATGAGAGGGTGTTGTTGGGCAATAGTTATTATCCAGGGAAGTGGAGATTAATGATGCAGGAAAGAGAGGTTTTGCCTGAAGATGGTTACAACTAACCAAACCAGGCTGGTTTGTGGAGTGGAAGTGGAGATAGATTTGGGAAGTTCAACCAACAGAGGCTGATAATAGATTAGATCGGGGCAGAGAGAGTATGGAAAAAGGGAAAAATCAAGGATGACTCCACAATGTTTTGTTTAAGTAGTATGGTGCCATTTACTGAGATGAGGAAGAGTAGGAGAGGCACTGGCCTGGGTATCTATAAAGAGCTTCACCAAAGATATATTACATTTGAGACCCTTAGTAGAAAACCTAATGATATCTAGAGCTCAGGGTATTGGTCTGTGCTGTAAATATAAACTAGGGAATCATTAGCATTCAGATGGTACTTAAAGCCATGGTGAGCTCACTTGAAGAGAATGTGTAGATAGAGAAGATACAAGAGCCCCAGGGTTCAGGGGAGGAAGAGGAGGAGCCAGCTAAGGAGATGAAGAAGGAGAGGCCAGCAAAGTAAGAGGGAACCCAGGAGTAATGAAACTATGTGAGCCAAGAGAAGAGAGCAATTCAGGGAGGACACAGTGGTCATGTCTTGAATCCCAGTGGCAGGTAAAATGGGATAGAGAGGTGTCCATTGGGTCTGACTATATAGAGGGCTCTGGTGACCTTGGAAGTGATGAGTATGGAAGCCAACTTGGAATGGGCTAAACACTTGAATGGGAAAGGGAACTCACTTGTCTTCATGGGGCTTTGTGTTAACTTAAAAAAATCTGAAGTTAAAAAAACAAAAGATCATCATTTGTGAATTATGAGACAGTTATATAAGTGTGTCTTTGTCTATTTACATTTCTGTCTTTTTGACTTTTGTTTTCTGGAATAAAAAAGAGTAATGGGAGTAAGACTATGGAAACAATAGCACTGGATAATTCTCTGGAGAAATTTGGCTGTACAAATTACAGAGACCTGAAGCAATACATGGGAGTCAGATGTGGGAGTCAGGAGAGGTTTGGTTTGTTGTTTTTGCTTTTAAGTGGGAGATACTAGAGCATGTTTGGTGGGTGATGGATGGTGTGAAAGAGAGAGGTTATGTGTAAAAGACTGAAGCCTTTGCAAGAGAAGACAGAGAGGATCCAGAGGAGAGAGGTTGGATCTGCCTTTGATAGGTGTAGAGACTGTGCCCAAAGGAGCAGGAGGAAAGGCAAGGAGCACAGGTACAGAGAGTTTATGTGGGAAAGGAGCAGAATGCTATGGTGGCTTCTATTTTCATTGAAGTATGAGATGAGGTCATCAGCTATGAGGGTAAGGATGTGAGCAGGGAATATGGGATATGTGAGGACAATGAGAAAAGTATGAAATGGCTGTCTCCAAGTATGGGAAAGCTAATGTACTGGGGAGAGAGTGAGTGGATTAGATCACGGACTCCTGATCTAGAATGGTTTCTTTGCAAACACATTCTTCTAATTCACCTCACAATGTCATGGAGTTCAAAGCATGGTCCTTTAACATTGTAGCCCACAATAAAGATTTGTTCAGTGCATTGTATAGGGGGTTGCAGTACTGTATTTATATATATACTAGAGGCCTGGTGCACGAATTCGTGCATGGGTGGAGTCCTTCGTGCATGGGTGGAGTCCTTCGACCTGGCTGGTGATCAGGGTTGATCGGGGCCATCTCGCCCAGTCCCAATCGGGGCCCATCAGGCCAGCTGGCAAGGGGCAGGGGCCAAGGGAGGTTGGCAGGCCATGGGAGGTTGTCTGTGGGAGCACAATGACTGCCAGGGGGCAACTCCTGCATTGAATGTGTGTCTTATGTCATAGCTACCGGCAGGTGGTCCGCTCATCTGGTTGTCTGGTCGTATTGGTCACTTAGGCTTATATATCCTATATAATAAAGAGGTAATATGCAAATTGACCATCACTCCAACACACAAGATGGCCACCTCCATGTGGTCAAAGATGGCCGCCCCAATGTGGACAAAAGATGGCTGCCACAAGATGGCTGGCAGGGGAGGGCAGTTGTGGGCGATCAAGCCAGCAGGGGAGTGCAGTTGGGAGGGACCAGGCCTACAAGGGAGGGCAGTTGGGGATGATCAGGCCTGCAGGGGAGGGCAGTTAGGGGTGACTGGGCCGGCAGAGGAGGGCAGTTGGGGGAGACCAGGCTTGCAGGGGAAGACAGTTGGGGGGGACCAGGCCTGCAGGGGAGGACAGTTGGGGGGTACCCAGCCTGCAGGGGAGGACAGTTAGGGGAGACCAGGTTGGCAGGGGAGGGAAGTTAGGGGTGACCAGGCTGGCAGGGGAAGGCAGTTAGGAGCAATTGGGCTGGCAGGGGAGCAGTTAGGTGTCAATCAGGCTGGCAGGGGAGTGGTTAAGGGGTGATCATGCTGGCAGGCAGAAGCGGTTAGGGGCAATCAGGCAGGCAGGCAGGTAAGTGGTTGGGAGCCAGCAGTCCTGGATTGTTAGAGGGATCCCAGATTGGAGAGAGTGCAGGCTGGGCTGAGGGACACACACCCTCCCCCCATGCACGAATTTAGTGCACCAGGCCTCTAGTATATATATGTTTATACACTGAGTGGCCAGATTATTATGATCTCTGAATGCATAATAATCTGGCCACTCAATATATGTGTGTGTGTATATATATATATATATATATATATATATATATATATATATTAGAAGCCTGGTGCATGAATTTGTGCATGGGTGGGGTGGGTCCGGCTAGCCTAGCCAGGGAGAGGGGACATGGGCACATGGGCGGTTGGCCAGACTGCCTGCTGGTCGAACTCCTGGTTGAGGGGACAATTTGCATATTAGCCTTTCATTATATAGGATATACACTGAGTGGCCAGATTATTATGCGTTTATGTTTTAGCAATGATAAAACTGAGGATCAAAGAAGCTAAATACATGTCCACAATCATTCAGTGTGGTGTGCATATGTGTGTTTTGTATATCGATATACACTGAGTGGCCAGATTATTATGACCACCCCTCAGGACTTCGTTGGGCCACCTTTTGCCTTCAATACTGTAGCAATTCTTCTTGGCATTGACTCCACAAGATGTTGAGAGGTGATGCAAGGAATCTGACACCATGCCTGGTGAATAGCACTGTCCAGTTCTGTGAGATTTGATGGTTGTGAAACCAACTGCCTGGTGGCTCTTTTAACTTTGTCCCACAAATGCTCAATTGGATTGAGATCTGGTGATTGTGGGGGCCACCTAAGCAAGGTAAAGTCTCCCTCATGTTCTGGAAACCACTCCTGCACAATACGAGCACCATGGCATGGCGTATTTTCTTGTTGGAAGAAGCCATCTCCATTGGGATACGCCATCAGCATGATAGGATGAACTTGATCAGCAATAATACTTAGGTATGTTGTGCTATTCAGATGTTGTTCTACCCGAATTAAAGGGCCCAAATCATGCCAGGAAAACATGCCACAAACCATAACACTGCCCCCACCAGCTTGAAGGGTTGTACTCATGCATGTGGGGTGCATGCTTTCATGCTATTTCCGCGAAATTCTCACTCTGACATCTGCATGATGCAACTGGAAACATAATTCATCAGACCATATGACTTTTTTCCAAAGCTCGACTGTCCAATCCTTGTGTTCATGTGCAAATTGGAGAAATTTTATCTTAGTAACTGCAAACAGCAAAGGTGTTCGAACAAGACTTCGGCTTCCATATCCCATACGTTGCAGTGTACAGCTAATTTGCCTACAAAAGTCAGGTGGTCATAATAATCTGGCCATTCAGGATATATATATATATATATATATATATATATATATATATACACACACATACACACATTAAGACACACAAATACATTATTTTTTATAAGATTTTGTCCCTGACTCAAGGACTTTATAATCTAGGAATCAAGCCAAAGGGGAAAATAGAACAGGGGTCGGCACATTATAATTTATAGGCTAAAACCAGCCCCCACCTGCTTGGTTTCTATGAATAAACTTTTTTTGAGCACAAACATTCCCATTTGTTTCATATTGCTTTTGGCTGCTTTTGCACCACAACAGCAGAGTTGAGAAATTGCAGCATTGTCTGTGTGTCCTATAAACCCTAAAGTATGTATCTGTCCCTTTAATAGAAAACATTTGCAACTCCTGCGATAAAGTACATGGAAAATGGTGCTATAAGGTTAAGAAGATGTGGCTCTTCTTTTGGTAGTGATCAAAGTCTGCTTCCAGGAAGCGGTGACATTTTAATTCCCTTGTGATAGACTAATTTCCTCATTTGGGGAAGACTTTTTAGCATCGCTTATGTGTCAGGCACTGTTTTAGGTGCTGAAGATACAACAGTGAACAAAATAAATTGAAAATCTGTGTCCTCCATCATGAGTCATTCATTCATGTAGATGGGTAGGACTGAGAGATGGGGATAGAAGCAAAGTTTCAGAAATAGGAAGTAGTTCAGATGACCCAAAGATAGAAAGGAGATTGGAATGAAGGAATAGAGTATAAAGTAGTGATTTTCAAAGTGTAGTCCAGGACCATTATTAGACTCCCCCAAGGAGCTGGTTAAAAATATGTGCTCTTGGGCCTTGGTGGTCCAGACCTGCTGACTCTGAATCTCTGGGAGTTAGGACACAGGAATCTACTCATTTAAAAAGTTCTTCACATGATCCTTAGGCTCACTATATTTTTGAGTCATTGTGGTAGCAGTTCATTGGAATCAGATTCAGAAGTGTGTGTGTGTGTGTGTGTGTGTGTGTGTGTGTGTGTGTGTGTGTGTTTGGTGGGCTGTCAACAGAATGAAGAAGGTAGGAGAGGAAGTGAAGACCCCCATTTAAGACAACTTAGAATTCACCACTGGAATTCAGACTTCTCTGGTCACAGGTGGGAAACCAGTGGATGAGGTCACTTGTAAATGGGGGAGGCCCTTTACAAAAGAGACTGTGGAGCCTCCTGGAGGAGAGCAGGACCTTAAGGACAGAGGGAAAGAGCAGTATGTGGTTGATGCAGACTCCATTTGTCAGAGGGAAAGCATGATGCTGAGGGCATTGTGAGGACAGCTGCCAGGTTTGTCTCAGAGCACACACAGGTAACCAGATGGGCTCAGAATAACCTTGTGGGTTATGTGAGACATAACTTTTAACAGCAAACAGAGAGTAATGAATAAGTCTACCCAAATAACAGAAATCACTGGAGCAAAGAGTCCCGTAATCAGAGACATGCGTGCAGTAATGAGTGGACCCATTTGGCTGGAATAGAAAATTCATGTAGGGCAGTTATAGGAGATGAGTCTGGAAAGGTTGTTTAGGACCAGATGGGGAAGGGCCTTGAATGCCAAGCAAAGGATTTTGGCATGCATCCTGGAGGCAGTGGGGAGCCATTTAACTTTTTAGCAGTGGGGGTTACAGGATTAGAGCTGCACTTTAGGGAAATTAAACCAATGGAAGGTTGGGAGACTGGAGGTGAGGAGACTAATTAGGGGGTCACTGAAAAGGCTCAGGTGAGAAATAATGAGAATCTGAATATGGTAGAAGCAGTGGGAATGGAGAGGAAAGGAAAGAGGAATTTGAGAAAAAGCACTCATAGAACTGTCAGGAACTGGCAATGGAACAGAGAAATGGAGTGTGCCAAGGGAACGGTCCAAGATCTCTCTAAATGTTCCCACCTGGATAACCATGGAGACATTGGTGCAATTACAGAAACCGAGAGGATAAGTGGAGAAGATGTGGAGCCTGTTGGTTTGAAATACAAGAGGGCCCACAGAGCAGGTAGTCAAAATGGCAGGGACTTCAGGGGGAGGTCAACGGTGGCCAGATGGTCATGCGCAGGAGTTCCCTTCCCTTGTGGTGGAACATAAGGCTGTTCATTGAACTCAACATGGTAAATTAGGTGTTGATATTCTCTCTCTCTCTCTCTACACACACACACACACACACACACACACACACACACACACACACACCATACCTGGTACAACACATATACACTGGGAAGAAAATCTTGGGTTCCATGTATGCATAGCGACTAATTTTGTTCACTTCACTCCATGTGGTAAAACTCATGCCAGGCGACGTAAATGGGAAAAAACATACACCTGACTATAAAACAGTGTGAATCCACAAGAAAAGAATACTCAAAACTGATTACTTTTCCAAAGTTTCTTTTTTAAATACTTTAAGAAAAACCTGATCAATGCTTCCATGGAAAGAGTGTAAACAAAGTTGGATGTCGATGTAAAATTTCCCCTCATTCTGCCATTTTTCCTCCTTTTATTTCTTAACAATGCAGTGCAAAATCGGACCATTTCAACAGCCCTGCTGGACTCAGGACGCTGGCACTCTAGAAGTGCTCCCCTCAGCAGGAGTTACCAAGCCAAACACGCAGTGGAGGCTTCCCTCAAGTAAAGCAGCGTGGAAAATAAGATACTGTCCCAAAAGTTACTTCTGAGAGTGGACTAGGAAATTGTTTAGGAAATTAAATAGTCATTTCTAAAGCAAAAGCAATGAAACATAAGTGAGTCAAGAACCCTAGAAGTGCAAGAACTATGGAAAGAAATGAAAAGTATTTGAATACCTCTGGCACATGCAAACATGTATACCCACCATCCACATCTTATGTAATGACACCCACCCACTGCCTTCTCTGACCTCTTGCTCTCCTTGGGGAGAATCCGTCCATCCTTGTGTGTGTTTTGCTTTGTTTCAGCACTTCCTTACTTTCTGGCACTATAAGGTGCCTCCAGATCATCTTGTGTACTGCCTGTCCCACAGTTAGAGTCTGCTGATCTTCCAAGGAGTCCTGGTTCCTTTTGGTGAGATGGATAATTCTTTTCTTTTTTTTTTTTTATAATCCTCATCTAAGGATATATATTTTTTTAGAGATAGTGAAAGGGAGAAGGAGAGACACAGAGAGAGAAACAGTGGTGTGGTGTGAGAGAGAGACATTGACTGATTGCCTTCCACATGTGCCACAGCCAGGGACTGGGGATCAAGCCTGCAACCAAGGTACCTACCCTTGACCAGAAGTGAATCCACAACCATTCAGTCTGAAGGCCAACACTCTACCCACTGAGCAAACAAGCTAGAACAAAATGGATAATTCTTTAAGGTCGCTTTTTTTCTTACTTTAAGGACACACAATGAAGACGCTAAAACTTTATTAAGGAATTGTTAAACAATGTTAACCATACACGCAATTTGGTGTTTCAAAGTAAGCAAATATTTACTTTAGTGCCTCTTATGTTCCAGTTGTGGTATAAGTTTCTGAAGATATTAAGGTGATACCAAATATTCATTTCCCATGAGCACTGTCCATGTGTTAAGTCATTTAAACCTTATAACAATCCTCTGAGGTGTGGATCCTATTATCATTCTCATTTTATGGACAGCAATGACAGGATGCTTTGCTGCCTGAGGATCACCATCTAGTAGAAAAAATAGACAAGCAGAGGATACTAGGAGCAGGAAAGAGAGACACCCAATTCAGCCATGGGATTAGGGAGAACTTCCTGGTTGAGGTGACACCTGAGCTGAGTACTGGTGGATTAAAGGAATTGTGAGTAAAATTTATGGGGTAGCATTCCAGGAAAAAGAATGATCCTGAGTAAATACACCAGTAAGTGAAATAGCCCCAGGTGGGAGGAATGGTAACCTGTCAGCTATTGCTAGGCAAGGATGAAGTAGTGTCAAGATAACAAGGAAGTCAAGGGACTCAGTCTTAGATGTCATGTGTATTCTATTAGGTAGCTTGGACTTCCTTGTAAATGACAGGGAAAGAGGGAGTGACATGGTAAGATAGTTATAGACAAACTAGAGGCCTGGTGCACAAAATTCGTGCATGGGGGAGTGTGTCCCTCAGTCCAGCCTGCACCCTCTCCAATCTGGGACCCCTCGAGGGATGTCTGACTGCCCGTTTAGGTCCTATCAGGATCGGGCCTAAATGGGCAGTTGGACATCCCTCTCACAATCCAGGACTGCTGGCTCCCAACTGCTCACCTGCCTGCCTTCCTGATTGCCCCTAACTGCTTCTGCCTGCCAGCCTGATCACCCCCTAACCACTCCCCTGCCAGCCTGATTGATGCCTAACTGCTCCCCTGCCAGCCTGATTGCCCCTAACTGCCCTCCCCTGCAGGCCTGGTCACCCCCAACTGCCCTCCCCTGCAGGCCTGCCCCCCCACCCCCAACTGCTCTCCCTGCAGGCCCGGTCGCCTCCAACTTCCCCCCTCTGCCGGCCTGGTCACCCCTAACTGTCCTCCCCTGCAGGCTTGATTGCCCACAACTGCCCTCCCTTGCAGGCCTGATCCCTCCCAACTGCTGGCCATCTTGTGGTGGCCATCTTGTGCCCACATGTAGGCAGCCATCTTTGACCACATGGGGGCAGCCATCTTGTGTGTTGGAGTGATGGTCAATTTGCATATTACTCTTTTATTATATAGGATCATTTTGACACAGTGCAGATGACAGGTGAGAGGTACGAGACAAAAGGCAAAATGACTAGTTAGGAGGTAAAAGCAAAGGTCTAGGGAAGGGATTTTAGGGGCCCCAAACCCTAAACTGTCAGTGATAGATCAAATTAGAGATATTAGATATATTAAGTTGGCAGGACCTGAAGATTGAAAAAACTATGCTCTTGCCCTTATTTTTCTTTCCAGTATGTGCATGCTGAGTCTCAGGGTAATAAAAGAGAAGTGATTCAAGGAGAATGCTCTAAGCAGCTCGTGAATTTGACTAAAGCATACTATCTTGTTAATTGTCAGAACCTGAGTTCGCCAGAAAAGAGACAAAGATGGCAGAATCTTCCCATACATGTAGCAATTATTATTATGTTAGCATGATATGTTAGAAGTCTACCAAGGTTGAATTCTACATCCTCTATTTAGCTGAACGATTTTGCCTAAATCTCTATGAGTCTTAGTTTTCTCATCTGTAAAGTGGGAAACATGGTAATACCTACACGTTGAGGTTGTTATAAGGACAGAGTTGATGCATGTGATGCTCTTGACACATAGATAAATGCTCCCCCCCCCCCCCGCACACCGTTATTATTACTTTTAAATTTTCCAAGATTTATTGTTTGCTTTCTCATAAACTTTACTTAGTCTTCCAGGTACCTTCTGAGGGTGAATTTCAGCATTCCCTCTTCATAGCAAGAAAGTTGGGTACAGGGAAGTGAAGGCACTTGTCTAAAATTAAAGAGCTTCTAGAACAGGACTTTAGATTTCAAGACCAGGATTCTCTCCACTACATTTTTATCTGACAGAGATTTGTTAAATATGAAGTCAGCCTTTGCTCAACTACCCTATTTATTCATTAACAAATATTTAAAGTACTATTCTATTACAAACACCATTATATGGTCAGGATATAGCAGGAACAAGATAGATAAAGCTCTCACCTCATGGACTTAACATTCTAGTTGGAGAGATATGCAAATGAACAAACAGGCAAATAGATATAAAATAGGACATCAAAGAAGGCTGAGTGCTATGAAAAATTAAACTGGAATATGCCTAACCTTCAAACAGTCCTTATTAATCCTGTTCAACTATTTTGCCCAGATTAAATTTTCCACAAGTGGCTATCATACTCTATTGAGCTTCTTTCATTATAAGACCTGCATTCTGCCCAGCCTGAATGGTTCAAATGGTTGAGTATCCTCCTGTGTCCTGAAAGGGTTGCTAGTTTGATTCCCAGTCAGGGCACATCAGGGCACATGCCTGGGTTGCAGGTTTGATCCCCCGTCAGGGTACTTATGTACAGAAGACATCTGATTGATGCTTCTCACATCAGTCTCTCTCTCTCTCTCTCTCTCTCTCTCTCTCTCTCTCTCCCTCTCTCTCTCTCTCTCCCTCCCTCTCTCTCTCTCTCTCTCTCTCTCTCTCTCTCTCTCTCTACCCCCCCCACCTTCTCTCTCTAAACATGTCCTTGTGTGAGGATTTAAAAACAAACACTTGTGTTCTCCACTGGTACTGCAATGAGGTAAAAGCTTTGAGAGGAAGAAGTTAGGCAAAACTGTACCAATATAGGCAATAACCTTCCTAAAAACACTAGTGAAAGTTCTTCCTCAATTTGGGACGCCAAAAAATGTATTTATAGTTGTTGACTTAGATAAGGGGAGGAGGCTGTCCTGGCCAGTGTGGCTAAGTGGGCTGAGTGTTGTCCAGTGCACTGAAAAGCTGCTGGTTAAATTCCAGGTTAGGGCACATGCCGAGGTTGTGGGCTTGATCCCCAGTAGGGGGCGTGCAGGAGGCAGCCAATAGATGTTTCCTTCTCAAATGAATGTTTCTCTTTCTCTAAAAATCAATGGAAAATCTTTTTGAAAAAATGAAATACATTCCTATATAATAAAAGGCTAATCTGCTAAGTGTCCAGTCATGGTTGGCCATTCAACCAATCAAAACATAATATGCTGATGATATGCTAAGGATACTCAACTGCTCGCTATGATGTGCACTGACCACCAGGGGGCAGACATTCCAACCAGTAGGTTAGCTTGCTGCTGGGGTCGGGCCTATCAGGACTGAGCAAGATTGGCCGGACATGACCTGGAGCCCTCCCGCAGTCCCTACCCAGCTGGCCAACCTCTCATGTCCTTCCCCAGACCTGATCATGCACTGGTGGGGTCCCTCGACCTGGCCTGCACCTCTTGCAATCCAAGACCCCTCAGAGGATGTTGGAGAGTTGGTTTCGGCCTGATCCCACAGGTCAGGCTGAGGGATTCCACTGGTGCATGATTTCATGCACTGGGCCTTTAGTTAAAAATAATAATCTAGGGAAAACACAAGTTAAAAGATATAACTGATTTCACCATTAATAGTCTGTGAAATGTTTTGGTGTCTTTTATCCAGTCTTTTTCTTTATTACTTAATAAGAGACCTTTAACCTTGGCCAGGTAGTTCAGTTGGTTGGAGCATCATCATCATCATCACACACACACACACACACACACACACACACACACACACACACACACAAGTTGCAGGTTTGATTCCAGGTCAGAGCACATACCTAAATTTCAGGTTCAATCCCAGGTCTGGGTGTGTACAGGAGGCAACCGATTGATGTTTCTCTCTCACATCAGTTTTTCTCTCTCTCCCTCTCTCATTCTTGTTCTCTTGCTCTCTCCTTTCTTCTCTAAAAAATAAAAATAAAAAATCAAACATATCCTCAGGTGAGAATTAAAAAAAAAATAAGAGCCCTTTCTATATGAAAATTTTCATATCGCTTTTCACTAAGTGTTGTAGCACAAGCACATTCCCATGCCACCAAAAACTCTCAGCAAACATAATTTTAGTATCTGCAATATATTTCCTGGTGTGAATATAGCATAATTTACTACTATTGTTTAACATTTAACATTGGAAATGTAAGGATCATTTTCATTTTTTTTTTTTTTGGTGTATCCATTATCTATTGCTGTGTAGCTATCTAATCTTTAGTGTGTATCATCCTAAAACTTAAATGGCTGCAAACAACATTTCTCTATTATTCATCGTGTTCCTGTTGGGTGGCCCAATGTATTGCACTGGTGTACTCTGGGCTCACTCCAGCTATTGCTTTCAGCTGGAGGGTAAGCTGTGTTTGAAGGTCTAAGACAGCCACAGGCTCATGACTGGCAGTTGGTGTTGGCAGAGCACTGGGTCCCTCTATCCTTCTTCATGCCTTTCATCCTACTGTAAGCTAGATTGGCTTCCTCACAGCGAGGTCTCAGGGCAGCATGTCAAGAGGGCCAGCAAAGACCTCATGAGGTCCAGGTTCTGAAATAGGTAAGACTTCACTTCTGCCACATTCTTTTGGTCAAGACAAGTCACATGACCATTCCAAAATCAAGGGATAGAAAAACAGATACTATCTCTGATAGCAGGAGCAGGGAAGTGACATTCCCAAGGGACATGCATGCCGGGAGGTTAGAAATCTATGGCTCTTAATCTACTGCAAGAGATTCTAAACAATATTGTGAAAGAATGTTGCCCAATTATTACTATAGCATAAATTAAACTTTATGTTTTAGAGTATAAAACATTATTACCTTGGAATCAACCTCTAGAATTTGATTGATCAGGAAAAAGGATAAGATGTGTTTTTAAGGCTCTTGCTTTTCAGGATGTACTTAGATGACCCCTCTCCATCTCTGCTTTCCATGACAGAGGACATTCAATTGGTCAACCCTAAATAAACAAGTTAATTATAATGTGCCATCAGAATAAAAAGCAGGGTTTTTTCTAAAGGAATAAAGCAGCTCAGTGGCAATGAGTTGGGTTTTTCTCTATCTGATGACATTCTCCTTGGCATAAATGAAACCTTGGGTGAGGAGTTGGAGGCAGACCAGATTTCAGATCCATCTACCAAACAAATCCCTTGTGATTTGAATGTATGAATTTGTTGAGATTTCCTGATGGCTAACAATATGCCTTCATGTTAGCAGTGACAAAAAAACTAATAGCTGGGCACGGTATTAAAAAAAAAAGGCCTCTTTTTCATGTAATTGAATTCTTCAATCTTGCACCGCATTCATTGAGAAGAACTCTTGGGATGAATTTCTTTGAAATCTCTGCTACTGATTTTATTTTCTGATATGTTGACCTTCTTCATCTTGAGGCATGTTGCAAGATTGGCAGGCTTCGTTTTCTGTGCATCAGATACAGTGCAAGCTGCGTTAAGGCTCCTGCCGGTGAAATTTATTCAGTGTGGATGCTAATGAAGAATTTTAAAGCTATCTAGTCTGGTTCATTCCTCTTTTTCTCATTTTTCTAGGAGGGGGAGAAATAACATCCTCTTGGCAAAGAGAACTAAAAAAATAATGACCACATCTCTCATTTGGGACTTAGGCTGATTTTCAGCTCATCTTGTTCATTCTATTTTGAGAAGTAAACCATAAATCTGTATCAACGGTGGTGGTGATTATTATTTTTATTATTAGGGAATAGATAAATATCTTACTGGTAATTTCCCTGTCTAAAAGTCCTCCACATGCATCAATTTATAAAATGTACTTATATACCACTTATCAGGCATCTGCAATGTGAAAAATGCCAACGTAGGCATTGGCAATGCAGATATGAATTAGTTATGGCCCCTTCCTTCAAAGCAGCTCACGGTTAAATATAAAGTGTGGGAATGAACCAAATTGACCCAGGCAAGCATAAAATCTCACCCGAAAAAGTACTCCAAATAAGAATGAATGAAAGAGAAAATGTCTTCCATCCAATCAGTAAACATAATGAGAAATACTTTCTTTATTCAATATAATGTCTGTAACACATTTGCCACAATCTCTAACTTGCTTGCCTCTCTGTTTTTTTTATTACATGCATCTGAGGAAAAAAACACAAAAAACAACAACCTGGAATCAACTGAACCGATCTTTTACTTGGTGTTTATGTCAGCACAGGTGACTAGAGGGTCACTTTAGTGGGCAGGCTGGCATGACCACCAACCTCAAAACCAACTGTATTATTCCACTCAGTCTCTGTTCAACTTATTATAACACTCTCTATAATACATATTTCCACGTTTCTCTACTATCCTCATACCCTCAACTCCTGCCTAACCTTTCTTTACCACCTATGACTGGCTTCTACTTGGCAGGCAAAATAAATCTGTGAAATGAGAACTTTATTTCTTCCCACATACAAAGCTACCTACGTCTGCCCCTGCCTGCCCCATTTCCTCTCATTACAATAAAGGAGAGTAGTCTTGGTTCCTTGGTCAAGGCTAATTCCTTTATATAGGCTTTGAATTATGTCCTTTGAAATGACATTCCTTCCCATCATCATTGAAACATGCTCTAGTCTCTTCAGTCTTGAATCATTTCAATAAATAACCTTCCAGAAACCCCCCATCTCCCACCAACTATAACCTTGCCCCTCTATCTCTCCCCTAACTTCACATCAATTCTTAAAAGATCTGCCTTTTATTGCCATCTCCATTATCTTATTTTCTATCTATTTGGCTTCTTCTAGTCTGTTTCTTTCTGCATCATTCCACTGGAACAACCTTCACCCAAGTCAGTGCATGGCCTTGAAGACAGTGACCAGATGCCCACCTCAGTGCCCATCTTCTATCACTGGCTGCTGGGTTTGGTGTTGCTGATAACTCCTTTCTCCATGGAGCACTCTCCTTTCTTGCCTCAGTGGGACACTTTTCTCCTAATTTTCTCACTTATTTCTGGCCACTCCTCTGTGCCCCTTAAGGTCCATGCTTTTCTACTTAGCCATTAAATAGTGGAGTTTCTTTCTTTGTGTGTGTGTGTGTAATATTTTTGTTGATTCCAAAGAGGAAGGGAGAGGGAGAGAGATAGAAACATCAATGATGAGAGAGAATCATTGATCGGCTGCTTCCTGCATGCCCCACACTGGGGATTGAACCCACAACCTGGGCATGTGCCCTGACTGGGAATCAAACCATGACCTCCTGGTTCATAGGTCAATGCTCAACCACTGAGCCACACCAGCCAGGCAAGTGGTGAAGTTTCTTAAAGTGCCACTGTATGCCTCTCCTCATCGATCCTCTACACTTTCCACACCTGTAGCCTCGAGGACCAACTAAAACTGTCCCAATATATCTGTGCAGAGCCTCCCTGAGCTCCAAACCTATATTTCTTGCTATTTCATATCTGCACTCAGATGTCTCAAAGTCATCTCAAATTTAGCATATCCAAAAAAATAGCATTCATGGGCTTGCCTCTTCCAGGATTGCCCTTCTCTCTGTCATTACCTTTCATCCAATTTTACAAGTAAAAAACAAAATCTGAGATGTCTTTGACATGCCTTCTGCCTCACTCCTCACATCTGACCCCTGAACAAATTCGATAAATTCTAAGATATTGGTCCATCCACTTATTTTCATTTTCACTATCTCCACCTTAGTATAAGCCACTGTCACTTCCCCTCTGGGTCAATTACAGTGACCTCCTGACTAATTATTCTGATTCCTCACTTAACCTCTTCCACTTCACTCTCCAAACAACTACAAAGTTGACCATTTAAAAATACAGAACTGAAACTGGTTTGGCTCAGTGGATAGAGCGTCAGCCTATGGACTGAAAGGTTCCAGGTTCGATTCCAGTCAAGGGCACATGCCCAGGTTGTGGGCCTGACCCCCAGAAGGGGGCGTGCAGGAGGCAGCCGATCAATGGTTCTTTCTCATCATTGATGTTTCTATCACTCTTTCCCTCTCCCTTCCTCTCTGAAATCAATAAAAATATTTTAAAAAAAATACAGAACTGAACATATTGCCACTGTGATTAAAATAATTTTGAGGCTTCCCATAGGACAAAAGGTAAAATTCCTAAAACATATCCTAAAGAGTCTCCTATAATTTGACCTCTATCCATCCCCCCAACCCTCTGATACCTGCCCTCCACCATTATCCCTTCTTATTACATAAAGGTACTATAGGTGTTTTCTGTAATGGAACAGAAAACACCTATAATATTAGAAACTTTCTTCACCTAGTTTATACCCTCTTATCTCTCACAAGTGTACACAGAAAATAACCTCCTCAGGGAAATCGCCCCATAATCTCAAGTCTAGTTCAGCTCTCCTGATTACACAATCTTACCATATATTCTGTGGTTATTTAATCAATGTCAATGCCCATAACTAGACTAAAACTACATAAGAACAGAGGCAAATGCCTTGATGACTCACAACTGCTTTTCCAGTGATTGAAACATAGCAGACAACCAAAAAAATGTTTTCATTGAGCACATATTGGTGCCAGGCATTCTTCTGGTGGTGATATGATGATGAACAAAACAAACACACACAGTCACTACCCTGTGAAGTCTACATCATAGTGGAAGAGATACAACACTAAATAAGTATATCCTAATATATAAAAACCCTGGGTCTGTCATATCCACAACGACTGGAGGCTCGACCAACTGGAAGTCAGTCCTGCAGTCAGCGCTGGATTGCTGTGGCAACTCAGCACTGACTGCAGCTGCAGGCGTGGTGACCCAGCACTGACTGCTGAGGGGGCAGCGAATCAGGCCCAGAGAGTGGCCTGAAGAGAGAAGCAAGGTCTGATCCATAGCCTCTGTGGCAGCTGTTGATCAGCACTTGACTTTCTCATTCTTTCTGGGGCTGGCCAGGAGTCACGCCTCCTTTTCTCTCCAGGCCTCCACCAGGGCTGTTGATCAGCCCTGCCTTTCTGATCAGGCCCCATTGATAGGCCCAGAGATGCTGACTGGCATAGAAACCAACCAATCAGAACCAAATCTGGGTGAAGTGTGAGAAGCCAATGGCTGCCTAGGAGGCGGAGCTTTTGATGCTGACTGGCATAGAAACTGACCAATCAGAACCAAATCTGGGTCAACTGTGAGGAGCCAATGGCTGCCTAGGAGGCAGAACTTTTGATGCTGACTGGCATAGAAACCAACCAATCAGAACCAAATCTGGATGAAGTGTGAGGAGCCAATGGCTGCCTAGGAGGCAGAGCTTTTGACGCTGTCTGGCATAGAAACTGACCAATCAGAACCAAATTGGCTCTCAGGGGAAGCTAGTTGGGGGCAAGATCAGGCCAGCAAGGGAGGGCAGTTAGGGGTGATCAGGCCAGCAGGGGAGAACAGTTGGGGGCAAGATCAGGTCAGCAGGGGAGGGCAGTTGGGGGGACCAGGTTTGCTGGGGAGGGCAGTTTGGGGCAACCATGCCAGCAGGGGAAGGCAGTTGGGGGCCATCAGGCCATCAGGGGAGGGCAGTTGGGGGTGATCAGGCCGGCAGGGGAGCAGTTAGCTGTTAATCAGGCCGGCAGGGGAGTGGTTAGGGGGTGATCAGGCTGGCAGGCAGAAGCGGTTAGGGGCAATCAAGCAGGCAGGAGAGTGGTTAGGATCCAGCAGTCCCGGATTGTGAAATGGATGTCCGACTGCCGGTTTAGGCCCAATCCCACAGGAATCCCTGTGGATCAGGCCTAAACCGGCAGTTGGACATCTCCCAAGGGATCCCAGATTAGAGAGGGTGTAGTCTGGGCTGAAGCACCCCCCCGCCCCCCCCCCCCCCCAGTGCATAAATTTTGTGCACTGGGCCTCTATTAAATACATAACATCAGTGCTATAAAATATAAGTGCTATAAAGAAAATAGCAGAGCAAGGGAATTGAGAATGTTAGAAAGTGGTGGATTGGGGTGCCTTTGAGATCTAAATGACAAATTTGGAGAGTGAAATCCTCTTTGAAGATTTGAGGAGGTGACATTTGAGCAGAGACTTGAATTAAGTGAGAAAACAGTCATGAAAAGAAATCAGGCAAAGAGCTTTCTGGACAGAAAGAAAGCAAGTCCATCAAGGAATGAGTATGAAGGATAGCTAAAAGGACCATGTGAAATGAGAGGAGAGTCGTGTCTGTACAAATTGAAGCTGGAGAGGAGGACAGGGTAGATGTCACAGGACAAGTAAATGTTTGCATTGAAAGAAGCATTCCCCAGACTTGGACACCATGTTGGGTGAAAATACTGAAGCAAGCATTTTATCAGAGTCTAGGGCTCCCGGCCCAGTTCTGCCACCAGCAGCCAAATGGTGCTGAGAGAAAAGCACTTCTTGTCTCCGTTCCTCAGTTTCCTTATATGATAAATAGGAGTTTAGGGCTAGATTATCTCTCATATTCTATCAGGATCATAAAATGCTTTTCTAAAAAAAAAAAAAATGAACGTCATTTATAAGCAAAACTAGGGTTAAAGGTCTTACTCTGCCACTGTGATTTTGTGCGAGCTTCTCCCCCCACCCCAAGTCTATTTTAGTGTTTGAAAAATAAGAATAGAAGAGCTTCCCCTCAGGATTGCATGCCAATCAAAAGGTATGGTGAATGTGAAAGCTCCTTATAAATGGTAACATGCTTTATAAACCTGTAGCTAGAACTTACTGACAATGTATAATATAGCAGGCACTGTTGTAGGTTCTGTGTATGTTATTCCAACCTCACAGCCATCTGAGGAGGTAGATCTATTAAACTGAGATCTACAGAGAGTAAAATCTCAAGTTCCATCAGGAAGTTAAGTGGCAGAGTTAGTTTTGCACCAAATCCAGTTGGCATCACAGCATAAAGGCCCCTCATTAGGGTCTCTATGTGTGAGTGCAAGGATGGGGAGGGGAGAGGAGGGGCTGTTTGAAATCCAGTCCCTGGGGCATTGTTGACATAAAGCATTTTTAAAGTGATACTCTTTGTGTATTTCAATAAAGAAGACTGTTTGACCATCATCTATATCATAACAACATTTTAAAATATTCTTATTAGAGAAAACTGTTATGTGAGCTAGAGTTCATCATGGTACAATAGTCATCCCTTCTTTCATTTATTCATTTAGCTATTGAGCACCTACTATGTGTTAGGAACCACCCTAAGTGTCAATGAGGCAGAAATGAAGAAGGCTCCCTGGACCTGAAGGATGATACATTTTTTAAAGTGAACGTGGGAATAAAAATGACATCGCACTACGACAGCTGGTGTCGACAAAGCCATACGTGGTGTTCCGAGAAAACTGAGGGGAGGCTGTGCATAAATCAGGAAGAGCCTTGCACCCAGTATGTGGCTCAGAGCTCAGAGCTCAGATTCCTACTGAAGATGTAGAACTCACTGGCACTAAGGAGAGCAGGGTTATCAGCCTCCCTTGCTTTGGACCCTGAACCATATTGCATAAACCCTGACATGCATATTTATTCCACATTTTAATATCTGAAAAATGAGGCTACATCGTAGAATTGCTGACACCGTATAACTGCTGTTGGCCAGCAGGCAGTCATTACTACGTCTGCTCACGCACTTGGTCAGAGCTCACAGCTCCCACATGGCTTCGACTCCATGTGCTGAGTTGGATTGACAGTTACAGGAGCTTAACAAAGATTATACTATGATTCAGCTTTGAAATGAAAAGTAGTCAGGAAAGCAGGCAACTAGAGCAGCATGATATAGGATACAAAGGCATCCAAAAGATTGCTCACTAAGTGTAAAATACAAATTCTAAACAACAAGAAAGCATTGTCCTAACTTTTAATCGGTAGCATCTCTTTTCCCCCTAGGGGTACATAAAATAATAGTACTCCTTATAAACTAATACTTCTTAGGTTAGGTGAGGTGTTGAATTTCGATTAATCCAGGCAACTCTTGTAGTTTTCGAGGCTATATTGACTCGAGTTGAGCTGTGGGCCCACTTTATGTAATCCAATCTGTTTCATGAACTCCTGCCATCCGATCTCTAGGCAATTAATTCTTTGAACCTACATTCAGGACTTTACTTTTTTTTTCCTAGTGAAATGGCACTGAGTTAAAATCAGGTCAGTGTTGCTGGCTGTTGGGAATGACTCGAATTGTAATTCAGTTATGCCCCACATTAGCCACAGCTTGTGTCATCCATGTTGATGGTTCCTGGTCACCCAAGGATGATCTTATTATCTAAGCATGTTATTTATAAGGAATTTCACAGCTGAGGCAAGGTACAGAATGACCTACTCTAAAACAAGAGCGATTAACAAGTTTGGAGCAGAGCCAAACTTGAGAACAAGGTTGTTATTGGCATGATTTTAATCATGATAGACAATTAGCCAAGCTTAATTATATTGAGACGGAAAACCAGAATGAGTGGCAGTAATGAATTTCTCCGGGAACTCTCCTGTGTCTTCAGCTCAAACTGGCTGACCTATAAAGGGTGTAAAATGATAAAAGATGTTTGCCCACATGTACAAGCTGTGTTTACCTCGAGGAGCAGTCTGTGCTGCGGGAAAGGGGTCGGAAGGACTCCCTTTTTTGTGGGGGACTCATAACGGAACGCAAATGGAATTCTCCAGTTCCACTGGTATTTTGTTGCTTCAGGAAAGAGATGCAGAAGAGAAGAAACATATTTTAGCAGAACTTGGGCACATTAAATGTTAATGTGATTATGTAGCTGGGGATTCTTTAAATGTCGCCTATGGCTGAAGTATTACAGTACTTGTGTTAGCACTTTTTGGTGTTATAAAGGCTTAATATTTTTACTGACTGTGTCAAGCCCAAATAGAACATCAAAAACTTCAATAGAAAGAGTGATTAGAATGTAAAAATTTTGAACAATTTGACACTCCTTGCCTCTAGGTTTAGAAACAGAATTTAAAAAGAAAGTCTCTTTTCATTATGGATTTTAATTGACTTATTATAATTAAAACACAGGAGAAAGAAAAATTTCTAGAGAAAAATTAAAATCTCTGTAATTCCTACAGTCTTGTTTTTTAGAGTTCACAGAGGGTACTGATATTCAAGTCTCACACCAAACACACGCATATTCACAAGCCTGGGAAGGCGGCTTGTCCCATTGTAAAGGTGAGGATGTGGAGGTTCAGGGCTGGTGACTTATTCAAGTCCAATTGCAGAAGTATGCACATGGCTTGTGATTCTAAGACTAGGTTTTAAACAATAATAAAGAAGGAAAGAAAAAGAGGAAGGGAGGGAGGAAGGAAAAGAAAGGAAATAAAGAAAAAAGGAAGGAAGGAAGGAAGGAAGGAAGGAAGGAAGGAAGGAAGGAAGGAAGGAAGGAAGGGAGGTAGGGAGGGAGGGAGGGAGGGAGGGAGGGAGGGAGGGAGGGAGGAAGGAAGGAAGGAAGGAAGGAAGGAAGGAAGGAAGGAAGGAGGAAGGTAGGGAGGGAGGCAAAGGAGGGAGGGAGGAAGGAAGGAAGGAGCAAGGGAGGGATGGATGGAGGGAAGGAAGGAAGGAAGGAAGGAAGGAAGGAAGGAAGAAAGGAGGGAGGGAGGGAGGGAAGGAAGGAAGGGCGAAGGGGAAGGAACCCTTTCAGATGAAGCTGCCATGGGCTCTCCAGTGTGATGGCATCCTTAGTAGGAAGGCAAAGTCTGTCCTGTTCCTGCCTCCGCTTTGAATGAAGCCGCCTCTTTACCTCTCTCTCTTCTTTCTTTCCCTAATCATTCCCTCTCTCCTGCTTATTTAGCATTTTTACTGGATATCTTCTGTCTTTCCAGGAATAGTACTTGGTGCTGGAATTCCATTTGCTTCCTATGATGGATTAAATACCTTTCATAATTTTTTACTCTTTAAAGGTCAGCCAGTTTGAATTTGAGACAGAAAAATATACAAAGTCACATCCTGTGTACATCCCCAGTCATAGCGGCATTATGCCCAACAGCCAAAAGGTGGAAACAACCCAGGTGTTTATCAATCAATGAAAGTACAAACAAAGTGTAGTATATACATACAACGAAAAGTTACGGAGCCTTAAAAAGGAAGGAAACTCTGATGCATGCCTCAACATGGATGAACACTGAGGACAGTCACAAAAGGACACATTCTATATGATTCCACTTACTGTATATGATATACCTAGAGTAGTTAAAAGCATAATGTAGAACAGTGCTTACCAGGTGCTGGGGGAGGGGGATGTGAAGTTATTGGTTAATGGGTACAGAGTTTCAGTTGGGGGAAGATGAACATGTTCTGGAGATGGAGGGTGGTGATGGTTGCACTATAATGTGAATGTACTACACTGTACACTTAAAATTGGTTAAAACAGTAATTTTTATGTTACATTTTGTTTTGTTTAATTTTGTTTTTATCATAAAACAAAATTGGATCCCTGCCCTTCAGTGAGTGCTCGCTGTATCCTAACAGCCTACTCAGGAGACAGGCTGCGGTGTGACAAGTGCTGTGCTAGTGAGAACCACAGGGCAGCTGGAGGACACAGAGAGCTCCTAACCAGCTTAAGAATCACACGGAGGCCCTAACCAGTTTGGCTCAGTGGATAGAGCGTCGGGCTGCGGACTGAAGGGTCCCAGGTTAGATTCCGGTCAAGGGTATGTACCTGGGTTGCGGGCACATCCCCAGTAGGAAGTGTGCAGGAGGCAGCTGATCAATGTTTCTCTCTCATTGATGT
Source organism: Eptesicus fuscus (assembly GCF_027574615.1). NCBI lineage: Eukaryota > Metazoa > Chordata > Mammalia > Chiroptera > Vespertilionidae > Eptesicus > Eptesicus fuscus. The sequence continues at coordinate 39,500,368 of NC_072481.1, read as the reverse complement.
TTCTAACTCTCTATCCCTCTCCCTTCCTCTCTGTAAAAAATTCAATAAAATATATTAAAAACATTAAATTAAAAAAAAAAAAGAATCACAAGGAGGCTGGGAATGACTCTGAGTGTGTGTGGCAGAGGCCTGAACTTAGTCTGAAAAATATTCTAATTTCTCCAAGCAAAGTCAAGATACAAGTTAGATGGTCACCCAGCTGGTGTGGCTCAGTGATTGAGCATCAACCCATGCATCCCGTGGTTATGGTTCGAATCCTGGTCAGGGCACATGCGCAGGTTGGGTTGTGGGCTTGATTTTTAGCAAGGCACATACAGGAGGCATCTGATTGATGTTCATGTTTCACTCTCATCAATGTTTCTATTTCTCTTCCTTCCTTTTTTCTCTCAAATCAATAAAAACATATTTTTTAAAAAGGTAGGTGGTCATTTCATGCAGAGAGAGCTGCAAATGCAGAAATATAGAGACTTGAGAATGCAGTGTGGTCCTGGAGATACAAGAAGTCCTTGGTGGCTAGAGTACAGAGTTCATGGATATCTAGCTACTATGACAATATACCCACTCTTCTTCCTCCCAGAGAGTTAGAGTGACTGGTCAATTGGGTCAAAAACATATTTGAAAACTGGAGTTTTCTGTAGGTTGTAGAGTTCTGCTGTTAAATATGGGGACTTTTTACATTTAAATCTAATTCTTTGAAATTCACAATTCAGTTCCTCAGTCATACGGCCACACTTCAGGTGTGGCTAGTGGCATCTCACACGTGGCTAATGAAAACCAATCTGCACAGCACAAATATAAAGCATTTTCATTATCACAGAAAGTTATTTTGAACAGCCAACCATAGAGTTTACAAAGTAATTCTCTAGTAATGTATGTGTGTATTTGACTATCACAAAAAATCTTGGCATCATTGGACCCACTTTGTAGAAGAGGGCACTACAGCTCAGCAAAGCTGAGTAAATCACTGCTGGGTTCCCAGCTGTTAAGCAGCATAACCCCCAAGCCCGTTGAGCCTAGCCTCAGTGCACTCTGCATTAATCCATAGCCTCCCATTGCCTTCAGCCTCTACTTTGCTCCTGCTCAACCTTGAGATCATTCTCCCTAAAAGACCACATTCCAGCAGACTGTGCCCATGGCTTTTCTTTGTCAAGTGGAGAAAACACAGACCCCTTAGTTTGACAACCAAGGCCTTCTACAAATCAGAATAAGTACACTTAAGAGTTTCTTCACCCTAGCTGGTTTGACTCAGTAGATAGAGTGTTGGACTGCGGACTGAAGGGTCCCAGATTTGGTTCCAGTCAAGGGCACAAGCCTGGGTTGCAGGCTCAACCCCCAGTAGGGAGCCTGCAGGAGGCAGCGAATCAATGATTCTCTCTCCTCATTGATGTTTTTCTCTCTCTCTCTCTCTCTCTCTCTCTCTCTCTCTCCCTTCCTCTCTGAAATCAATAAAAATATATTTTAAAAAAAGTTTCTTCTTCCCTTTCCTCTTTCCCTTCCCTTTCTTCTTCCTTTTCCAGTACTATCTCTTTCTGCACCAAGGCGCAGAATAGATAGGTCACACTCCATTCTCTGAGCCTTTGCTGTCCCTATCGCTCCTTTCTGGACTATTAGTCCCTCTCTTTCTACCTATTAGAACCTCACTTAACTTATTCTAGATAACTTTACTTGACCAATCTCAACCTGAGTTGCAAAGAGCTTCTTTTCCTCTCTTGCCAGGAAGTATTGCAAGTGTCACTTCATGGGAAACGACTCTGCTTTTACAAGAGGCCACTCTTTCTCCTTGTCCTGGTAGAAAAAGCTTGGCATTGCCCATATAGGGCCTCATATAGACCATAGTCCTCCTTGGTGAACAATTGGTTACAGTATGGACCCTCCTTGGTTGCTATTCTCAACTTGGCTGTTGATACTTGTTGAATTCATTTTATTCACATCTTGCTTGGCTTCAGCTCCACTGATACCTGCCAACCATTGTACCAGGCACTTTTATATTGTTTCACATGTTATCTTCCAACAACCCTATGAGGAAGCTATTCTTATCTCTGTTTTACCCCCTGCAGCTCAGTGGAGATGGAGGAGTTTCTAATTCACACAGATGTGAAGTGGCAGAGTCAGAATTTGAATCCAGGTCCATTCAGCTCCAAAGTTCATACTTTTTTGTTGTTGTTGCAGTACAAGCCTTCCCTGCAGGTGGTTGAACATTTCAAGTTTTTATTCCGAGTATGTGAAGCTACGTCCTTCTCAGCTCTGAAAAACGTCTACCTGTACATTATATTCAACATACACTATATAATAATCTATTCCAGTTGTGACTCCAAAACTCTGCAAGTTCCAATTATATCAATGCTCCACCTTGGATATGGGTCAGATTTCAGATAATATTGGGGTGGGGAGCAGGAGGAGCATACAATTCAAAGCCCTCACCTTGGTTTGAAGCTCCGTGACTTATTGTTTAGACACCATTTTTGTTGAATGAATGACATTTTCTATCAAAAACCCAGTGGTTTCTCCAGTGATTATTAATAGACTTCCTAGTTTCTCAGCTAAAAAACAAAACAAATATTCTGCTAGGTAACATGACAACTTAGGAGAAAACAATCACAGGGGAAATGTATGGGTTGTACTGCAACAGCAAACTAAGTAAGCACTAAATCAGGAGTCAGAAAGCCCAAGGGCCGGTCTCAGCTCCTCCACTAGCCAGCTGTGCAGCCTTGAGATTGTCATGGAACTTACTTGGATCTCAGTTTCCTTTTCTAAGACACAGTAATGTTAGTTGAGTAAATTAATAAATGACAGTCTTGAGGTAGATAGTCTTGAAAATATCTCCCATGCTAATGATCTATGAGTCATATTTTCAATTTAGCTGCATTTACCAAAAAAAAAAAAAAAAGAGAGAGAGAGTATTCTGAGTAAAGGAGGAGGCTTGTATCTTAAATTAGAGTATTTAATCAGTTTTACTCTATTAAAAAACAATTGCACAATTCCATTTCACTCAGCAAATGTTTCTGGGGCTTCTGTCAGGCAAAAGAAAGCCACACTCTGGGACTACAACAATCAGTTAGACAGGAGGGTTGAATGTTGAGTGTAGACACAGGTAATTGGACCACAGAACAGATTGTGGGGTCATGGTTCCTGGAGGCTTTGGGAGTGTGTTGGGGGGATGAAGCCTGCCTGGAGGGATGGGGAATGGGGGCTGGCTCTTTTAAAAAGTGCTTAGAGAACAACTTATTTCCTACTCCCCAGTCCCCGCAGAGACACTTACTGCCCTATTTGTAATGAGAAAATTATAGAACCTAGTAGATATGGTGCAACCTGAGATGTGCCAACAGCTGAGGCCCCAGTGAAGGCGTTGCCTTCTTTAGGGACCAACCGTGTTTCTCCACCATGTATTCAAGGACCTGGCCGGGGATGCTTTTGGTGTTGTTGTTGTTGTTGTTATTGTTGTTGTTTTTTCTTTTTTTCATCTTGCCTCTGTCTCAGAGCAAATAACCTGTATAGATCTGAAAGGCTAATCAATTCTTCCTACTAATGCTCTGGAAATAAAATAACCAATTACAGAAATCATGGAACTGCAAAAGGACCTAGTGGCAGCTTATTATGACCCCCACTGTCAATAATTGTGGGTTTGGAGGCACAGAAGATTCAAATGATTTTCACAGGCTAAGGCCAAATAATGGGAGAGCTGGGATTAGCCTGTGGGTTTTCCAGACATGTGACCTTGGGTTTTATTTTTCTGTTAATTTTAAGTTTAGTATTTGCCCTTTAATAACAGAAAAATAATAAAGAAGATGTAACTTACTAGTAAGTGTTAAGCTTCTAGTTTGTGCCAGGTGGCATATATTTATTAACTCTGTCCTTCAAAATACATATTATTAGTTCCATTTTATTAATGAGGAAATTGAAGTTCAGAAACCTAAATCATTTGCCCCAATTCAACAGCTAGTGAGCGATAAGTGAGTCTAGCTATACATTTTCCTCTATTACATCGGGCAATACAGCATCTATAGCAGTTTTAGACTGAATGCCTACCACCTGACACAGCAAGTCCATCCTAAGGCAGTCAGTCACACCCATGCACTTAGGGACCACTGCAAGAACTGCATGTCTTCAATAGAAATAAATGATGTAACATGCCTGTGTATAAGGATGCTTATTACAATATTATTTATAATGCTAAAAGAAAGAATCAAACCTCAATTTTCAGTATGGTAATGGTTAAATACATTATGGTAATTTATATTATGGAATATTATTCAGCTGTTAAAAGGATGTGTTGAAAAATATATATATATATACACACATATAAAAGGCTAATATGCAAATCGACTGAACAGTGGAACTACCGGTTGCTATGACATTCATTGACCACCAGGGGGCAGACGCTCAACACAGGAGCTGCCCCCTGGTGGTCAGTGCACTCCCACAAGGGAAGCGCCACTCAGCCAGAAGCTGGGTTCATGCCTAATGAGCGCAGCAGTGGTGGTGGGTGCCTCTCCCACCTCCACGGCAGTATGGCAGTGCTAAGGATGTCTGACTGCCAGCTTAGGCCTACTCCCCGAGGGCGCAGGCTGGGCCCCCCCAATTTTCATGCACTGGGCCTCTAATATATATATTATATATGTATGTATACATATATATACATATATATGTATGTATGTATATATAATATATATATGTATATATACATATATATATATACATATATATGTATATGTATATATACATATATATGTATATACATATATATATATATATATATATATATAGAGAGAGAGAGAGAGAGAGAGAGAGAGAGAGAGGAATGTTCATGACATACTGTCAAAGTGGGGGAAAATAAGATACAGAACAACGACTATTTTGCCATCTCATTTGGTAAAAAAAAATACATATATATGTGTGTATATGTGGGTGTGTATGTGTAGGTGTTTAAAGTAGGATAGATGAAGAATGGAAGGAGACTGTTAATAGTAGACTGTAACCATTGTTTACAAGGGATAGATGGGGGAGAACTTAGCCAAGCAGGAACCCTTAGCAGATAACCAAGAGTGAAGATCCAGAGATACCAAATACAAAAGCTAGGTGCCAGAACTAGGGCAGATATTAATCACGAGGCAGAGTCAAGGTCAGGAGTGAGGTGCAGGTCCACACAGAGCAAGAGCAGGGACAGAAGCAGTGAGGAAGTCTGGAGTGGTTGCCATGACCCAGGTGGCAGTCTATGGCTGAAGCTGGAGACTGTTATTGAGGGTTCACCATGAGCCTCCAGTGGGTTCCCACCCAGACCAGAAGGGGGTGAAGAGGAGCCAGCATCTGCACTCTACCCCAGTTCTGCCCTTCTCCAGAATGGGTTCCTCCCATCATCCCTACAAGTTGAGTGTACAGACCTAAGCCTGCAGGGATGCAGGGAGGCAGGGCTGCCGGCCAGCTTGCTCTTTGGTGTCTCTCCTGAAGAAATCTGTGTCTAATTTCTTGGAGACATTGCCTTGCTCCTCAGTACCTATCCCTGACATCATGGAGCGCCAAAATGCAAAGGTCCCTGTCTTCTTTTTCCTTCTTTTCCATAAGTGGCTGGGGCTCAGCCTGTCTTACATTTTCCTTCAATACCATTGCATGAAGATTTCTCATATCTGTCCTCTTAGCTCTTCCTCTATCAAGCCTACTGAGAAGTGGGACCCTCTCCACTGCATCCTCCTTCATTGTGATACCTGAAGTGAGCCCTCTGGTTCATCTCATTGGAGGGTTTTTACCATAATTGATCAAGAGAGCAACAAAGGAACAAATTAAGAAAAAAAACTCTAAAACTATTCTTGGTCTTTAGTTCCATAATTCCTTGCTGTGTGTCTAAAAGTCCCACAGGCCCCCCTTTTCTGGTTTGCAGTTTACTACCCTTCCAGGAGGCTTGCACTTTCCATCACAGAGAGCCACCGAAGACAGTACAACAGGTATCAACCACTTTGCTTGTCAAAATCAGCTTGGCAGCCTACCTGCCTCTGAGCCCTGCCTACAGCAACAGCCCTTTGGTGTATTTCCTCCTTGAAGGCAAAGAAAACTCAAGTCAGAGTCCCCTCCATGGGGACTTTAATAAGAGACTGAACGGGGCAAAGCAAACTCCAAAGACTAGCAAAGCAACCTTTAACATACATGCACTAGGAGCCCAAATCAAATCTGGACCTTAATTTGGGCAATAGACATGTCCCAGCGCCCCCAGTGTTAATCAGATGTTTGTAAATTGCATGTGACTAAACTGCACTTTGGGAGAGCAGGATTTAAAGCAATCCCGAGAAATCCTCTACTGCTACAACTGGTTAACCCTAACTCATCTGTTTTGTGAATGTGAATGTGCTCTTGAGGGTTGTGTGTTTGGAGCATAAAAGAGTAGATGAAGTACAATTATTTAGGGAAGACTTCCTGGAGGGGGTGTGTCAGGGTCCGATCTTAGAGCACACAGCGATCACTGATCCTGAAAAGGGCAGAAAGGAGAAAGGCAGCAAGTTTCAGAGAATGACAGCCTCCTCATATTCCCGCAGCAGCAAAACTTCCTGTGACTAACCCTTGATACATCTCTTCCAGGTGTGTGATCCTTTACGGTTAATGAAGGACTTTCTTTCTTGCACATCACAGGGATGATGACAATGATGAGGATTTACTGAATGCATATACAGTACAACAATGGGAAGGGCTTAAATACATTTCACAATTATCCTACCTACAAAAGCCCATTAGGTATGGCATCACCATCCCCCCTTTCCGGAAGGGGAAACTAAGGCTCAGGGTGCTAAAAGTAAACATTGCTGGTAAACAGAGGAGTGAAGATCTGCATTCAGGTCTGCCTGACCCTCTGGTTCTAATCATATCCCCCTCTGGAGCTCCAAGTAGGATGGAGAAGGGTGGACCATGGTCACGGAAGAGATCCAACACAAATACTGATAACATATTCCCTATTAGCTAATGCCACGCAATATGCTAAGCACTTTACATGCGCTATCTCATTCTGATATACACTGAGTGGCCAGATTATTATGATCTCTGAACACATAATAATCTGGCCACTCAGTATATATATATATATATATATATATATATATATATATATATATATATATTTTAGAGGCCCGATGCATGAATTCATGCATGGGTGGGGTCCGGCCAGCCTGGCCAGGGGGAGAGGACATAGGTGGTTGGCCGGCCTGCCTGCTGGTCGAACTCCTGGTCGAGGGGACAATTTGCATATTAGCCTTTTATTATATAGGATATACACTGAGTGGCCAGATTATTATGCATTCAGAGATCATAATAATCTGGCCACTCAGTGTATATGCCAGTTCTCCTGTCACCAACAGGAAGCTGAGGATCCCAGAGGATAAGTCACGTGTCCAGAGTTAGTTATACTGGCTAGTAAAAATGTTAGAGCTTCCATCCCAGATCTGACCCCAAAGAGCAAGACCTGAACTCCTCACGCTACACACTTAGGACCCACCCTATATGCCACGGTGTCCTTGCCCCACAGGGAGCTCACTCCCTAAAGTGCAGGCAGACCTGGAAGCAGCACACTTCAATCCCCCGAGGGAAGAAGCATCACAGGGTGATGGTGACACAGAGAAGGGTGCTTTGCTAAGCCTGTAGGTTTTGCTGGTGGCTGCCGTCACCCTTTTGTACCAATGAGAAGGCTGAGTTAGCTACAGTGTCTGATGTGCTCAAGTTGACAGAGGTTGTAAGAGGTAGTGTCAGGACTTTTTACCAAGTTCAGTCTCAGCCTCAGCAGTCAATGCCACCTTTCTTACACACTTCTCATGATTTTCCAGGAAATGGTAAAAACATGTAAATCAGATCACTCATGATTCCCGTATCCCAAAACTTGTATTCAAAAAACTCCAATACTACTCATTACGTTTAAATAAAGTTCAGACAACTTACCGGGTCCCTGAGGCCCAGCATGAACTGGCCTCTGATGACCTACTTCCACTGCCCCCTTGTCTTCTGACCTATAGGCTGTTCTTCCAGCACTTGAGCCTTGCTCCTACCACAGTGTTTCCTATCCGGAAGTGCTTCTTCCTGAGGTCTTGTAGAGGGTGCTCTCTCACAACCTTCAGCTTCATGCTCAGATTTTCTCACTTGACCTCCCTCTCACCTTGAGCATTTCTATCGTCTTATCTGTGCAGTCCCCATAGCATGTATCACTACATGCCATATGTTTTTACTGACTGATTGAATGTATGCTACCCAAGGGCAGGAGTTTCATCTGTCTTCCCCACTGCCAAAGCACAGTGTCTCCAACAAAGCCTGGTATATAGGAGATACTCAACGAAAAAGGTTAAGTAACAAATCATTCTTATCTATTGTAAAAATAATAGGTGTTTATAACAGGAAATTGGGAGATAATGGTATAAAAAATGAACATTTTGGTATATTGTCTTCTCATCTTTTTCCTACACGTATTTTTACATTGACATTATTAGGTACAACCAATTTATATCCTACTTTTTTTACTTAACATACATCAGCGATTCTCCACACCATGTTCCATATTTCACATAATACGCGCTCCATAGTCATTAATTGCCTTCTTCCTACCTTGTTTTCCTTCCTGAAAAACACTGACACAAGTTCCATTGCTGTGCGGTGGTTTGTGTTTCACTATGACCATGCAGTACAATTGAAAGACTGCAAACGTGAGCAATTATTAACCTTTCTAGACCTCAATGTCTTTATCTACAAAATGGGGACAATAAAACCTGTTTTGCCTAATTTATAGCATTATACAAAGTCTAATGAGGTATTGGGGCAAACATCTCATTAGATATTAGGGTGAGTGTCTTTAAAAAAAAAAACAACAACCATAGCACAGTGCAAGTGTAAAATTTACAGGAGGAAATATGACATCAAGTAATTTGTAAAGCAATTTGAAATTCATGATTAAAAAAAATATTGGCAATCGTTCTGTGCTGAGTGAGACAAGTCCTAATGTTTGTGTTTAATATGCTAAACAGTTGCCAATGTCTAATTCTAGGTTCGTACCCTACAATAGCTTTTTGGGGACTGGTTTTTTTGTTGTTTTTTTTTTTACAACTTTCAGCTGTAAAACTGGGGTCAATTATTTTTAGCCATTTCTTTTGCCTGACTCATTAGCAAAGTACTTTGAGGTAATGACTTGGGCATATTTGATGATTGTTCATTTTAAAAGATGTCATTTAAACACTTCTCTGGACATTTCAAATCTGCCTGTGGGAGATCTGTTTTATGCCAAAATGTCATTGCAAATTCAAGCCGACATACTTTTACACTCGGCCCTTATAAATGTTTCACAGCACCTGCATTTTTTATCACGGCCCTTTCATGCAAGCTTGGGTTTTTTGTGGCTCACCTCCACTCTGTCTGAAGGGAAGAAAGGAATACTTTAAATGGCCTTATTTTTTCCTTGTCAGAGGAGATAAAATTCCCCAATTATTTCCCCCTTGTGCATAGATATTTATATTAATATTTTAAAGAATGGTTTCTTTATAGTGTTATTCATGAACCCATGTGTTAAATTTAAAACAAATGTGTCCTAAAAATGAATATTTAATCTGTGTTTAATACCTGAAACCAGTTTCATGTTGATTTAATTTCTTTGGTCATAAAAGAAATTAATGGAATTATTCAGATTCTTTCATTCATTCAACAAATATTTTAACAAGCTTATTGAGTACCTTCTACATTATCTCTTTTAATCCTTATAATAATGCTGAGGCATCATCATCATCACCATCATCATCATCCATACCCCCTCCATCCTATTATGGATAAGAAAAAAAAAAAAAAAAAGACGTAGAGAGCAAAGACACTGGTTAGATAGCTCTCAGCTACAGTTTACGGTCTGGTCCGTGGTTTGGGCAGAAGATAACTGTCTTAGTAAAATCCTTGGGGCAAGTAAGAAGCAAAGAAAGAGGGGGGTGGGGCAAGACCGCATAGAAATCTGAAACGGGAGAGAGTAGATTGGGAAGAATCTAGGTCATAGCTCCCTAACTTTGCTTCACATTGGGATCATCTGGGAATCTTTAAAAATTACTGATGCCTGGCTCTCACCCCCAGACATTGTGATTTAATTGCTATGGGATGCAACCTGGGCACCAGGATTTTTTTTGATTTTTTTAAGTTTTCCTTGATGATTGTCATGTGCAGCACAGTTTGGGAGCCATTCACCTAGGTCAGTGGTCGGCAAACTGCGGCTCGAGAGCCACCTGCGGCTCTTTGGCCCCTTGAGTGTGGCTCTTGCACAAAATACCACGGCCTGGGCAAGTCTATTTTGAAGAAGTGACGTTAGAAGAAGTTTAAGTTTAAAAAATTTGGCTCTCAAATGAAATTTCAATCGTTGTACTGATGATATTTGGCTCTGTTGACTAATGAGTTTGCCAACCACTGACCTAGGTGGTGTCTGGACTATTATGGGTAATGAAACAGAAATAACCCAAACTCTGTTTTGTTCATCACTGGCTCTGGAAGTTCCAATGGGTTCTGCTGGTTTATAGGCCTTGGGATGTATGTAATGCTTACAGACAGAAAACACAATCCCATATCCCTATCAGAAGGAGAAGGACAGTGAGTTTAATGGGAAGAGGGTGGGCCGTAGTCACTCACCTTCTGAGAGCCTCAGCACCCAAGTCCTCAGGATGGCTATCCTGATGCCTACCTATTAGGTTTGTTGTGAGAATTCAACTCATGACAATGAAATTCCTCTGTCACAATGATATCAGGAATCTTTAGTCAGTTATTTGAAAAAGCAATTAAGTTAAACAGCTGTAGCAGATAGTATTGTCTAAAGATGCCAAGGTACCTCCAGCCACATGCTCTCTTGTAATGTACAGACCCTCCCATCTGAGCCAGGGTCCATGTCCCTTCTTTTTGAACCCGTAAATGCCCCCACGGGGTGCGTTACAGTGGAAAGGACACTGTGGGACTTATGAGGTTAGATCACAAAAGGCACTACAGCCTCCACAGGCTTTCTTACTGCATGCGCCTCAGGAGCCCAGACGGACTTGTGAAAAGCCCGGCTGCCCCGAAGCCACCATGCTGGAGACAATGGGGAGGAGCCACATAGAGATAGGAAGAGATGCCCAAAGGGTCCCGGTTGTGCCAGTCTGTGACTATTTGAATCTTCTCAATGTCACCTGCCAAATATGTGAGTTTGCCAGCCTTCACATGGTGCCAGTCCCATCCGTCCAGCTGCCCCAGCTGACAGGGAGTCCAGCCCAGGTGAGCTGCCCTACCCAGCACTGCCCCACCCAGCACTGCCCCACCCAGCACTGCCCCAAATACAGACTGATGGGCACAATAAATACTATTGCTACTTTGAACCATTAATTTTTTAGTGTTTTACTCCGCCGAGTTAGGTATTTTGAATATCAGGGAGTAATAACAAGTAATATGTATACTAGTAGATGTTAATTAGCTTATTTAAAATTAAGTGTAAGTAAGTGTGGGGTATTTTGTTGTTGTTGTTGTTTGTTTGTTTTAAGCTAGCAACCTTCTTAGAGAATAAGACCCACTGGCCAGAACCCTGGCATAAACCATACCCATGAAGCATGTCATTATGATTTTCAGTGTCAGTTACTTATAGGTAGAATGTGTGCTTAAAAACACTTAAAAATTACTCCTTCCCTCTGTCCTTGAGAGCTGTCCAAAATATTTAATTCAACATGTTTTAGGTAGTTCATTAATTTGATCATGTCTTCCAAAGCATTCAACTTAGATTTCATAAAAAGAAAACTTCCTTTTTGCAGATATATTGCATCAATGTACATGTTGCTTAGTAGACAGCAGGATGAAAATAGCAAGTGTAACCTAAATAAACAAATATATGCTGAACATATAGTTAGGCTGATGTGAACAGAAGGACAGGGGCAATCTAAGGAGGAGTCTACCAGCCACTGGTGTAGATCTTTAACGTTAGATCCTAGTCAATAGGTTTTTCAAGAGAATGGGGACCCTGTTAATCTAGCAAGTGGGTCACATGAAGGTTGTTTATTACAGCTTCTATCAAAGCGTGAATAAAACACTTGCATTCAGTAGGCACTTATTAAATGTACTTTTCCTAACCATTAAACCATAATTTGCCAAAAAAACACACGCACCCTGCTTAAAAATAGTCTCTGCCACCAAATGCCAGCAGAGTTTTATTACCAGAGTAGCCTTTGATAGCCACCTAAATGACATACTACCTATTTCAGAAAATGCATTACATTTCTATTTATGAAAAATCATTTCCCATGAGTTAGAGTTCAGACCAGGTGCATAATATTTTCAAATCACTTGCTAAAAATAAAATACATCCTGACAAGCCTCTCTAATACTGTAGCTACTGGATGCGCTTACAGTTAGAAAGCAAATCTACTAATGCAGCCCTGAGACCCTGAGCTTTCTCTAGCTCTCAACCAAATCTTTGTACAACCACAAATGGGATAGAGAGCCCGACGTCCTGGGAAAGGCACTGAATTTTAGGATGAGGTGTGTAATTTGCTGTAACATTTATCATAATAGAATCTAACAATTATTTGGAGCTCTCACCAATGCATAACTCCATGGTGCCCCTCCAGGCCTGGCCTCTGCTGAGCCATCCCTCACACAGCACCAGAGTGACCGCCCAGACCCTTAAAGCCATCATGTCACAATCCCGCAGTTTGCACAGCACCTGCAGATTAAGTTGATGGTTTAGGAGGGCCTGTAGGATTAGGACCCTGACTGTCTTTTCAGCCTCACCTCTCATCATTCTCAATTTATATTCAGGCTCAGGACCAGGCACAATGTGTAATGTGATCAGGTTTTGCCCCTTTTATGGCCAGCACTTCAGCACTTATAGTGTTCTAACCTCAGTGTTTTCAAAACTGGGGGTCTTGACCCAATAAGGGGTCATGAGATCAATTTAATGGACTTTAACCATTATTTTTAAAGAATTAGAACAGAATGAAATGGTGTCTGTTAGAGTTCATTACACAACACACAGTAATAGTAAATATTGTTTTGGGAAGCGTCGGTTTCAGTTGTGTGTGTGCGTGTGGACTGAATGGTGATGTAAAGTGTATTTTTTACAGTGGGCTTTAAGTTCCCAACACCCAAACCTCACACCCCTCGACCATTTTGTAGGCTGTGTGTTCCACCTGGAAGGCCTTCTGCGTGGAATACCTCTCTGTCTCTGAAAAACTCCTACCTCACTGTCCAAGAATAGTTTCTCCTGGGAAGTCCATTTTAGGCTTTTACTGACTCTTATTATGTGTTGGCTGATGAGCTACATACTTTAGATGTTGTAATGGCATTTTCATTCTCCTGATAAACTTATGAAGTTGGTACAATTATTACCCCCATTTTATCGGCAGGGAGAGATGCATTCAAAAAATTGCCTGAAGTCACACAGGTGATGTGTGGACAGGTTGGAATTTGGACAGAAGCCTTCAAATCCAGAGCCTGTGCTCTTAGCCATTATTACATTGTACAGCTAGCTTCTCCCCAAACCTTCGGGCTGAGCCCGGCAGTTTCCTTCTGTGCCCTCTGGCACATAGAGTCTTCAGAAGGCACTTGCTACACTGTGTTGCAATTATCTGTTTACGTCTGTCTCACACACTAAGTTATAAAACCCCTGAGAACATGAACATGTACTTCTCTCTGTTGCTTTAGGACATGCACGCATATGTGTACCATACAGAAAGCACTGGATAAATATTAAATCAATAAGTGTCAGTGTGAGGAATCATCACCATGTCACAGAGGAAGAACTAATATTTAGCTAAGAGGAAGTTAGGCCCATTGTTTTTTGTGGCCTCCTTCTGTTATAATAAACTTGTTAACAACGTTAGTAGGAGTGATCACTTCGGACGAAGATCAGTGTGATTGATCTTCACAAAGGTTTGAAAAAGTTTATAGATAGATAAAGGCACTATGGGAAATGTTACATATAATATATGCATTTTTTTCATTTTCCATTCATGGCCCCACTTTTGTTGTTGTTGTTGTTGTTGTTGTTGTTTTATTAACCCTCACCCAAGGATATTTTTTCCATTGATTTTCAGAGAGACTGGAAGGGAGGGACAGGGGGGAAGAGGGAGGGAAACATCGATGTGGGAGAGACACATCAATTGGTTGCCTCCTGCACACACCCCGATTGGGGCTGGAGATCAAACCTGCAACCCAGGTACATGCCCTTGACCAGGAATTGAACCTGCCACCCTTTGGTCCTCAAGCTGATGCTCTATTCACTGAGCAACACCAACCAGGGCTCATGGCCACACTTTTTATCAGCATACTTAAGAACCAAGTTTATCACAGATACCATTCTATCCATTCCATTCACTCATTTATTCATTCAGCAAATATTTTTTTATCAAGGCCTGTGGTTTGTCCTGGAATATAAGATAACAAAACAGTTCCTCCCCTCAAGAAGCTCACAGTCTATGAAGGAACTGAGCTAATAAATAGGTGATTATAAAATGGTGTTGGCCAGTATCATTTAACAGTTCAAGGCCAGGACTTAGGAACTGGTCAGTCCTGGGCTCAAAGCTGGGGTCCATTATTGAGGACTTGTAACACCTTGAAGCTATTTCAATTAGCTTTTCATAGCCTCAGTTTTCTCACCTCCTAGGGTTGCTATCAGACAACATGCATAAAGCACAGGGAACTCTATAAATAGATACATGGCAGGTTGATGACCAATAATAACATTTTTATATGTGGGTCCTCTGGCAAGTTACTTAACACTCCTCTCTCTACCTTGGTTTCTTTACCCAAGGTATAAGTGTATACATCAAAATGCTAATTACTATTCATTGGCCACCCTCCAAGTATCAGACATAGGCAGGCCTTGTATTAAGCCTTTTCCATATGTTATTTCACTAAATTCTGATAATGCTCTGGAAAGAGGGGTAGGCTCTGCCATCTTGTGCTTTGGCAATGCCCATTGTTTTCCTGGGTTGGGGCCCAGGCCAGTGTTCTCCTTACTTATCTTCAACTTCCTTACTGAACACAGGCCACACTTCTCGTCTCCTCAACCCAATACCTCCAGTCTTTGTGCTCCAACACTCGCAGGTTTCTATTTCATATTTTTTCAGAGCATCTAGCATTATTGTATTACATATTCATCGACATTTTCATGTTTTTGCACCTTTCTGTTGACACTTCCCAATATACCCAAGAGTGCTTGTGTGTTTTTTCTACCTCAAACACTAAAGTTTCTGAAGGAGAACCGTTATGTTGGAATGTGCCCTTCTTTTTATGAGGAGTGTTCTTCTTTTCCCCGATGGTTGAATGTTTTTAAAAATATAAACACCTTTATCTCTCATAATAGAACATTTCTTACTGGCTAAATACTGTACTCAGAGCCAGGATGGTGAGCCTCTTCTCCCTAATACCCCAGCTTGGGCTTTAGTACCCTCTGGAACAAACAATAGGAAGTGTACGACATACTTCCTAATGGAAGCAAAAAGTGAACCTATATTCATCAAGTTAGCTCATTGTGTTTCCTCTTTGGGGATTAAATAAGGTTTGAGCTACTTTGAAGATTAGTAGTGAAAATAGAAACAACCCAACAGCACCACTAATTTTTCTAACAAAAGTGTCCCATGAGTCATGACATTGAATCATCAAGTGTCAGGATCTTGTTTAATGTCATTATGTATTTACAATAGCCTGCCATCGCCTTCACAGGGAAATTATACATTTTAAAAGTACAAGTTCAGTTATTTGAATTCATCCAATCATACATTTAGTATTATCATTACTCTAGCATTTTAAAGAGAAAAAGCAAGGAGCTACTTTAAATATATCAATAACCCATTAATGTGGTTACTTATAAAACTACTAGAGGCCCGGTGTACAAAATTCGTGCATGGAGGGGGGATTTCCTCAACTCAGCCTGCACCCTTTCCAATTGGGGACCCCTTTCGGGATGTCCAACTGCCATTTTAGGCCTAATCCCAGGGATCAGGCCTAAACCGGCAGTCAGACATCCCTCTCACAATCCGGGACCACTGGCTCCTAACTGCTCACCTGCCTGCCTGCCTGATTGCCCCTAACTGCTTCTGCCTGCCAACCTGACCACCCCTAACTGCCCTCTCCTGCAGGCCTGATGTCGCCCCCAACTGCCCTCCTCTGCTGGCCAATTTGGTTTTGATTGGTCCGTTCCTATGTCAGCATCAAAAGCTTCACCTCCTAGGCAGACATTGGCTCCCCACAGCACACAGATTTGGTTCTCATTGTTCGGTTCCTATGCCAGTCATTGTCAAAAGCTCTGCCTCCTAAACAGCCATTAGCTCCCCACAGCACCCAGATTTGGTCCTCATTGGTTGGTTTCAATGCCAATCAGTGTCAAAAGCTCCACCTCCTAGACAGCCATTGGCTCCCCATAGCACCCACCTTTGGCTCTGATTGGTCGGTTCCTATGCTAGTCAGTATCAAAAGCTCCACCTCGGAAATGTCTTCGGGTAAGGATTTTAAACAATAAAAACAAAGGCAGATTTCTATATCTAATCCTATCAGCCTTAAAAACCCAGACGTCTCCCCCGACTTTACAATGAGGAAGACTGCACAAATGAGGAATGGATGGATGCCTCGCAAAAAATAAAATAGAATAAATTAAGGTATAGGATTCTAGGGAAAGATGGAGTTTGTCCTGATAGGCTCAATACAGAGTAGAACTGTGTGCAAAGACGTCAACATCAGGTCCGGGCTGTGAAGTGTACCCAGGGTACCGTTTCCTTGGTAATAAAGAAGCAAATGTGGAATAAAAAAAATAAAAAATAAAAAAAGCTCCGCCTCCTAGGCAGCCATTGGTTCCCCACAGCACCCACCTTTGGTTCTGATTGGTTGGTTCCTATGCCAGTCAGCATATCCAGGCCTATCTCTGGGCCTGATCAAAGAGGCGGCGCTTAACAGCAGCCCCCTCCAAGGCGGGAAGAGAAAGAAAAGCCTGGCTGCTGGCAAAGATCAGAAAGAAAGAGAGAGAGAAAGAGAGAGATAAGTACACTGATCAACAGCTTCCACTGAGGCTGCAGATCAGACCCTGACTCACTTTCTGGGTCTCAGCCACCTGGGCAGTCAGTGCTGGGTTGACAGGTTGCAGCTGAGCAACCCAGCGTTGACTTCCGGATGGTCTGCGTTTGGTTGCAGGCTCGGCCCCTTCCCAAGCCCCGGACTTTAGGGGTGGGGTCCAGGGGTTGGGAAGGGGCCGAGCCTGCAACCAAACGCAGACCATCCGGAAGTCAACGCTGGGTTGCTCAGCTGCAACCTGTCAACCCAGGGGTAGGTACAGGGGTGGGGTCCAGCTGGTTTGCCCTGAAGGGTGTCCCAGATCAGGTAGGGGTTCCCTTGGGGTGTGGGGCGGCCTGAGCGAGGGGCCTGTGGTGGTTTGCAGGCCAGCCACGCCCCCTGGCAACCCAAGCAGAGGCTCTGGTATCTGGAATTTATTTTCCTTCTACAATTGAAACTTTGTAGCCTGGAGCGGAGCCAAGCCTGGGGCTCCGGCAGCCCCCTCCCCCCCCGCCCCGCCCCTCCAATCACAGGCTCGGCCCCTTCCTCTGATGGCCGGCTGAGAGTGACCTGGGTGCCTGAGGAGGTTCCCGGGACCAGATATGTATGCAAATTAACCTCCATCTTTGTTGGGTTAATTTGCATACTCACTCTGATTGGCTGTGGGCATAGTGAAGGTACGGTCAATTTACATGTTTCTCTATTATTAGGTAAGATAGTTCAAATTATCAACCTCTAAACAGTTTAATGGTTTTCCCCTACATACTTCCTAAAATCTATAATGATATGCATTGTTCTTTTCTTTTATGTTGATAGTAAGTCTGAGAATAATTGATATTTCTTAAGAATAAAAACTTTTTTTCTTCTCCACACATGGGTATCTTGTCTTTAGGAACACCACAGACATTTTTATGGCTATTATGGTTAAAGGAGAGGTATAGAACTAGATGGAGGTGGAAGTGTTATTTGGAGATGCTAGAGATAGAGATCAGTGCAGACACCTCCATGGATGTTCAAGGTGCTTGGATCAGATGCATAGATGGCAAGACATGATCTCATGTGGCCTCATTTGTGTACTTTTTTGAATATCTCAAAGTGCCAGCAATTGGGATAAAGGTTCCAGATATGTGGCTAATAATAGCTACTACTTGGAAATGTGTCACCCATGTCAGGTAGTGCGCAAACTGATATATCATTTAATCTTCACAACTCTGCCTTAAGTTAGTTTCCTAGAATCAGAGCCTTAAGGGGATTTTTGTGCAAGTGAATGATAGGCGCATGTTATCAGAAAAGGGGGATTGAAGGGAGCAGGGTAGTGCAGAAGAACAGGACTAAGCAAGAATGTGGTCTCTGGAGTTTGTACAGTTTGCCTTGCCTTGAGTTAGTGGCTCTAGGGGAAACCTCCTGGGTTAGGGGCTTCCCAGGGAGGAGGGTAATTGGGGAAGGGTGCCCAGCCCAGGCACCAACAGCACCTACTGTACACTCTTTGAGATGGCTATTATTGTTCTCATGTTTTAAGTGAGAAAGCAAAAGCACAAGGAGTTTAACTTGTCCAAAGTCACCTTTAATAGATTGAAATTTGAAACCAGATCTGTCTGACTGCAAGCTCTTGACCACTGTAAATGCAATCAGGGGATGGCTTCTAAGCTAAATCATGCACAGAGGCTAGAACTGACACAGAGGAGAGGCCGATGGACCTTCCTGAGAGATTCAGTGCTGCGTGGAGAAATAAAGCAAGCCTTTCCTACTCTATACATTATATAGTAGATGACTGTGTTCTTAAAACCCAAAGTCATAAAGGCAAGGAAGAAAGATTTTAGTGTATTTTTTGCTGCAGAATCCAATTCCTTTGTGTACTATAAATATAAGGTATGAACATGCTTAGCAAAATGAGAGTAGAGCATTGTTTCTAAGTAAAAATATGTCCCTAATTACATCAAGCTGGTAACAGCTTTGCTTCTCTTCCCCTGGAATGACCCTCCATAGGTCTTAGAAGTTGCAATGGTAAGTGCCACTTCCCCTTTAGCTGAATTGTTCTAACTCGGCACAGAACCTGGCTGGAGACCAACAAAGTGCACAGGCAAGAGAACCATTCTTAGTTGTCATCCTGGCTTTGCCACTTACTCAGGAGGTGACTTAGACAACATATGTCTATGGGCTTCATGTCTCATCTGTAGAAAGGAAACAATGTTTGTCCCAGTATCCTGCTTCCTCTGGTGTTAACTGCTATTGTCCTTTCATCCTCTCTGCAATCCCAGATTTTCTCTTCTGCGTGACTCGATTTACCCAGCCTACACTATAGACCCTTTCCAGCCATTGGCTACACTTCTCATATATTAACATTGACAAAGAGCTACATCTACATTAAACTAATCTAAAATGGCTTTTGGCAATGTCCAAAATGAGGTATAGTACAGTTTTGTCCAATAATTATGAAGTGCACTACACATTTTGATTTGTGCAGTAAGGGAATTTTAACTTCATCTCTAGGCAGGACACTTTTTTTTTTAATTACACAGAATAGTCATTTTACAGAGTGCCTCCCTTTCCTTGTCTCCATTTGGAAGGAATCGGTTTGTTTTACAAGTAATTTTAGTCATCACCATCTCAGATAGCTTTGAAGTTGGGTGATAGATCATAACACTGGGTAATATAGACTGTCTTGCTGGTCTTTCTTTAGAATCGGATTCATTACCTTCTCCTCAAGTATCTGGTTAAAAAAAATAAAGTAAATGATGAGAAAGTAGGAACCAGATGCCAACTATCTGCTCCCTTGATTCAACTCCAGTATGGCGATTAAATAAGTGTTTGCCTTGCTGCAGATCAATTATTTTGAGGACTCAGAATTTCTTGCTGTGTCTTGAATTGTGCTGATGGTTTTTAAGTAGGTCATAAAAATTCCTGCGAATGATTTGTTTAATTATTGTCTTGCTCCTCATTTACATTTTTATCTAAAACTCTGAGAACTGAAATCTGTATTCAATTCCATTTCCTGTGAGCTACAATTTGCCTTGTTGGGGGAAGTATCTGGACTGTGCTTTATGTATGGAATAATATCAGCCAGGCACAATCTGTGATGATGCTTGGATGGCGATAGACACAGTTCTTTCTGCTGATGTTTCTAGAGTTTAGGACAATATTTGATGGCTACTTAATAGCTTTGACTCTCACATCGATTGAGTAATCATCAGTTTCAACGTGTTCAGACTTTGCTTTTCTGGACTAGGTCTTCCGACAGTGAAGGATAGGACACTACAGAACTGGTTTTTACTGACTCTTTTAGGGGCTGTCCCCTCCATGTTGTATAAATAGCCAAATGAAAAATAACACATTCAACCCATCATAAAACCTTAGATCTGAAGATACCTTCCATGCCATCACGTTACTACCGCTGACTGTAGGACTGTAGGATGGCGTAGTAGAAAGAACATTAAAAATGGTGTCATTTTGCTTCATGAACATTTCTGTGCAACTCAACACAAGTGCCTTTGAAATTCTGGAGTTTTGACTGAAATAAAAACTGTGAAGAAGTAAAGTTCTGGGGTGAAAGCTACAGTTGCAAAAGTAACAAAGCACAACATTCCTGAGATATTTCTACCCAAACTGCCAAGATTGCTCATGTTGTTGAAAGTAGTTTATGAGTGTGCATCAGAGTCATATTTGTCTGAGGAAAAGAGGATCACTTCTTCAACTCGTCCATGGACACTGACTTCCGGTGGGGTGAGGTGTCTGCCCAAGGTCTTCCAGGAGTTAGTGTAAGATTCAGGACTAGAAGTAGCAAATCTTGATTCTACGTCCAATGTTCCTTCACCCTCGAAGTGCTATAAATGTGACAAATTATCTGATTAGGTTAGCCTAGTTCAGCATTTCTTCAAGTATGGAATGTTAATAGCTGTTACATGAAATAATAGTTTCATGGTCAAGTGAGTATAGAAAATGCTGTTAAATAAAATTAAACACATTTCTTCATTTTAGCCTTTTCTGAACTTTTAATGTGTTAATATATATTGTGACTCTCAAAGAGGGAAATCAAATAGACAGCACTTCCCAAATTTATTTGACCATAGAAACTTCTTTTTCTCCCTCATAGAAGACACTTTTGGAAGTAAAGGTAGAAATGAATGTCTTTCTACAAGCATTGATAGATAGAAATTATAACTCAACCTAGATGGTTCAAAAGATGAGGCTAATGTGATATTGTTTGTCAACTGTAATTAAAAATTAAAAACGATTTACATAACGAAAAACAACAGCAACAAAAATAGATGAGGCTAACAAAGGGACTACATACAGAGATTTGAGCAGAGTTAAGGAAACCAATAAAGGAGAGTGAGGCCCCCAGGCAGGATAGGCAATGCGGGGAGCATGGTCACTGCATTGAGGGAGCAAGGAGAGGAGTCCAGCGCCAGCTCCAGA
Source organism: Eptesicus fuscus (assembly GCF_027574615.1). Classification (NCBI taxonomy): domain Eukaryota; kingdom Metazoa; phylum Chordata; class Mammalia; order Chiroptera; family Vespertilionidae; genus Eptesicus; species Eptesicus fuscus. Next base: position 39,478,972 of record NC_072481.1, on the reverse strand, counting down.
GTGGAGCTGGGGGGTGGGTGGGACCCAGCATCTCAGGGGTATGACTTCTGAAGGGAGGGAATAGGGAAAAAATGGGGAACAAATATCCTGATTTCTTTGTCTTTTCCCCCCTCTGATCCTGTTGGTGCCTCCTGTTGGTCAAATGTGACTGAAAGCCAGCCAGCAACTAGCCTAGGCTTTGCTGGTTCTAGGTTCAGCTTCTCAGACCCAGAGGTGTGCCATTCCCTTAGATAAGTTGTGTTGTCACTCCCTTAAATTTCATAGCAACCCTATAATGTAGAAATCGTGCCTATTTACAAATGAGAAAATAGACATACACTCACATAACTAGCAAGAGATGGATTCAGCCCCAGGTTTATCTGTCTGCCTTCCATTTTACCACATTGCTGAGCCAGAAGATATCAAACTTTTAATGAAAGCTTAAGGAACTTGCAGAAGGAGTTTTTCATCTGCAGTTTTGAGCAATTTCATCTTATCACTAACGGGATTGATTCTCAACAGAATGAATATGTTTAACTCGGAGGGTTCTTTTCCCCCAGCAGGAGAGGAGACCTTATTTTATTCATCGCCATAATCCCAAAGCTTAGCCCGGTGCCCAGCACTGAGTGCATATTTGTTGAATGAATGCATAAGTGTGTAAACTGTACATCAGCATTCCAAGGACATGTTCTCACAGCTCTGTTGGGACAGATTTGGCCTATCAATCTATTTTTAAACGTTCTGGCTTATTTGAAATGGGAAATTTTCCGTGTTGAGCATCTGCTCATGACATTTTTTCTTGGATGGCTATGACACTTCTCTCCTTACAACCCCCAAATACACACATTAAACACAAATGTGTGTGCGTGCACACCAACACATTGCCTTTCTGTCTGCATCTCTGCCGTACTAATCTTTTCTGTTCAGAGCCATCAGATCTATAAGATTTACCTTCAGAAATGCCAATGATTACCAAGCATATGCCCAACCTCTTCCATTTCCCTCAAAATCTTATAGTAGCTCCCTATTGCTCATCAGCCTTACACATATCTGTTGAAAAGTTCATTCTGAAATTGAAATTTTCTATAGTCTAGCTCCAATGAACCTTATTCCATCAACAGCTCCAGAATGAACCCTCTTATCATATCCAGCTGGAATTCTCTATCAGAAATGCTGTGGTCCTTCTTCCCTCCATACCTTTATCCATGTCTGTTCCCCATGCAATACCCCTTTTCTTTCTTGCATTAATTTATCTATTCATTTCTTCACTCATTGATTTCTTACTATATGCCAAGCACTGTTATGCTGAAGCAAATACAAAGAAAAATGTAGCTCAGTCTCCAAAAAGCACAAATTCTTTCATAGGAACCTGAAATACCGAGCAAGAACATACATTGCAGTGTGTTGAATGCTGCAATAAAGGCATGAGGCCAAGGGAGAGAGATCAGGAACCATGTCTATTCCAAGTGCTCAGCACATTGTGGGAGCTGAACAAATATTTGCTTAATGAGTTAATGAAATAACATTTGAACTAGGTTTTAAAGAATGTCTATCTACATCCTTCAAGAAACAGCTCAAAGACTTCTCCCTGCCTACTCAGAAATAAAATGCTCTTACAGTTCACAGTGTTTTTATCAAATTTGCTGCCTTGAATTGTTCTGTATTTTATGTATCCAATAACAGTGTAAGTTTCTATTAAACCCAAATTATAGTGATTTTTCATCTATCTTCTAACACTGGGTATAGAATATATGGGGGGAAATGGTCTGGAATTCAGCTGAATTGATTCTAATAAAATTGAAATATTTGCATATAGACACCCCATTGATAGTGGTAAGTTTGCATAGCATTTTAGGTTTGATGATATAGATCCATCCTAGGAGAGTTTCCTACAGCAGTGTTACAAATAACCTAGAGATCATGTTACAATGCAAATTCTGAGTCTATAGGGTGGTACCAGAAATTCTGGCCCATGGACCACACATTGAGTCATAAAATGTTTGAGGAAAGAAAGACAGAAAATGACACTTACTGAGTTCATGTTATATACCAGGCACTGTACAAGGCTCTTTGGATACATTAACTTAATGGTTTCCACATACATTCTTAGACTGAGTACAGCCAGATGATCTGAGGATGTCTTTAATTATACAAATTCTCAGGACCCATTTCTAGATATTCTGACTCAGAGATCATGGGGTAGAGAGAGAAAAATCAATATTTTTTAAAAAAGCTCTAAAGTGATTCCAACACAGTGTAGTAGTTAAAATTCTCAGGATGACCTTCAATGGCCCTTACTTTTGTGTAATTTCTTCCCCTTGAGTGTGGGTGGAACCTGTGAATATGAGGAGGTCACTGTCATGATTATGTTATATTATATGGCATAGGGAGATTATATGGTGAGTCTGATCTAACCACACAAGCTCTATAAAATAGAGTTTGCTTTGGCTTATGACAGAAGAAGTTCAAGGGATTTCAAATGTGAGAAGTCAATGCACCGTGCTGCTGACTAAAAGGTGGGGAGGGTCATGGAAGAAGGAATGCAGGTGATCTTAGGGACTGAGAGCAGTGATTGGCAGCCAGCCAGCAAGTAAACTGGAAATTTGGTCCTACACCCACATGGAATTGAACTCTGCCAGCACCCTAAATGAGCCTAAAAGCTGATTCTTTCCCAGAGCCTCCAGATAAGAACATAGCCTGGCCAACACCTTGACTTTGCCTGTAAAATCCTAAGCAGAGAACCCAGCTTAGATTTCTCATCTTCAGAACTGGGCGTTGTTTTAAGCTGGTGAATGTATGGTGATTTGTTATGCAGCAATCAAAAGCTAATGCATAAACATTTAGGTTTGAGAATGACTAATTAATATGATCTGATACATAAACATTATTGTCCCCACATTATGGATGACCAGATGGACTCAAAGGGCATGTGTCCTTTTTTTGTAGTCTGACACTTAATGGCAGAAGCATAATTTGAATTTATATATATATATATATATAGCTTTACTTCCAAGTGCCCTAACTCTCAAAAAATTAAAAAAGGATGGGGGAAATTAGGCATGTAGGAAATAGGAAGACTGGGTAAAGTTGAAGAAAAAAGACTCCAGTCAGTAGACATTGGAAAATGAGTTCTATATCTTTGATGTGCCCACAGAAATTACAAATTCCAATTAGTTCCTATTAAGGTAGCTGGATAATTTGAACAGATCAGGGAGAGTTGGGATAGTCTTTCAGTCTTTTTTTTTTTTTTTTTTTTTTTTTTCCCTTTCCAATAAACTTTTATTTATTTATTTATTTTTTTTCCATTTCTTCCCATGTGATCTTTTTTTTTTTTAATGAATCTTTATTGTTCAGATTACAATTGTTTCTCCTTTTTCCCCACATATCTCCCCATCACCCAGTTCCCACCCCCCTCTGCCCTTATCTCCCCCCTCTCCCCCCCACTGTCCTTATCCATAGGTGTATGATTTTTGTCCAGTCTCTTCCCATACTCCCCACACATACACCCCTTTCCCCCTGAGAATTATCAATCCACTCCCATTCTAGGCCTCTGATTCTATTAAGTTCACCAGTTTATTCTGTTCCTCAGATTTTTAATTCACTTGACTTTTAGATTCACTTGTTGATAGATATGTATTTGTTGTTCATAATTTTTATCTTTCTTCTTCTTTTTCCTCTTTTCAAAGAATACCTTTCAGCATTTCATATAATACTGGTTTGGTGGTGGTGAACTCCTTTAGCTTTTTCTTATCTGTGAAGCTCTTTATCTGCCCTTCAATTCTGAATGATAACTTTGCTGGGTAGAGTAGTCTTGGTTGTAGGTTCCTGCTATTCATCACTTTGAATATTTCTTGCCACTCCCGTCTGGCCTGCATGGTTTCTGTTGAGAAATTAGCTGATAATCGTATGGGAGCTCCCTTGTAGGTAACGAACTGTTTTTCTCTTGCTGCTTGTAAGATTCTCTCTTTGTCTTTTGCCCTTGGCATTTTAATTATGATGTGTCTTGGTGTGGTCCTCTTTGGATTCCTCTTGTTTGGGGTTCTGTGCGCTTCCTGGACTCGTAAGTCTATTTCTTTCATCAGGTGGGGGAAGTTTTCGTTCATTATTTCTTCAAATAGGTTTTCAGCATCTTGCTCTCTCTCTTCTTCTGGTACCCCCATAATTCTGATGTTGTTTCGCTTGAAGTTGTCCCAGAGGCTTCTTACACTGTCTTCAACTTTCTGAATTCTCTTCTCTTCATGCTTCTCTGGAGGAGTGTCCTTGGCCTCTTTGTATTCCAAATCTTTGAGTTGATTCTTGCAATCCTCTAGTCTGCTTTTGGGTCTCTGTATAATATTTTTTATCTCAGTCAGTGTATGTTTAATTTCTAGTTGGTCCTCATGGAATTTATCGGCCTTTTCCATGAAATTCTTGAAAAACCTTATAACCGTGGTTTTGAACTCTATGTCCAGTCGCTTGTTCTCCTCCATTTCTTTGGTTTGGGATCTGTTTCCTTGCCTTCTCATTTTCGCTGCTTCCCTGAGTTGGTAGGGTAGCTTTGTGTACTAGGTGTCCTATTGGTTCAACGGGTCAGCCTCCCAGTTACTTGAGGTGGACACTCTTGGTGTACCCTTGTGTACTGTGTGTCCCCCAGCAGGAGCTACAGCAAGGGCTAGTTTTCTCCTCCTTTGCTTGGGCGGATTTGGAGCAGTCTGACTAGAGCTACAGTTAATTTGGTTGAGCTGTCACAGAACAGACCATTTATATGCAAAAGCCGCTGAGTGGAGCCTGGGCGGGTTTGTAGGATGTGCGGGGCGGGGCCTCAGGGCAGGGCGGGGTCTCAGGGAGTCACTAGGCTGGGGCGTGGCCAACGGCAATGGCTGCCGTCAGCCCTCTCTGCCTTTCCACGTTTCCAAGTCCCTGCGCCCCGCGCTCCAGCGCAGTAAACAATGATTGCTGGGCGCACCTCTGCAAAAAAGTCACTCTCACTTTCCGACCCGATGGCCGAGAGTCCAGCTTCTCCCCGTAGGTGTCTGGGTCCCCCGAGTGTCCCCAGAAACTGGATTTCAGAGTGATCGGGAGCTTGTCTCCCTGCGGGTTGAAGAAAAGCCGCGCACCCAACCGCCCGCCGCCAGCCCGATTCGCCGTACCTCAGCTTTTCAGCGTTTGTGCTCCTTTCTCTTCTTAGCTGTATATCTTCCACTCAGCCAGCTTTCCCGTGGTTCTGGGTGGTAGATGTTTTGTCTTTTAGTTGTATTTTTGAAATTGTTGTGTGAGGCAGCAGATTAGTTGTTTAACTATGCCGCCATCTTGGTTCCTCCCCTAGTCTTTCAGTCTTAATGTAGCCACAATTCTAGGACTGGATATACTGTACCGGTCAGATTCTCCTGACAGTGGCTCTTAAGGTTGGCAATGCAATCATTAAGCCAGGGGGCCAGGCACAAATGTCTGGGCTTGGTCTTTACCCAGGGTCTTACATTCTTCTAGGTCACTAGGGATAAAGAGAACATTTAGGTCAGGCCCCCAACAGTGTTTCTTCAGCTTCCAAGAAGGGAACTTAGTATGTAGTGATGTCAGCTGTGGTGTAAAACATTTACATTCAATGAAGCTCTGTCCACTGGCTGTTGAATCAGGAGTGGTCAGTTCTAGTGAAGGTACAAAGTGTGATGTGTGCTTGCTTCAAACTGGTCTTTTCATTCATTTTTTCTTTCTGCTCTCTCAGACACTAAGGAAAGTTGAGACAACAGGAAGACTCATTCATTCATTCATTCATTCATTCATTTGTGCTGCCTACACAAATGTATTAAGCTTCTGTGGGTATGCTTAGTGGGATGCAGAGACAACTGGCCTTTATCAGATCACAGTTTTAACACAAAATTAAAAGCATCTTCTCTTCAGAAAGAGTAAAAATAAAATCTACCCCCAATTTTTATTCCATCTTTTGAAAGAGTTTTAAACTATATAAATATGCTTGTGTAGGCAAGTTCCAAAAGTCTGTAATAGAAATTCTACAGAAATCCATCCAAGAATAATTGAGTTACTCTTTCTAAGGAGGAGCTGCGCTGGTTTCACCCCTCTAATGTTCGTTCATGTCATTCATTAATTTGCTCGGGGAATATACACTGGGCACCTTCCATGTGCTACCCCAGGGAGGAAAAAGCACAGGGGTGAATGAAACAAAGTTTTACCCTAAAATCTAGCACTGGTGACTCAAACATGTTAACAATAATAATAATAATAATAATAATAATAATAATAACACATTTCGTGTGCCAACACCTCTGATAAAAGGAAACCTGTGTCTTTAGCCATAAAGTCCCGTTTGTGGGAGTAGAACCTGAAAACCAAAGGACTGTGCAACGAGATTTTTCTGCTGGGCTGGGTTTTTCTCATTTAATCTACTTGTAAAACCTTCACTTTCCATTTCTACAGCCACTCCAACAGGAATTTTGATGAACCAGAGGACAGAAAGCCTATCTGTATGTAAAAAAGCAGAGGTATTGCTTGGTGCCTTTTGGATTTTTCCTCTGACAAGTGGTTGGCATCTGCTAACAACACTTTTTTTTTTTCTGAGCTTTGTAACGTTGCCAGACTGAGAACTGAGCTTTGAAAAAGGAGATGGAGCTGTTAACAAATGCCTTTGTTATCTCTGGAATTGCTTATTGTACAGTGGTTCACAGAAAAAAACTTGATGTGAATCTTGTCTCAATATTTACCTGCTCCTCCCAGGAAATATTGTGCTAAGAGAAACTCCCTGTGGTATAACAATGTCAATGTGCCCAAGATAACTGGTGCCATTCACCCACTGACGGCCCTTTTCCTGTCTGTGGAAACCCTATGATAAGACCCCAGGAAGAATTTCTTATTAAGTGCTTGGAGATCTTTTGAATTTGATGGCTGCTTGAAGTGTTTAATATACCTCTCCCACTTCTTTCATTTGAGAAACATTTATTGAAACCTTCAATGTGCCAAGGTTTTGCTGGCATCTTGGAATGTACTAATGAATGAAACAAAACCAAGACAGGATGGCCGTCATAGAAATTATGTTGGCTGGAGGAGAGGAATATTTTACAAGTACATGATGATAAGCAATGATTTCAGAGTACATGTGCTAGGAGACATAATGTAGTAGGAGATCAAAGCCAGCTATTTTGAGAAAGTGATTTTTAAACTAAAACTGGAAGGTTAGGCAGGAGTTAGGAGTAATCTTAGGCATTGGGGTGGGTGGGTGAGGGGGGACGGTGAAGAAAAGGGAGGTGGCATTTTTTAAGCAGAGAGGTCAGCTAATAAGAAAAGGGTAAGAGGTGAAAGAGAACATGGCAAATAACCTGGGCAAGTTGCTGAGTGTCTCTAAGCCTCAGTTTCCACATCTCTAAAATTGGGGTAATGATAAGACCAAATGGTAGTGTTGTGAGGATTAATCGGATAGTACATGTAAAACATTTAGCTTACTGTTCATTAGTATGTGCTCATGGCATGTTAGCATTTTTTTTTTTTCATTTACTGAGGAGCTAAGAAAAATTCAGGATCAGAATGGCTGAACTTCCTGGGATTCTCTCCTGAGTGTGTATGCCAGGCTTCCTTTACAACCAGAATGTAGCCTATGTTGTACACAAGAAGTGTCCCAATGTATAGATGTACCAAACACTTGCTGTTTACACATCTCAATCTGACTAAAAATTATCAGTTCCTTGCAGACAAGTGCTAGTTCTTATTCATTTCTGTATCCATGAACATAATATAGTGCCTGGCACAAAATAGTTTTTCAGTAAATATTTCATGAACAAATGAATAAATATAAGAGAACAGAAACAATAGAATAGAGTACAATAAAGTAAAATGGAATAGAAACCAATAAAATCCCCTTGAATCTTGGAGCTTAGCTAAGTGCTGCAGCAAATTCAAAGAAGAAGAGCTCTTGAATTCAGTCACAGATATTTACTGTGCAAGGACTGTTAGAAAATTGCTGCCCAGGCCAACAAAAGCTTTGGGGCAACAGGAGAGTAAAAAGCACACCCATCCTGCAGTCTTCCCCCTTGCCTCTGAGAATAAACTGTGGGCATTGCATCTCTTCTGTGACTATCATTGATCCTGCTCTAAAGATGGGAAGACTGAGGTTCATCCCAGCTGAGGGAGCTGTCCAGAGTAGCATAGTTGGTAAGCTGTACAGCTGGGATTCAGACCCTAACGAGATTCTACCTATGCCATGACAAGAGGGTATGGATGCCTTTTAAATATCCTATCTAATAAAGAGGGAATATGCTAACTGACCGTCACACCCTCACAAATATGACGATGCCGACAGCCAATAAGGAGGGGATATGCTAATTGACTGCCATGCCCTCAAAGATGGCAGCGCCCATAGCCACAAGATGGCGGTACCCAGTCCCCTCAGCCCCACCAGGGTGGCAGGAACGTGGCATGACCAAGCCTGCCCCCAGGCGGGTCTGGCCGCTCCACATGCCTGCCTCCAGAGTCCCCCAGTCCTCTCAGCCCCCAGACACCAAGCGCTGGCCTGAGGTGCAGGCAAGCCTCGGATGGTGGCTGCCCAGCTGCTCAGGGCCGCCCAAGGCTCAGGTAGCCAGGGTTGAACGATGCTTGCACTGCCAGCAGTGGCAGCAGCAGAGGTGTGATGGGGGCGTCGCCTTCCCCTGATCACCAGTTTGCCTCCCGCCCCTGAGGGCTCCCGGACTGTGAGAGGGGGCAGGCCAGGCTGAGGAACCCCCACTCCAGTGCATGAATTTTTATGCACCAGGCCTCTAGTCTACACCAATAAAAGAGAAACATGCAAATTGACCATACCCATGCTATGCTCACAAGTCACGCCCACCAGCCAATCAGGAGCGAGTATGCAAATTAACCCAACCAAGATGGCTGCGGCCACAGAGCAAGCAGGAGGCTTGGGTTTCCCTGGCGATGGAGGAAGCCAAGCTTCCTGGCGGGCCCAGGCCTCCGCTCAAGGCTACAAAGTTTCAATTAAAGAAGATAAATTAATCCCAACAAAAATGGCTGCAGCCATGGAGCGAGCAGGAGTTCTTGGGTTACCCCAGTGATGGAGGAAGCCAAGCTTCCCCCAACCCGGCCTGCCCTGGCTTCTTCTCAAGGCTACAAAGTTTTAATTATAGAAGATAAATAAATCCCAGATACCAGGGCCTCCACTTGGGTCACCAGGGGGCGTGACCAGCCTGCAAACCATCACAGGCCCCTCACCCAGGCCACCCCATGCCCCAAGGGAACCCCCACCCTGATCCAGAGCAACCTTCTTGGAAAACCAGGCAGCCCCCACCCTTGCATCAGGCCTCTATCCTATCCTATCTAATAAAAGAGTAATATGCAAATTGACCATCACTCCAACACACAAGATGGCTGCCCCTATGTGGTCAAAGATAGCTGCCCCCATGTGGACACAAGATGGCCACCGCAAGATGGCCAGCAGGGGAGGGCAGTTGGGAGGGACCAGGTCTGCAAGGGAGGGCAGTTGGGGGCGATCAGGCCAGCAGGGGAGGGCAGTTGGGAGGGACCAGGCCTGCAAGGGAGGGCAGTTGGGGGTGATCAAGCCTGCCAGGGAGGGCAGTTAGGGGTGACCAGGCCGGCAGAGGAGGGAAGTTGGGGGCGACCGGGCCTGCAGGAAAGGGTAGTTGGGGGTGGACCCAGGCCTGCAGGGGAGAGCAGTTGGGGGGGACCAGGCCTGCAGGGGAGGGCAGTTGGGGGCAATAAAGCCTTCAGGGGAGGACAGTTAGGGGTGACTAGGCCAGCAGAGGAGGGAAGTTGGGGGCAACCAGGCCTGCAGGGAAGGGCAATTGGGGGGGACCCAGGCCTGCAGGGGAGGGCAGTTTGGGTTGATCAAGCCTGCAGGGGAGGGCTGTTAGGGGTGACCAGGCCAGCAGAAGAGGGAAGTTGGGGGCGACCGGGCCTGCAGGGAAGGGCAGTTGGTGGGGACCCAGGCCTGCAGGGGAGAGCAGTTGGTGGGGGGGGGACCAGGCCTTCAGAGGAGGGCAGTTGGAGGGGGGGGGGACCAGGCCAGCAGGGGAGGGCAGTTAGGGGTGACCAGGCCTGCAAGGGAGGGCAGTTAGGGGTGACCAGGCCTGCAGGGGAGAACAGTTAGGGGTAATCAGGCTGGCAGGGGAGCAGTTAGGCATCAATCAGGCTGGCAGGTGAGTGGTTAGGGGGTGATCAGGCTGGCAGTCAGAAGCAGTTAGGGGCAATCAGGAAGGCAGGCAGGCAGGCGAGCAGTTGGGAGCCAGCAGTCCTGGATTGTGAGAGGGATGTCCGACTGCCCGTTTAGGCCCGATCAGCAGTCGGACATCCCTCGAGGAGTCCCAGATTGGTAAGGGTGCAGGCTGGGCTGAAGGATACCCCCCATGCATGAATTTCGTGCACTGGGCCTCTAGTAGAATATAAAGTCCTTGCTGTCTTTGGGTTTGGTAATCATATTTGCTTTATTTATCACATCATATCATATCAATCATATCATATTATATCATATCAATCATATCATATTATATCATATCATATTATATCATAATCTATTCATCTATTCTATCCATCTATTCTATCACCTTTCTCCTAGATCTAATGGGTCTTCCTTACTCATCCGCTTACCTGGATCCCACTCTAGTTTGGGGATTTTGATCACATTTTAGCTCCTCTAAGCAGCCTTCTTGAACATGCCTACCCAGACTCTGAACTCTGGTGTTAGCCCATCCATTTTGCACCACTGGCTTAGTGCTTTGAAAACACTACATTACATACTTAGCTACCTTTTTAAAATTTGTTGATTGAATTTTTTAGAGAGAGGAAGGGAGAGGGAGATAGAGGTAGAAACATTGATGAGAGAGAAACATCAATTGGCTGCCTCCTGCACACTCCCTACTGGGGATCGAGTCTGCATCCTGAGCATGTGCCCTGACCAGGAATTAAACTGGCCACCTCTTGATGCATGGATCAGCACTCCACCACTGAGCCACATTGGCCGGGGCATACTTAGCTATCTTTTTATTTACATGCTAGATCCTCAGCTCAGTAATAAAAACCAGCAGATATTAGACCTGAGAGGCCCCTTACTCAGAGCTCAAATCTTAGTTCTATCACTCTGAAGCTGTGTGTCCATAAGCATATTACTTAACTTCTCTGTGTTTCAGTTCTTCATTTAAAAAATAAGACCAATACTACCTTGTCATATGATAGTTATAAGAAGGAAGTGAGTTAATGCATTTAGAGCATCTGGCAGTTGTTTCAGTAGTTGTTAACTATTTTCTGAAGCCAATGGTTAAAGACATAGACCTTGTTCTTCAAATAAAGGTGAGTCTGAGGAAGGAAGGTACTGGAGTTCTGTTTTACCTGCCTTCCTTATGGGCAACCCTCATGCCAACAGAATCCCTGGAGCTCCAAAGATTATAGTTTTAAAAATACCAACGCACCCAACATTCTGTATAGACTGAGAAACAAAGGCCTAAAAAGGTGAAGTGACTTGTCTAAGCTCACACAGCCAACAATCAGGAGGGCAGTCTGACTGTGGGCCAGCGTTCTCTACACTTGCACCACACAAGACCACGTCTTAGCATCAGTTATCCTTTATGTATTTCTTTCTCCTCCACCCAGTCATCCCCCAGCAAAAAGTCATGCATGGTTTTATTTATCCACTGAGGATACATATATGACTAAGCTTTGTCCCTTGCACTTATGGACTTCACACACTTGGGAAGGCAGGGGATAGAAACATAACTGATAGTTATGATAGAAGAGAATATGTGTGATGATAGAGGTGTGCACAGACGGAGGATAACCAATCAGCCCTGAGCAAAATGTGAAAACATAAGGAGGATGTAACCAAGCAAACTGAGCAGCAGGAGGCATTCCTGGCAGAGGACACAGCTTAGGCAAACACACAGGGCAGGGCACAGCAAGACATCTGAGAGGAACTGCAGTTTCCTTTTCCTACTAGAATATGAAGCTGCAAGACAGAAAGTGGGGAGAGACAGGCCTGGGGGTCACTTACCGAGGGGGGAGGGTTATGTGTTGGAACATCTCTGGGTTGATTTTGGTTTTCAGAACTACATATTTCAGTTTGAAGTTGAGCGGGTTGTATCTGTGGGGAAAAGAAGAAAAACAACCCTTGTTTTTGAAGGAGCATTAAAACAGAGAATTACAAAACATATGCTTGTATCTTCTAAAGTGATGGAAAGGGAACATTCTCTCCAAAATTTGGCTTGTGCAGAAGTGCTGAGAGTCAACAAATAAAGACATTGACCAATCGTTCTGTGTGTTGCTTTGGTCCAGATCCACTTTGATAAATGGAGATTCAGCCACGAGGAGAGTTACTAAATACTGTTCAAAGCACACTTGTGCTCCATTTCTCACGGAGAACACATTTTTCAGGTCAGCTAAGGTGGAAATTCTAGAGAGTTTGAGAAGAGACAATTAATTGATGTGCTTAACTCTGACCAGATGTGGGAGCTTACAGTGAGGTACACCCTCCCTGTGTTTGCAGTCCCTCCCCAGTGAGACCGAGGGCTGCGGGGCTAAAGGAAGAGAAGGAAAGTGCCTCTGTGGCTACAACAAGGAGTCCTGGCAGCTAAAGTCTATTTATTAGTGTCTGTGCTCCTCCCCTGCTGTTATATTAATATAATGAATTGTTCACAGGTGCATCAAATGAGGTTTAGATGATCGCTGGGAGCTTTGTTACCCAAACAGGCCAAATTAGGAAGAACAGATGCATCAGGCAAACTACAATCCCTCAGCAGAAGTACAAAGCTTGAATTAATGAAGGTCGGTGCTCACATTTGGCCTTGATGGCCTTCACAGCAGTGGGATTCAGCCCCTGTTTAACTCTCACTTGCCAAGAAGTACTCTCTGCCTTCACTTCTGTGGGGATAGGACAGATGGGGTGAGTGTCCCAAGGAAATTATTCTCCCTCTCCCCCCCCAAAAAAATAATGAGAATACGAATAAGAATGATGGCTGCCATGGGTTGGGTTTTACTGTATGGTTGTGCAGATTTCCCCCTGAACAGGAAGGCTCCAGAACAAAGGGACAAATAAGGGCCCACAGCATCCTGTGTTCTGCTCCCTACACTGTGAGCCCTGCATGGGCTGCGCCCCCTACAGGAAGGAATACCTTTTTCTAACCATTTAACCATTGGCATGAAGTTACTGTCTTCTCCACAAAAGGTGTACTTTATACCCTTTGGGCCTTGTCAGAGGGAGAGATTTTTTAACCTTTATAAAAGTGCCATATGAGCTACTGGAGATTCCACACATATTATCTCCAATCCTTACAAAAAACTTTGTGAGGTAGGTATATGTATTAGCATCTTCAATTTACAAGTTAGAAGACTGAGGGCCAGAAAGATTGAGCAACATGGTGATAGTTACATGCAGCAGAGCAAGGATTTGATATGAAGCAGATTCCACTTCCCCTGCTGCTTTAAACTAAAATAAAGTTTCCTTCTCCACATCTGTAGTTCCAAGAGGAATGAGAAAGGGGAAAGAGAACACATTGGCCTGGTGGCATAAGAGGAACCCTGTAGCCAAGAGATCTAAGTTGGATCTTTGTTTTGTATGGAACTAGATTTGCATCCTAAAGACAGTGGCTCTGAATTTCTGTGTCTTCCTTTAAAATTAGGATTGTACTAGACAGCTCATTTCCAAGGTCTCTTCTAAAGTTTCATGTCCAAGAACTCCAGTGGGCTTTTCCTTTGGTTCACTTTTTTTTTCTGTAATATTAATAAAACATAGATTCAATTTATTTTAGAGGGTGATCTGGCAACATGTATCCAAAACCATAAAAATGTTTATGCATTCCCTCATGTACAATAATTACCTTTTTGTATACATTGAGGATGCCAATAAATTTCCAAAATTATTTCTTCTAGAGTTCTTGTAGTAGATGATTTTCAGAAGTCTTCTGAATACATAATTCCTTTCCCTTATTCTATAGCACTTTTTTTTACAGTCTCCATGCTGATATTGTTGTTTTCCATGTATTCCTCCTTTAACAGAGAAATCTATTTAGGTTTAATGTTTGCCAACAAATGTGATATGTGGACTGCTATTGACCCCAATTTTTGTCCATGGGCAAGCTTGTCTAATTCCTTTAATATATCTGCATTTCATGGCAAATTGATGCATGGGGTTCTTAGTACAATTCTTGTGTCTACTGTACATTTGTTTAGTACTGAACTGAGACAGTCTCTTCCTCTTCACCTGCCTCTCAAGGACCCTTGACACTCTAGTTAGATGAGTGTATATGAACAACAGTCCTCAGGACTCACTGCTTTGGGATTCCTTGTTTCCTCCTCTGTCATCTGTAGCAGTTTTAAAATTTCACTTGTGGAAACCATACCTTTTCAGATTCATTGCACCAACAATAAAATTTTGTCTTTCTTTCTAATTCTAATTTTGTTTGTCTGTTTGTTTATTTTTAGTTCTGGGAATTATGGCTTAGAGTGTTATAAAAAAGAATTTTAATATTGAAGGAACTCATTTAGGAGGAAGATGTCTGCCCAGTGTTCAAGTTGAAACATCTTCCCTTTTTGGAATCAGAGCGGAGATAGCTGGGAAAGGCTGAAGAAAAATCCTTTTAGGATCAAATGGGTATGATATGGTGAGAACATTGATCATATTGTCAAACAGTTCAATGCTTAGAGTTAATGAGCAATTCTTGAATAGTTTGTCACTATCTTGACACTAGTTATCAGTGTGATTTTATGAGTTTTTGGATTTTCTGTCTTTATTGGAAGATTGAGAGAGGCTTCCTCCAACTACTTTCTAATATTTTCAACCAAAGGCCTTTGATTATATAAATTCATATAATAACTTTGTTTTAATATTGAGCATAAATGCCCACATTTTAAGACATTTTTATTTTAAATTTACTCTATGATTTGAATTCTAATACAGAGCCCATTCCTGGCAGTCAGATACCTCAAAGCAGCAAAATGTGCAATCTTTCTGATTACAGCTGAGTTAATTTCTGTGTTGGTCTTGGACTCTGCTAATAGTAAGAGATGCTATAATTTTCAATGATTTTTTCACAATTCCTCCATTACATACTGAGTAACCATTGGCAGATTTGACTGCCTTATATGAAAAACTGTTGAAGAAACTATTTAGCTTAGAAAAGAGGAAAACAAAGAAACACTTGAGAGCTGATCTTTGGTATTTGAAAGGCTGCCATGCATCAAAAAATAAACTTATTCTGTATCATTCTAGGGAGAAAAAACGAGGGATAATAGGTGGGTGTTATAGGGAAATAAGTTTTAATATTAAACTGCAAGTTTCCAAAGGATCCTATTGGCTTTGTACATTGTATCTACAGCATCAAACACAATGCCTTAACCACAAAGATGCATAATAAATGTTTACCGAGTAAATGTTGTTAATCACTTGAAAGCCATTTTGTGATAATAAATTCAAGCAAGGAATGTAACATCATTCTTTGGTCTATAAGGAATTCCTGAATGGAGAAGACAGATGTACTGAATCAACCTAAGGTTTCTTCCAACTCTAAGTTCTGTGACTCTGGGCCCCAACTACAGATTAGAAGTTCTTTACTTTTAATTCCATATTTAATAGAATCATGAACAATGCAGCATGGTGGAGCAAGGTCCAGGGCCCTGCTTTCTGGTCTCACCTTAGCTGGCTATGTCACCTTGGGTAAGTCACTTGATTGGGTTGGGGAAACCATACCTCCTACCATAGTTTAGGTCTTCATTATGTTTCCCTGATGATTGATGCTGGTCTACTAAGTGGTTTTCTGCCTCTAGGCACCCTTCTCTAATCCATTCTATACACTGTGGTTAGAGGGATCTTTGTTAAACTTACTCGGACCAAAACATTTCTCTTTGGATCTCTTCCCCATAGACTAAGGATAAAATCCAAACTCTTTATAATGATAAAGAGGCAAAGCTCTAGAATCAAATTAGATTTTTATGCTGTTAATTCTCAACTATGAGGCTTTGGTGTATTTCAGTTTCTTTTTCTGTAAATTTAGGATAATGAATATTGCTACATCAGGTTTATGAGAATGAAATTATTCTCTCCCCCCCCCCACCCCGTGTCTGTGTGTGTGTGTGTGTGTGTGTGTGTAGGGAGATATATACAGTATATAAAAGTTGGCTGTTCCATAAACTGACCCATCCCTTCCTATCCAATCTTAGCACTGCTACCCCCCTAGGAACTACTTATAGTCCCCTGTACATACCAGAAAAATTATCCTTATCTTTGAACGTGCTTTTCTATCTACCTAAAATCTCCTTGAATCTTCCCTTGGATCATGATACCCTTTCATCTTTCAGTACCCACCTCTGCAGCTTCTCTCCTTTCCCTAATTGTCCTCTCCCTACTCAATGAGTTGTCCTCTCCCTTCTTTACATTCATTACTATTCTTTTCACATATCTTTATTAAGGGACTTGCAACACAATATTGACATAATTTGATTATATTCTGCCTCCTCTGTCAAACTGATCTCTCTTTGAAGATAGAGATTTTTGTGTGTATTCATCTTAGAATTCCCAGTGCTCAACTTAATTCTTGGTGCATGATAGGCATATTCTAAAGGTCTGTTCAATGAGTGAAAGGATGAACAGAATATCATATTCTAGCATCTCTAACCATGAAAGTGACTTTTTCTCTCATCTAGACACCTAACTATCATCTTCAAAAAATTATCATACTGGTTTATGGATAGCTACCTCATACTGCTTATAACTCCAACTCCAAGATAGGCAGGACTTAACTCTATTGCTATAAATGGGGAAACAGGAGCCCCATTCGCTATTATTCATCTGAGGGGGTCATAGTAACCCTGACCCACAAGCACCTTACCAGATGTTTGCAACATGTAAGGTAACTGGATCATATACATTCTCTCTTCTAGGCTGTTAGGGAAACTAGATATTGGGGAAGCCTTGTAAAGGAGTCAGGAAGAAGCTGCTTCAGTAACTATTCAAGAACTAGTAGAGTTGAAAAGATTATCTTCTTTCAATGACACCATTTCCTAAACTAATCAGTCAGATTTTGTTTTTCTTCTTCTATGTGTTTGGAGAAATAAAGTCATGTCTAGCATAAGCAGCTAAATTTTTTTTTCAATGTGATAAACTAAAAACACATACAATACCACATAATGCATTTACATCCCAGGTTGTAATGAATGCAAATTATGCCAGATTCATATACAATGTGATTAGACTCCTGTAGCACATAATTTGTGGTTGAATTAACAAAGAAGCTGGTTAAATGAAAAAAAAATGATTTCTGCTGTTACACTTTTTTTTGGTTATTTTTTCAGTAAGAAATATCTGAGTACACAAAGAAGTTAGATTACAAAATTGGAGTTGTGGTTCAAGGTATGCATTCCAGTCTTTGGCTTTCTTCTTACAGACCAACAAGCCTACAGAGCTACATTATACTGTACTCTGTACTTTCTGATAATATACTGTGAAACAAGTTTCAATAAAACAACATTGGGCTTTTGTAGTTCTGAAATAGGAATACATGGATGATTCACCAACTAACCAGGATACATTTTTTTTTTTATATAGCTTATTGACCAGGGGCATTTTCTTGAGTCTTATTCAAACTCATTTCAACAGATTTCTTAGATGCAAATACAGAAATGTTGTGTATGGTTAAATTAAATTTTTTCCGTGCTTGTAATTTGAGTAGAACTGAATTTAAACTTTGTAATAAAAATAATGAAAATTCTTTCTCATTTATTAAAAGAACATACTCTGTAAACTGATAATAAATATTCACAGGTATAACTTTCATCTCCTAGACAATAAGATTCTTTTTTTAAAAAATATGTTTTTATTGATTTTTAGGGAGAGGAAGGGAGAGGTAGAAAGAGAAACATCGATACCCACTGGGAAATGAGCCTGCAACCTTGGCATGTGCCCTGACCAGGAATTGAACCAGCAACCTTTTGGTACGCAGACGACAGACACCCAACCAACTGAGCCACAGTGGCCAGGGTGGCAATAAGATTCTTGATGGCCCATGTCTCTCTCTTCTTAGTTTCTCTTTCTTTTCTCTATCTCCTTCCCATATAATCAGCTACCAAATTCTACAAGTTTACTTTTTCTTCTACAGTAATTTCTTTTTTCTTCCCTCTCCTCCTTTTTTTCTCCCTCCCTCTCATCTTTTTTGAGTACCTACTCTGGACAAGGCATTGAAAGTACAATGATGCCTATTACAGATGAGGTATGGTCTCTCTTCAAAAGATGCCCATTTTAATGTCCTTTACATTTTGTCTTTTCTTTAGAAGTGCATTAAGATGTTCACATTGTACTATGTGGAGCCTGGGACCTAGAATATTTAAGGATCTATGGAGCAGAAAAAGTACTTGCTAGAAATGGTGGTTACATAAATTTAACCTTTCTAACCTTTATAGACAGTTCTAGCTTTCTGAAAATGGACATGAACAAACTAAGCCATGGGACTTCTGAGGTCATGGGAAAGGACAGTATTGCCCTGAATGCTGAGCTCCGATGATTACAAGCTCTGTGACTCTATGCTGGTGGCTTACGGTAACTTCACTTCAGTTTCTCCATCTGTAGTTCTCACTGTCTGGGGTTGTTGAGAGGATTCTGGGGAATTATAAATGTGTTTGCCCATCATAGAGGCCCAGGAAATGTTCAGTCCTGACCTATAAATATTTCTCTCTTTTCCTCATCCAGCGCGGCTATAGAGCAGTCCGGTTCCTGAGTAGATGGGCTGGGGATTAAGAAAATGAAAGAAAGAGACAGACACAGAGATAGAAGGAAAAAGCTGGGGCCGGGTGGGACAGCTGTCCTCTGATGGAGAGACAGTGACCCAGAGCTGATACAGCAACTTTATTTTATATAGCAAAATACCATGAAGTTTTACTAAAGCCCAAGACAAAGGAGATTATGTGCATTCTGTGTCTTATTTGTAATCGTCACTTCTGGGTGGACCCAGATAATCATGTTTGTTCCTGGTGCTTGGTTGGATTTAGATAATGAAACCCACCCCCTGGCACCTGAACTGAAGGTCAGGCTGACAACACACCTGCCTCTGGCAAGGTATGTTTCCAGGGCATGGCTCTGCCGGGCACCACTGGATTCAGATGACAATCAGCTCAGGGGCCTTTCCCAGGCGCTCTCTACACTGACCCTCTTGTTTTCCCTCCTTTCCCTGGAATTTGACAGCATCTTTCCAAACCAGAGAAACATTTATTCAGGTTTCTTCTATTAGCAGTAACTGCCTGCACCGGCTCTTGAGCTGTCAGCTGGCTATTGGGGCTGGGAGTAATTGAATTAAGGACTTTACGGGGATTGCATTTTACAAATACTCAGAAATCTTTCTTGAAATTTTCCCCATATTCTGTTTGCTAATCATGGATTCTTCTGACATTTGATAGTCTGGTTCAATTACACATTACAATCTTTCCCTTTGGGAAAGCCTTCAGGAGGATGGAGTTGGGAGTGGGGGTGGGATTGTGACCTCAGTGACATGTTTATGTCCTTATAGCAATCAAGCTATGTTAGAAAAAGGGTTGGTTTGGAACCAGACAGGCCAGTGTTTGAATTCTTATTCCTCCACTACAAACTGTAGTGTTGCAGGTGTTACTTTGCTCACTGAGTTAGTAATAATTACTGCACTGGATAGATGTGAGGATCCCAGAGAGTATATAGAAGTTTTCTGCTTGTTTGGGACTCTCAGATTCAGAGGTTGAGCTCCCCATCCCTTTATAGGATCCTGGTGTGGTATAATCTCCATTCACAAAACCTTCATCTCCTCAGGTGTCCCCTGCACTGTTATGTGAGTAACTGATGAGTGACTCTTTGCATTTTTAGAAGCCTGGAAAACCTTCTATAAACCAGAATGAGGCCTCAGTGTTGGAATTTTAGCCTTGGTCAAAAGGTAAGAAAAGGACATTTGGCCAAGTCAAGGACCCCCTGTCACTCCCTGAAACTCCTCACAGGAAAGAGAGTCTTCTTTCTGCTCCTTGTAAGGATGTGTTTAAAAGCACACATCCTGGGGCCAAACTGTCTGAATTTAAGTCCTGGCTCTGCCTCTTACTGTGTGACCTTGAACCAGTCATTTGGTTTCTCTGAGTCACAATTTCATCACGTATAAAATTAAAACAATAATAATAGTGAGAACTACTTTATAGAGCTGCTGTGATGAACAAATGAATTAGTACATTAAAATATTTAGGACAGTACTCATTCAATATTATGATTGTTATCCCTAGGCATTGTGATATAGTAGAAGGGGCATGAGACCTGAAGCCCAAAGTGTGGATTCTAGTCTAGAACCTCTGCTCATGGCTGCATGACCTTCACCGGGTCATACAAATTCTCTGAGTCTCCAGTCCCTCACATGAAAAATGGGGATAATAATTGGGACTTCAGCCTACTACCAGAAAAGTTGTGTCTTAGTAAATAGAGTAGGCTGTAAGGTGCTACCTTAGTCTAGGAAGTAAGGTTACTGTCTGAGGCTCCAACTCTAAACCAACACATATCATTTCAAAGCAGAAATATACAAAATTACCTTAAAGTAACAGATTTCGCCTCTCAAACCAGAACAAAGCTGAAGTCACACCTTATTAGCCCAGAGGAGGGGTGAGAAAACAGTCAAAGAAAGACAGTAAAGAGAGGCTTGAAGTACGTGTCCATGGTGCCTATCCAAGCACTAATTGGGACAGGGAGAGGGACCTTGCTCAAGGACCACCAGCCCCTCCACCTCTGTTCAAAGTTGTTTTCTCCAACTGCAAGCTGAATGACTTATGGCAACTTATTTCATTTCATCTTGAATCAAACCATTTTCTGAGAACTCAGCTGTCCTGGAACAAAACATCCTGGCCATGCTGATTTAACATCACCCACTGGCAGTTCTATTTCTCATCCTAAAATCTTTTTAAGTTGGAATTCACATGTCTTCTGCAGTCTCCTGTAAGGTTTGTGGTTGGGAGTCAGTATTCCCAAGCCTGCTCACTTCTGAGACAGACAAGCTGTATTTCATGACAAAATCTTAGGGTCAAACATTAGCTTTCGGATGATTTGCCCAAGGTAAATACCACCTTGTGAGTCCTGTGAGCAGCCAGGCAGTCTGTCTTCGGAAGATGGCTTGGAAGAATGTGCCATCTTTAAAACTTTTGCAGGTGGCTCTGGGGGTCACATGCAGTAAGGAATGTAAAAATGTCTTTGTCAACTATAAAGCACTTTGTACATATAAAGTGGGGTGTGGCTGTGAAGAAAGGGACGGTGCTGCTAGGACCTTTGGCTTTAGGTTGCAAAGTGGCCTGGATGGATCTTCTGGTAGATGATAGATGCCAAAGTAAAGTGATAGCTTAGGAAGAGTTCCAGGTGACAATTCTACCCTCCCCTTCAGAATATGGAAAAAGAGAGAGACCCTCATTTTAAATATCAAACCCTCCCTGCTGATCCCTTGAAGGCCTGGAAACAGCAGGTAACAGTGTGTAAGTGACTTTGAATTAAAACTGAACTCCCTGTGTCCTTCGCTTCTCCCTCAAATGCGGAATGATTTTCTAAGAATTTAATTACCTAAGAACACAGCATCAAAGCTGTTAGGCCCTTGTTAGTGTTAATTCAAGCTTAATGTGCATGAGATTTAGAGATCTTAGATACCAGGAAAATGATTTCAATTTAAATAGCCCTCTTTGTCCTACACATCACAAAACATCTTTTAACATAGGGTTTTGGTTTTTTTTTAATACAATGCTGTAACCCAGGTTTCTCCCACTAAGTAAGGGATTCTCATATGGAGAAATCAGATGCTCTCTACATCAGCAGGGTGTAGTTGAAAGAACAAATATGGGCTTTAGTGTCGTAGAAACCTAAGTTCAAATCTTAGAGGTTCACCTTTCTCCATGTGTCTGTGGGCAGAAGCTTACCTTCTCTGAACTTCAGTAAATTAACCTCTCAGCAAGGGCTCAGAGCTGATGGAGGGCGAGTGGGGAGAGTTACCAAAGCGGGACAAATGCAGAGATGTCTGGAAGCCGGTGGTCCTCGAGGAGCCTAGTGTCTAGAATTAGCTGATCCACCCAAGTCAAGGAGGAGCCATGGAATGAATGCCAGAGTGAAGGACATAACAAACCCATTGGCTGTTGTGACCTGCAATTAAACCATGGCTAATATAAAACAAAACCATAAAAGACCATAATGCTTTTCCTGTAAACCAGGAAAGCATAACTGCTTTAAAAGCATTATGGTCTTTTATATTAAATATCTATCCCATATGTTAACGGTGGGATGATTGGATAACAAAAGCCAATCCTACTGGAACACATTTATTTCCAAAGTGTGAGATAAGCTCTGTGATGTAAGGACTCCTTTAAAAGGCATAAAGAAATCCTCTGTTCCTATAATCTGAAAGCATGGCTTTGGGTAATTTGAAGGTCACTGTTTTAAAGTTTGAGATTAGAACTTTGTAATCAGAATAACAAAGATTCATGTGTGTATAATTAATTTTAAATCAGTGCCCCAGCATACACTTGTTTCATGCATGTGTTGGGTTATAAATAATTTGAGCATCCACTGTGGTGGAATAGTGCTCCTGCCTTATCTGCACCTCACATGAGGAAAGCCTACAATCAATAGCACCTTCCTAACCAATGTGTGAGATACTAGGGCAGAATATGTTCTCCCTTTTCTTAGATAACTTAAGTCCCAGAGAGAGTAGGGACCTTCTTCAGAGCCACACAGTGGAGTGGTAGAGCCCAAACAAAAACCCAGAACTTCTGATCCCAAACCTAATATTCTTTTCAGCAAAAAGAAAATATTGCAAAGGAGCCACCACAAGCTTGATTATTTAGTAGGCAATTTCTCCCTCATAATCTCTGCTGTGATTACCCTAATTTAGAACCTATTATACCCTCCCCTTTGCCCCTCCTCCTTCACAAGCTTTGCTTATAAAGTAACTAGAGGGCCCGATGCAAGAAATCTATGCACTGGTAGGATCCCTAGCAGCTGCTGGCTGCCGGGCCAGGTACTCTCTCCCTTCCCCTGGCAGCTAGGGCCTCCCTCCCTTACCCTGGCTGGCCCGTCCCCCAGTTGAACTCCTGGACAACTCCCGGTCAAGGGGACAATTTGCATACTAAGCTTTTATTATATAGGATATGCAAGCTCTGGCCAAATAGGTCAGTTGGTAAGAGAGTTGTCCCACTATGCCAAGGTTGTGGATTCAATCCCTGGTTCAGAACACATATAAGTAGCAACCGATGAATATATAAATAAGTTTCTCTCTCTTTCTCAAATCAATAAATCCAATAATGTCCAGTGTCAGTTGTTTACACTTTAGTGTGAATTTAAGCCACTATGGCATCTCTCCCTTGGTTTTTTATATTTTAGTCATTTTCTTCCAGTTGAGTAATAGCAAGGCTTTGTCTCCTATTATACAAACTTCAGGAGCATAAGGAGCTTTAAGAGTAAAAGAAACTAAATCTGTTGCCTCTACTAGAAGCCCCTAGTGAAAAAAAAAAATAAACAAACAGACAAACAAAAAAATCCCCCAAAAAACACACCTAGGATATAGCCATGAATCTAATCTATAAAATACCTTTTATATATTTTATAAAATACCACAAGATTGGAAGCTACCTCAAGGCAGGGATCATAGCTGTCTTGTTGGCTCGTGTATCTTCAGTGGTGGGATATGGAAGGTCTGTCATATATTTAACACTCTAAATAATTCTAAAATCAACATAACCAATACAGCAAGTCATGTCAAATATGTCACATTTTCATAAGCTGAGTTTTTTAAAAAGTCACTGAATGGCAGACATATTTAAAAAGAGCTTCATAGCCATTGGAAAGGTTGGGAAAGAGTTTCTTAAGGCAGCTAAATAGTCCACCCTCTGCCTGCAAACCACCTGTGGAATCAGGTCCAAAAGACACTGAAGCAGTAAAGAAGGAGGTAGGCATCCAGATGATGTGGTGGCAATAGGCATCTTCATGAGATGGCATGCCTAGACTTTCTTGGTTTTGGTCACTATTTTAATGTAGCATTTGCGTGTTTTTTAAATGCCACAGAAGAAGTAAGAATCCTGACTTAGGATTTATGTCCTATCGTATTTCTTGCATTTACACATTTCTCTTTTGAAGTGTGGGTTTACGCTTTGCTGTTTGATGGGGGCTTGTTAAAACATGGTGAACAAGATGGGGAGTTGTTCCTCAAAATAGGCATTACACTATCATGGGCCCCAGCTCAGATGGGGGCAGAATGCTTATCCAAGACAAGTTCAACTGATATGTCTTGGGAGGAGTCACAATCCTAGTTAAAAATTGAGCCATAAATATAAACATATCTATATATATAAAAACCCAGAAGTCGGAATGGCTGAACGACCAGAACAGTGGCTATGACGTGCACTGCAGCAGCCAACCAGCCTGATCCAGGCCCCAATTGGTCCTCCAACCCAACCGGCCTGGCCCCTGACATCTCAATCAGGGGCAGGGCCAGCCGGCCAACTGCCCACAGCCCCTCCCCCTCCTGCCAACCCAGCCCAATGGGCCCCTATCGGGGCAGGCCTTCCGGACCCCACCTGTGCACAAATTCATGCACTGGGCCTCTAGTATGTGAATAAAAGTTCCCAGGGAAAATATATGAGTCTTAAGTCAGAAGTGGAAAGATGAGGACCAAACCAACATTTGGAGTGTACAGTCTATGAGGTTTCATTTAGAACTGGGGACAATAATAGTGTAATGCCTATTTTTAATCAGTGTTTCTGGTGTAGTGTGTGGGTGTGGAGGGGGTGACTTCATAGCATAATGGAATAAGACAGGCTAAATTGTGTCCTGTATTGGCTTTTATTTTACATGAGTGAGAACTCAAAATGAATGGAAACATTTTGCCCCTTGAAGGCAAGGATAATATCTTGGACAATGCTTTGTTTTTGTTGTCTCTAATAGATGCTGAATAGCTATTGATTATATTAATTGATTCATTAAAGGAGACAAATGCAGTGATTATTTGTTCAATATAATAATAGGACTCTCAAATGTCAGTTATATAGATTGGGTTATTTGGGATCTCACTCTCCAAGTTGTAGGAGAGTGTTACTTAAGTAAGTAGAGAAATAAGTTGTGTCATTTCTTAATGGTTTAAGATTTTTGTGTTTTGTATTTTATTTTGCACAAAGGAAAAAATAACATCATCCTCTGAATTCAAGGCAGACTACATACATGAATGAAAAAAGTATGACAATATTCATTTCCAATAACTTACATATATAGCCACAGGCATGTGAGTGCATGATGGCTGGGCATAGAGAGTGATATTTTTATCCTTAACAATTCAGGATTTGTCAAGATTCTCAGTTATCTGAGAACACTAAATGTATTGTCCCTGGTATAGCTTAGGGAGGCTCTCTGCAAACCTTCCGATTGACAAGTTTATAGAAGTAATAATAAATATAGCCGGGATCCTTCATAGTTTTATATTTAAGGCAAGATTATGTGAACATTTTTGTTACTCATTTTCTCTTTATTTTTTGTTTCCTGATTTATAGCCTGCCTCATTAGAATGAAGGAGGAAATTGAGCTATTATGGATTTTCCTGAGATAGTTGCTCTGTTCAGGGAATGTAGATTAAGCTTCTGAAAGTGTAGATCAGCTCTTATCACTAAAGCCCCTCAATGATTCGTCTGCCCACAGCCTGAAGGAAGTCTGCCTGGCGGTCTCCAATGTGCAAGGGAATTTCCTAAGAGCTGCTGCTGCTGGGAGGGCAGGTTCTCACCTTGGAGGGCCCATACGTGAGATCATAGACATGAGATTTCATCCTGTGGGCACTGGGGAGCCATTAAATGCTTTTAAATAAGGGCATGGCATAACCAGATTTGGGTTTCAGGTTATGTATCCATCACACAATATTTTTCTCTTAGAATCCAGTTCTTTGTTGACTTCTTTGAAAACAAAACTCACAGAAGGTGTAAATCTTTCTCTAAAAATGAATGGAATGCATTGCAGCGTTAACCAACGGAGTGCAAGTTTGAGCACAAATAAAGGGACACTAGTGATATCTCATCGGGACAGGAGCCACATGGTTGCCCAGAGAGAGATAAATCTTCACAAGGATTTTTCTCTTTGGAACGTCTTTGAGAATTTTTACAGGGTGACAGTGTCACTGGAAAGGGATTAGTTGGAGAAGCCCTTTGAGTAGTAA
Source organism: Eptesicus fuscus (assembly GCF_027574615.1). Taxonomy (NCBI): domain Eukaryota; kingdom Metazoa; phylum Chordata; class Mammalia; order Chiroptera; family Vespertilionidae; genus Eptesicus; species Eptesicus fuscus. Next base: position 39,452,864 of record NC_072481.1, on the reverse strand, counting down.
AGAATCCCGAGGGTGAGTGGCTAAGGGATGAGATGACCTTTGTCCTAATAGATTCACAAGTCCCCTTCTTTTGAAGCTTGCTGACCACTCCCTTACCCTAAATGCCTCTCTTTGGGGAGGTGGTAGGGGGAGACATTCAAAATGCTCAGTAGCTACCTCTATTATAGTATTTAGTTCACTATTTTGCAACACTACATGTTTACTTATCTTTCTCTCCAATTTTTCTGTAAATTACTTTGAAACAGACCTAATCTCTCATCACTAGCACTGCATCATTCACATGAAAGGCACTCAGGAATTTCTTTTTGGGTAAATGAACATACGAATGATAAAAATAGGCACTTTATAAATGAAGCAGAATAGTTGTTCAGAGAAATAGATATCAAGGGAGAATTTTGAAGGCTCCAGTCTCAAGGATACTTAAGGATTATAATGAATGCTCTTACATAGGTATAGGTAATTAAGAATTGATCTGCAGCTGTGAACTTCACTAAATGGGTTTCTGGATACTCCAACTGCAATTGGATCCTCCAAATGTAGTCACATACAATGTCTCCCAAGGAAATAGTATACCAAATTTTAGCAATCATCATCTCGTTCATTTAATAGACTGGTTAATAGTACATCTATACCAATGATGGAAGTATTGGGGACACAATGACAAAAATGAATGAGTTTTGGAACTAGATGATGTAGCCAACCAGCCTGATCCGACCAGCCAACCAGCCTGATGTAGGTTTGCATTAATACCTGATTGGCTGGATGGGTGACTGACACACAAATAGGTCAAGTTGCCTACATTGTAAAATAACACTGGTGAAATAAAAACAAATTCTGATTCCCAGAGCTGTACTGCTCATACAAAGGCAGAAGAAGAAAAGAGGATCGGTTAAAGATATTCCTTTTTATTGATAGAAACAGATTCAGTCTTTTCTGCCATGAAGCAGGTAATATATGGTTAAATATTAAACTTAAACCACAGTCATTAGAGACTCCTCAAGTGAAACTATCCCTGTCAGAAATTAAGTGGGAATGACCTTGGTTCTGAAGTGAGTTGGCTTATTTGATGCATTTTCATATATTTGGGGATAAATTCTTAAATGAAGAGATAGTACCTGCTAAGCTGCTTAAATATTTGAATGCCATTTATGAAATTACTAGAGGCCCAGTGCACGAAATTTGTGTACTAGGGAGGGGGGTGTATTGTCCTTCAGCCCAGCCTGCACCCGCTCCAATCTAGGACCACTCGGGGGATGTTCAACTGCTGGTTTAGGCCTGATCCTACACCAGCAGTCGGACATCCCTCTCACAATCCAGGACTGCTGGCTCCCAACCGTTCGCCTGCCTGCCAGACTGATCACCCCCTAACCACTCCCCTGCCAGCCTGATCAATGACTAACTGCTCCCCTGCTGGCCCGATCACCTCCAACTTCCCTCCCCTGCTGGCTTGGTCGCCCCCCACTGCCCTCCCCTGCTGGCCTGATCACCCACAACTGCCCTCCCCTGCTGGAAATCTTGTGGTGGCCATCTTGGGTCCACATGGGGTGGCCATCTTGTGTGAGGGCATGACAGTCAATTTGCATATTACCTCTTTATTATATAGGATAACTAAATCAAGTAAAAGTAATGTTAATTGTCTATCTAATGTTGATACTCCCTATTGGATTCTTGGTATTTGAAGGGGTAAATTTTTTATCTTATAATTCTTGGGGTTTAGTTCAATATCTATTTTATTAACAGATCTACACATACTCAGTAGTTTAATGACAATGGATGCTAGCATCTTTGACTAAAAACAGCAACATAACAAATTATTTTAATTAGAATGATGTAATTGTACTTAGGGAAGATACACTGGCAGATTTGAAAGGATTTCAATAAATAGGAATGGGGCAGTCCTGAAGGAGGAATTATCAAGACCAAAAGAATGGAGGCAAACATGTGGAAGCATGGTCAGAAAAAGAGCCATTGTCTGTTGTGATTTGACTAGGAGTATATACAAATATGCTGCTAGAAGAAGATTGTAAGATAAATTGAGGAAACAAAAAGAAATGAACTATTTGTTTCAATCACTGAAGGAAACTTCTGATCTACATGAAATTCTACCACCAAATCTGTTAAACAGCACTCATCTCCTCCTTCACTTCCCTCTATCATTGTCATGATTCCCATTATTAAAATTTATGATTGTGTAACATTTTTACAATTTATTCATTACTTCATTACATATTTAAAAGTTCTTCTCTGAGTTGATGGCATGGTTTTGATGGAAAGTAACAAATAATGCTGGCTTATAAGATTAAAATGATGTATTGGCTCCTGTTATTGGTAAGGTAATGCCTGTGGGCTTTAGGCAGTGACTCAGTCATATGACAGGATGTGATGTTTGTATGTGTCTCTGCTTTGATCTCCTGGGGTCCAGCTTTATCATAAGGTCTGTTTCCTTTAGGAGCCTAGCTGTTGCTTTCTGAGTTACAGGCTATTTTTGGCTCAGTATTTCCAGCCTAAATCTAATTGGACAAGATTAGGTTCTCTGCCAACCCCAGAGTCAACCACTCTGGCCAAGGGAATGGAGTGTGTTGACTGGCTTAGCTTGCTTGCAGGTTGGAGCTGAGGATGGAGTCAGCTTCTGAGAAATCATATACTTTCTAAATGGGAATTGGGGTTTTTAAGAAGGGAAAAATGGTGTGGGTTTAGGTAGGATAAATGCTAAACTGGAAACTGAAGAGTATATTTTAAAGAAATGTAAGTACTTTGGTTATAATTTTATAGCTGAGGAATGAGGTTCATAGTACTCTTGGAAAAAGATAAAACTTTCTCTAAGAATATCATATATGTTGAGAGAGAAAAATTACCTATATTGTATGTGTTATCATGAAAACCCAGAAGTGGAGGGATGTTACTATCCTCTCTGGTTAGACAGGACAGTGTCATCTCTGTGACCCTGAGCAAGTTGTTTAATTTCTCTTAGCTTCTTCTTCTTTCTCCTCCTCTTCCTTCTTTCCTCCTCCTCCTCCTCCTCCTCTCCCTCCTCCTCCTCCTTCTTCTCTGAAAAACTAGATAATAGCACCTACTTCACAGGGTTGTTGAGAAAATTAAATGAGACATTTACCAATACAGGTGACCAAATGCTTTTTCATTCATTATGTGTTAAATGCTGAAAACATCCAGGGAAGTAGCTGAGGACATCCCGTCTAAGAGATGAATTATTGAGGCCTAGTGTGGTTATTAGCCACAGGAAATACCAAAGCAAAGCTTGTGATTCCAAGCCTTACCCATTCTCCTCACTGCCTGATGCTGATTTTTAATGAGATCCCAGCTCTGTGTCTTCGCCTTGCAGTTAACAGGATCCACATGCAGGGAACTACACATGCAAATTATTATTAGCCTGAAAACGGGTAATTACTATTTTTTATATGTGCATCATCACAGATGATCTTTGTGTTAGACATTCTTAAGCAATGAATGGCTGAACCAAAGGGCTGCGTTTCATTCCGACCTTCATTAATTCTAAATAAATTTATGTACTGTCACTCATGTTGCACAAACAATGCAAAGCAAAGAGTGACTGAGCAATCTTAGCTTGCAAGGTCTAGGAAGGAAGCTAGAAATCACCTACCCCAACCTTTTAATTTACATATGAGGGGATTGAGGGCTGAATGGGGAAGGTCACACAATTAATTAGTGGCAGAGCTGGGGCCAGAGCCCATTTTCTTTACTTCTGTGCCCAAGTCTTGTCATTAAAGCAGAATGTTGATCATCTGACTTCTTTTGGTTAGGAATCACCTGATAATTTAAACCACATTGAGGGCGTAGGATAGAGAGACACTTAATGTGCTAAATAAAAACATATTATGAATCCTTTACAAATTCCCTTGTACTATGTTAATTTTATCTTGCAATTTCTATAGTACACTTGGTGTGTGTGAGTGGAGGGGGGGGTGGGGGCGGGAGGGAGTGAATGGGTATCTAAGTCCTGCCAATGCAAAGGTATGAACTAAAAACATTTTACATTAAAACAGAGCAAATTGCTTATGGTAACCATTGCATAATGAAGGAACACAATGAAGAATTACAGTTCAAATTACTTATCAGGTCTCTTCCATTTTCTAAGTTTTTAAAGTAGAAAATTGCACAGTATAATTACAGTAAGTTAATTTGCATTCATATTACAATTCAATGAGCAATTATACTTTTTTTTTTTATTTAAAAAAATAAAATGTGTGATTTGCATCAGTATGTTTCCAGGAAAGAGTGGCAACTTTTTCCTTATGTGGTTTTCAGACAAATTCAACCATGCAGGACTGTCTGATAGAGTTGTAGCCTCTTCTTTGCTTTTGGGGAACCATTTGGAGTGTGACTACAGTTTCACTGGTTTTGGGCAAGAGCTCTTCAAGGAATCATAGAAATTACGGTTTGCAAAAAAACTTAGAGGTCTTATTGTTTGACTCCTTGATGTCATTCACTTCCAACTTCTGAAGCTTTAGTTTCTTTTGTGAATTTCTGTCAGACCATTGTCCAACCTATATTTGATTAACCCCTATGCCAGGAATTTCTTGACCTTCTGATAACACTAATATCATCGCTGGATGGTGATTTTATTTTCTGGAGGGTGCTCCATTTTGGTCTAACCATTCTTTCCCCCCAATTTTATTTTATATTAGTTTCAGGTGTACAGCAGAGTGGCTAGGCATTTATATAATTTATGAAGTGAGTCCCCAATAAGGCTAGTACCCACCTGGCACCATACATAGTTTTTATAATATTATATAGTTAATAATATTATGCTTTTCTTTACATCCCATGACTATTTTGTAAGTAATGATTTGTACTTCCTAATCCCTTCCCCCTTTTCACCCATCCCCACAAACACCCCTGCCATCTGGCAACCATCAGTTTGTTCTCTGTATCTATGAGTCTGTTTTTATTTTCTTTATTTTGTTCTTTAGATCCACATCTAAGTGAAGTCATATGGTATTTGCCTTCCTCTGTCCTACTTATTTTACCCTCTAGGTCCATCCATATTGTCTCAGATGGTAAACTTTCATTCATTTTATGGCAGAGTAATATTTCATTGTATATTTGTACCAAAATGTCTTTATCCAATCATCTTTTTATGGATACTTGAGTTGCTTCCATAACTTGACTACTGTAAATGATGCTGCAATGAACATAGGGCTGCATATATCTTTTTAAATTAGTATTTTAGATTTCTTCAGATAAATACCTAGAAGTGGAATTGCTAGGTCATAAGGTAGCTCTATTTTTAATTTTTAAAGGAACCTCCATATTGTATATCGCCTCACATCTATCAGAGTGGCTATCATCAATAAATCAACAACCAACAAGTGTTGGCAAGGATGTGGAGAAAAGAGAATCCTCATACACTGTTGATCTAACCTTTCTTGCATTAATGTACTTTAAAGTATGCAAATTGACTGTACCCACAAGCCATGCCCACCAGCCAATCAGGAGCGAGTATGCAAATTAACCCAACCAAGATGGCTGCAGCCACAGAGCAAGCAGGAGGCTTGGGTTTCCACAGCAATGGAGGAAGCCAAGCTTCCTGCACACCCTGGCCGGCCGGGGCCTCTACTCAGGCTACAAAGTTTCAATTGTAGAAGATAAATAAATCCCAACAAAAATGGCTGTGGCCATAGAGTGAGCAGGAGGCTTGGCTCCACTGAAGGCTACAAAGTTTCAATTATAGAAGATAAAGAAATCCCAGATACCAGGGTCTCTGTTTAGGTCGTCGGGGGCGTGGCCAGCTGGCAAACCACCACAGGCCCCTCACACAGGCCGCCCCACACCCCAAGGGAACCCCCACCCTGATCCAGAACACCCTTCAGGGCAAACCAGCTGGCCCCAACCATGCACTAGGCCTCTATCCTATCTAATAAAAGAGGAATATGCAAATTGACCATCACTCCAACACACAAGATGGCTGCCCCCATGTGGACACAAGATGGCTGCCACAAGTGGACAGCAGGGGAGGGCAGTTGGGAGGGACCAGGTCTGCAAGGAAGGGCAGTTGTGGGCGATCAGGCCAGCAGGAGAGGGCAGTTGGGGGCGATCAAGCCTGCAGGGGAGGGCAGTTAGGGGTGACCAGGCCAGCAGAGGAGGGAGTTTGGGGGTGACCGGGCCTGCAGGGAAGGGCAGTTGGGGGGGTGGACCCAGGCCTGCAGGGGATAGAAGTTGGGAGAACCAGACCTGCAGGGGAGGGCAGTTAGAGGTGATAAGGCCTGTAGGGGAGGGCAGTTAGGGGTGACCAGGCCTGCAGGGTAGGGCAGTTAGGGGCAAACAGGCTGGCAGGGGAGCAGTTAGGCATCAATCAGGCTGGCAGGGGAGTGGTTAGGGGGTGATCAAGCTGGCAGGCAGAAGTGGTTAGGGGCAATCAGGAAGGCAGGCAGGCAGGCGAGCAATTGGGAGCCAGCAGTCCTGTATTGTGAGAGGGATGTCCCATATTGGAGAGGGTGCAGGCTGGGCTGAGGGACATCCCCCCCAACATGTGCACGAATTTTGTGCACTGGGCCTCTAGTATACCTATAATTGCCCATAGGGTAGATGTGTGCTTAACTTGATAAGAAAGTGACAGGCAGTTTTCCAAAATGGTAATACCATTTTACACTTTCATCAGTAATTTATGAGAGCTCTACATCCTCACCAATATTTAATGTTATCAGTCTTTCCAATTTCAGCCATTTTAGTAGGTGTGAAGTCATATCTCCTTACAGTTTTATTGGCATATTTTTAATGATGTTGAATACCTTTCTATGTGCCTACTGGCCATTCATATATCTTCTTTTGGAAAGTGTCTATTTAAGTGTTCTGTCCATTTTAATTACTAATGTGTAGAAGGCCTTTACATTTTCTGGATTCAGGTCATTTGTCTAATATATGTATTGTTAATATTTTCTCCAGGTTTGTAGTTTACCATTAATTTTCTTAATGTTGTCATTCGATCAACACACATTTGAAATTTTGATAAAGTCCAATTTATCATTTTTTCAGTGATTTTGTGTCATCTCTAAGAAATCTGTGCATACCTCCAAATTGTGAAGATACTCCCTAAGGTTCTCCTCTAGAACTTTAGCATTTTAGCAATTACATTTTATTCCATATATGATGTAGGGAAGGGGTTGAGGTTAATGTTTTTACATATGTTTATACAGTTACCCCAGTACCATGTTTTAAATACTGTTCTTTCCTTTATAAATTGCATTGGACCTTTGTAGAAAAAAATAAATGTCAATTGACTGTATATCGTCTATTTCTGGGTTCTCTACTGGGTTCCATTGATCAATTTATCTATTTTTAAAGCTAACATCATACTGTCTTAATTATTGTAGCTTTATAGTAAGTGTTGAAATCAGGCAGGATAAGCTCTCAACTTTGCTCTTCTCTCAGGATTGTTTTGGCTATTCCAAGCCCTGTTGCATTTCTATATACATTTTAGAATTAGCTTATCAATTTCTTGAGAAAGTGAGCTGAAATTTTTATTAGGATTGCATTAAATGTGTAGTTCAATTTGGGGAGAACTAACATCTTATCAATATTGAATTTTCCAAACCATGAACATGGTATGTCTATCCATTTATTTAGATCTTCTTTGTTTTCATCAATATTTTACAAGTTTTGGTACATAAACCTTGTACAACATTTGCTCAATTTATTCCTAAGTATTTTGTGTTATATTATTATAAATTGCATTTCAATTTTTCTGTCTGACCAGCTGTGTAACTTTGAGTAAAATATTTAACCTCCTGAGTTTATTTCTAACCTCCAAAATGTGAGTTCATGTTCTTAGAACAAGGCCAAGTATAAATATATACAAATAGCGTTGTTTTTTTTTAAAGTATTAAATTGGATAACATATAGAAAGTTTCTTATGCAATACTTGGAATATTAGACAAAATTCTTTTGATCAAAAATGGGGGAAAACTCAAATTGGCTTAAGTAATAGAGGGAATATTTGGGCTGATGTAACTGAAAAATCTGGGTAGAGGAAATAGTAGTTGGCTTCAGGCATAGCTAAATTAAAGCCCTTCAACAATGTCTTCTTAAATCTCTATTTTTAAAAAATCTTAGTTTCTTTTTTTACTGTTAGTTTCATGTTCTAAAGGATTTTTCTTATGGAATGGGCTCCTTCAGATACAGGCTTAATATCTTTCCAGTTTCCAGTCCAGTGGTAAAGAGACAGTATTGTCCCAATTGCTGTCTCAAAATTATACAGGTTAACCATTTGACCATCCCTGAATTGTGGCCAAAAAACAATAACAACAAAAAAATGTGTTGTACTATCCAACCCAGAGCTGATGGGGCAGGTAGAATCAGCTCTACCAGAACTAAATAGAAAAAAAATATTATTTGGTGGTGGACTGGTTCCCCAAAGAAAGATGAACATTGTTTACAGAAGAAGGAGGAATGGCACCATAGAGGCAAACAATAAATACCTGTCATACCTTTAACATATTAGCCACAAAATTCATGGCAGTTATGCTGCATGGTGTGCCAATTCTTCTCTGCCCCATACACCCTAAGCATCAGAAACACAGTCATTTTCTGATAGCTTTTAGTCTACTCCTATTTTCAAGTACTAACATCACCTTAAAGTCCACTTTATGTGTGAGAAAAAATGGGGGGTTTGTATTGGGACTTAAGAGCCCTGTAACAATCACTTTAGCTCTCCACTTTGTTTCTACTGTGCATTTAGCTAATATGAGCAGATTGGTGGCATAAATTCAATTGCAGTGTTGCTACTCTCCTCCACCCCCTCTTTGGAAAAATAAAAGGAGTGCTATTTATAGAGACTGCAAACCAGAGTCAAGTTCAGCAGTACTGCCCCTCAACCTTTCCCTGGAAGCAAGCAAGGCCAGTTTCATGAAAGAAGGGGGTCTTCTATTTTGATGAAGCCACATAGAAATTCTATTCATTGCTTTTTTTACCTCAGAAGAAAAATATCAGTTGGATATTTTACTTATGTCTAGGGTATATAAGAAAAGCATCTGAAATGTGGATAATGTAAGGTTTTCTAAATATTTTTACTGCTTTTTAAAAGTGGACCCCTATAAATAAAGAAATTTTAAAAAATAAAGTGGACCGCTAAATTCCTGAGTCCTAAACATGGCAAACCAGACCCTTTACAATTTTTTCATTTTTTTCCCCCTAGAGTCAAATATAGCCACCCCCAGAGAAGAATCTCTTTTATGCCTTCACAGGGTCTCTTTTCTTTGCCTGAAAATCCTTCCCTGTTTTATCTGGTTACTTGTTATCTTTCAAGATGACATCCCTTCTTCATTCTTGAGATAACATCCAATGCATTATCTCATTATCTCATTCTTAACATCCTACCCTGGGTTAAATACCCCTAGTTGATGTGCCTATAACATTCTGTACTTAGTATTATCATAGCATTTATCGCAATGCAATGTGATGGTGTGCTTCCTTCACATGGCTATGAGTTGTTTAAATTCTTTTGATATCTTTTTCTTCTCTGCCAATACCTAACATTGTGTCTGGTATAGAGTAAGTAATCAGTAAACATTTTTGAATAAGTGAATATAATCTGAGTTTGAACATGAACTTGAATGATAAGGACAATGAAAGGTTTATGTACCTTTATGATTAACCTTTGATATTTGTGCATTTTATATGTTAGTATACTTTGAACACATGATGTCTCTCATAAGCTGGTAGAAATGTTTCTACTGAACATTATTAACAATTTTATTAATTTGAGAGCCTTTACGTGTACAGAAATATTAGCATATTCCTGGCATATGCATGCATTATAAACTATTTAATAAATTGTGGCTATGCAGTAATTTGTGTTTGAAACCCTCAAATCTTACAGCACAAATTCACTTTTTTATGCTCCATCCAATGAGAGGTATGTTTCAAAAAATTATAGAAAGGAAGAGAATTTTAAATATAGAATACACAAAATATGCTACTTTACACCCTTTCTTTGGAGGAAGAGTTACTACTAGTTGGAGTTATGATTTCTGACGTATGGTTTTGCTTTCAATCATGGGTCAGTCTCAAACAGCACTTAAACAGGTTGCCCCTCTGAGTATCTTGAGAACCATGTGCATGGGGATGAATTACGTGAAGTTCAATAAAACTTTTTGCCCATCTGCATGCTGCTCATGTCCATGTTTTTAATCCACCTGACTGAGTTTTTCAAGGGCAAGATCTGTTTCTGATTGGTCATCATTATTCTCAATGCCTAACACAGTGCCTGATATATAGAATGGACTCCGTTAATGTTGATGATTACAATGAACTGGTTTGGAATTATTCTGGAAAGAGATGTGACTTACTCTGATTCCGCCATGTCCAATGCATTATCTCATTGAAGGCTCATAGCAGTCTCATGAAGCAGGTGTCTCACCAAGTAGTTATCACCATTGGAGAATTGAGAATTTGAGAATTTGAAGTTCAGAGAGGTAAGCAACTTGTCAAAGATGACTCAAGCCCATTAGAGTCCAGTCTACATTCTATCCAGTACACACTAATTAGAGTACCTTTCTCATTGGGGTACAGCGAAGGTTAAATGAGTTAAGTTATAGAAAGCACCCAGAAAGGTGCCTGGCACATAATAAGCAATAATTGATACATCTTTGCTATTCTTATCACTTTGTTGTTTCTCAAAGTAGATGATAAAGGGATGCATACTGATTTTTTCCTTATGCCATATTCATACAAATGACATTGTTATTTAAATGAGGAAAAAAGAAAAGACACCCTCAATGTGTCTTTTTGGATGAGTTGTTTCTTGACATGTTTAGCATAATACGTTAAAATAGTACTTTAAAATTTGGTGTGACCCAATAGTAGACTATTGGGTCCTTGGGCAGTTGTATGCAGTTAGAATCGATACATTATTCCTTCTTTTACCTGGGAGTTGGGAGCAGCTGCAGCTTATTGCCCCTGTTGGATTTAATGGGAATTTGCTCCATTTCATGGTGGACAATGTCCAACACTGAATAGAGATAGAGTTTTACACAAGCCTCTTCCATTTCTATTACTGGGCCAACTCAGTGTCTCACACTCCCTTCAATTCTGGAATCATACTGTCAATGGAAAACATAACAAGGTGGAAGGGGGTGGGGCAGTGAAGGCAACAACTCTCATATTCAGGGTCTTAAAATGCATATATGGTAAATGATGTCGATGTTCCCTGACTGTCCCCTAGAGCAGTGAGAAGCTTTAGGATGTTTTTTGGTAGGATCAGTGGAGCGTTAGACCTATGTTTGATTACCTAAGGCAGTGGTGGCGAACCTATGACACGTGTGTCAGCACTGACACGCGTAGCCATTTCTGATGACACACGGCCACAGGCCGAGGGTGAAACATTTGCTGCTCCTGAGGATGAAACATTTGCGACCAGAGTCTTGGAGTTAGTTTTTTCCTCAAAGTGACACACTACCCGAGTTATGCTCAGTTTTTTGGCAAAGTTTGACACACCAAGCTCAAAAGGTTGCCCATCACTGACCTAAGGTAAAGTTGGAGAGACTTGAGCCACCATTAGATTAGCTGGTCACACCCAGAAATAAATAGAAACATCTATCAAGGGTGGGGGGCAGTTGGTGTACACCTCCCTCCCACCTTGTTGGGAGTTGCCTCTGATCAACTATTCTCCCAAGATTGCATCCTGCCCATGACCTCTCACATTTTTCTTGTCTCTGTGTAAATTGCTATCTTTTCAGGAGGTGCATGACAGCCTCTGTTAGCTGGTGCCTCCATTTGTACAGAAGCTGTTATTACGGAATAAGTTTAATGGGTCGTGAATTTTGTGGAGAAAGGGAGGGTCTCTCCATGACTTTGTATGTACCAGGCAGGGACCTATTGGCTCCACAAGGAGTGCATTAGGCTAAATATTTTTAGCCCATTGACTCTGGAGGTAATAACCCTAAATGCTTCATTAAATTTCGTGGGTGAGTGACAGAAGCTATGAGGGGAGAAAAAACAAAACTCAAATCCACCACATTAGCTTTATTATTACACAGCTGGAAGGCAGAAGTTTGGCTCCTAAAAAGGATCAAAATAAACTTTTTAAGGAACTGTTGCATTTCTCTCTCTCTCTCTCTCTCTCTCTCTCTCTCTCTCTCTCTCTCTCTCTCTCTCCCTCTCTCTCGGCTTCTGCTCCAATGGGGCAGTCCTTGATTTGATTTTCCTCCCACACCTGGCATTTGGGTCGCTGGAGGTCAGTATATCGCAACAGGCATTTACTGGAGTTGAATCCAGTCTCAGGGTAGAAAAATTTCCAGACCAACCCAATATTTTCTGTCATTTATTGGATCTTTGTGAACTAAGACCAGAAGTAGGGAGCTAGGGCCCTCTGCTCCTGTTCTAATCTGAGGCTTTTGCTCTCCCAGGATTCTAAGAAAGGGAGTGGGGAAGGGGGAGAGGAAGGAGAAGAGTTGGGGTTAACCTAGGCCTGCACCCTCTCAGGGGCAGGAATCCCTTGCTAGGAAAACCAAATTGATTACAACCCCCACCCAATTCAACCTGGGAAACCTCAGTGAGGACCAAAGCTGCCAAACCAGGTTTGACCGCTGGGAGCTAGCGCCCCCTCCCGCCAAGGGATGTGGGGGCAACACGCCCTCGCCGGACCTCCGTTTTAGTGTTCGCCCTCTGGCACTCTGGATATTTGGGTGTAAGATTGTAGGGAGGCTTGGATAAAAGAGTAGGCCCTCGGGAAAAATGAGGGAGGCCAGGCGGGGGCTGCTGGTGGTGATGGTGACGAAAACACTGGACACTTACTAAAACCCAAGTCCGCTAGCTTTCCCCCCTTCTCTCCTCACCCCTCCACCCGCCCGCACAGCGGGGGCGGGGACCGGCACTCAGGCCAGGCTCGCTCTCTCCGCGCCGGGATGCGGAGTGAGCGCCACGGGTCCACTGGCGCGCCTGCAAACCGCGGCGCCCCCGCTCGCTCGCTGGGTCGCTCTTCCTCCTCCTCCTCCTCCTCGTCGCCACCGCGACTCAGCTAAGCTCGGGTGGCGCGGGAGGCGCCCGGGCGGGAGCGGGAGCGGGAGCGGGAGCCGCGAGGTCCGAGCCAGGGGCGCGCGGCGAGCGGACCTGAGGCTGCAGCCCCGAGCCAGCAGGTGAGCGGCGCCACAGGGCGCCCCGTGGGTGTGCGGTGGGTGGGGCGGGGGCTGCGGGAGGAGGCGGGTCTGCACGCGGGGCGGTCTCCTCCCCCAGCTCTGACGCGAGGCCCGTGGCTCTAGGGGAGGATGGACTCCGCTCCACGCTCGCCCGGGCTTCCCCGGGCTGGAGAGCGCGCCTGAGTGCCGCCGCCCGCAGGGCACGGGGAGCCGCTTCCCGGGCGGCTGCGGCTGCGGCAGCGGAGGAGGATGCTCGCGGCAAGCCGAGGTGAGGCGCGGGCGGGAACACAGCGCCGGGACACCCGGGGGCCCCCAGGGGCGGAGGAAGGCTCCTGGGGCTCGCCTCTCAGGAGTTTGGCTAGGGGTGCCGCGCGGAAGGCTGCTGCAGTTTCCTTCGCTTGCTGGGGGGGGGGGGAAGGGGCGACCTTTGCCCCTTCCTTGTGGGTCTTCCCATAACCCCTATTCTCCCTACTTCCGACCACGCGCGATCCCCTCTCCACCCCTGCTCACCGAAACACTCCTCTCTCTCCGGGACTCCCTGCACCCTTCTTCCTCCTGCGCTTTCGGCTCTACTCCTTTCTCCCACTCCTGAAGCTCCCGGTGCTCCCGAAGCCTCCTCCCCGCCTCGCTAGCGGCGTGCCCGGGCCGGACCCTCCTTCTTACTCGCTGCTTTTCACTTCCCTACACCTGGGCAGCGCGCGTCTGCCCCGACCTGTGGAAGAACGGACCAATCTCAGTAACGCCTAGCCCTTCGCAGGCGCAGGGCTACACTCCGTGTCTCCTCGGACCCCAGCCCTTCCCTGCGTCCTCCACGGGCGCAGTTCTCTGCCGCGCCCCCCACCTCCATTCCACTCCGCAGTCCCACGCCGCCCCGACCGACTCCGCGCTCTGCTTCCGTTGCAGACCTCAGGGTTTTGTGGGGGGCTTTGTTTTTGTTTTGTTTTTTTCTTCTCCTACTAGGGAAACTTTAAAATCCCTGCCGTTTGGCTCGTAAAGAAGCCGTGAGAGGAGGGCTAAGGCACGGGGAAAACCTGGAGTCAGGGAGTCAGCGATGCGGGGAGGTTGTGCCGCGGCGTCGTCAAGGGGCCATTGGATGTACATGTTGAAATGTACAAAGTACGTTTCAAAACCGCGGTGGTTGCTGCAGCCCAGACTCTTCCTCCCCCCGCTGTCTCCGTCCCGGGAAGTATTATTGTGACCCCTGGTGGGAGGGCGCATCTTTTCTGTGCACTTTTTAAAGCTCCCCCTCTCCCCTTTTTCCTGGTGTTGCTTGTGGACCGGGCCGGGGAATTGGGGGAAGTGGGGGGGTGGGGGGAGGGGGCGTGCACCAGGGGAGGCTGACTCTCGCGGCCCACGCCACTTAGCTTCTGTGTAGCTCCCTCCGGGACCCGCCAGACGATGTCTGTCTCACTCCCAGTAAACTCGCCTCCACCCCCAACTGCCTCACACAAGTCTTCATTGTTGGGGGTCTGCCTGGGCACTTCCGCCTGGGCTGGGAGAGTCTGAAGGAATGGGGTAGGGGTGGGGAGGCCCAGGCGCTGGGCCCCCGCGGCGGGGCTCGGGCTGGGTGCTCGGCGGCGGCGGCGGCGGGCGAGGCGGAGAGCGCCGCGGCGTGGGCATCCGTGCGCTGCCGCGGGGGCCGGCGCGGGCGGGGTGAGTGCCCGCGTGGGTGCGGTGAGTGCCCGCGTGGGTGCGCGCCTGCGGGTGTGTGGATGCCGGTGCACTGCGGGGCTTAGCTCCTTTAGAAAGAGGGACGAGTGGAAAGCTTGCAGAAGAGAGCGCGCCCTTTGCTGCTCCTGAGTGGGGTGAACGGGAGGGTTCTCTGGGATGGGAGCTACAATGCAGTTCTGGGCGAGTGGCTGGGACGCCAGAGCCGGGATCCGCTGACCCTAGGCGCTCCCTCCTCTCCTCTCCTCCTGGTCCCTTCGATACACTTTCACAATGTTTATGATTTTGAATAAAGGCCTTGTGGGGTTCGGCTGACACTTTATAACGCTTAACATATTTTTAAGTAATCATATAAATTAAAGGTAGCTTACGTCCACAACCCCCTAATTATCCTGTTCACGTCTGTACATTTATGCACCAATTATAGGTCTTTGGGAAATCCATAACATTACAAACCATCCCCACCCCCTGAATTAGCACCCATTGTTTTTGTTATCTCAATGGTGAGTGATACTAAATGGAACCCTGTATCGCACTGGCTTGGAGAGAGAGATACGGGGGAGTTGGGGGAGGGAGAGGTTGGCTGGAGTAGGAACACTCCTCCCCCCACCCCATCTCTCTCACTTCCTATCCTGACAAGGCTTGGTGATAATTCGGGAATCTAAAAGGGATCAAGGATTTTCTTGATTTCCTATTGAGAAGGGCGACCTAATCAAAAGCTGTGCAAAAGTCAACTTCTAAGCAATCAGAAATCGTCTGCTGATGTCTTTGATTGAAACCCGGCATTCAAATAGAGTATCTGAGTACTCGCAGACATGGCTTTTGAAGCACTATTGTTCTTTTCCATACATAGAGGCCCTCTTAAAGGTTTAGGAAGTTCAAAATGCGGTGATTTGAAAGAGTGACATTGGAACTATTTGGCCACGCTGAGAGGATCCGGAGGGATGAGAGAAGAGGCCGAGGTGGGAAGTGCAGATGTGTTGTTACTACCTGCTTGGGAACGGTGCCCCTCTCAAATGGGAATTCAGTTCTACACATCAAGTTGGCAATTCCAGCTCTTCCTACAGCAAATTTAGAAGATGGTTTTTATAAGTTTTTTTTTTTTTTTTTGGTGGTTTGCTTATGGGTTGAATAGGCGTATCTGAAACATTTAATCATGTGCATTGTATTCAACAATAAAATCTGAATAAAAATTACTTATTGTTGATGAAGCTCATCTCTCAAGCTGTTTCACAGTATGTTTCCTTTGCAAGGCATACCATTGTGTGAGGCTGCCAGGAAGAGATGGTATCACTCATTGTTCATTTTCTCCTCCCAAAGCCAGACAGGAATCTGCCGCTTCACTCCCCCTTTGCCCTCCAGAGTAATTTTTCTGAAATGGGTGGGTGTTTGGCATGGTACGCGATAGTACCCATCTTGCAAATTGCAGTTGGTGGATTTCGGATGCCTAGAGCTATCCTGCAGGCAAATGAAGAATCTAATTTAGGCAGCATTTCATTTTGATAATTCAATCAAGTCAAACATTTTGTTTTTTGCTGAAATTTAATCCTTCTCTGAAACTAACAAAGCTAACAAAGCAAGAAAATCACAATTTATGTCTTTTAGATGGCACTTTTAAAAATTGAAGGCTGCTGTCAGGAACTTTCAGTGCTACTGAGGGCTTACTGTGACAATGTCCACTAGTGATGGAGGATAGTAAGTCACGCTCAAAACCTCAGTTTCATCATTTGCAAAACAGGGACAATATTATCTACCTTGTGGATTTTTGAGCAATTTTATAGGGGGGGAAAAAGTCTCATTGGGTGTGTTGGCAGGATTTCAGGAGAAAGGTAACTGTTAGCAACAGAGAGCATGAGATTCTACTATGGAGAGAGCATAGCATTTGGGATTGGAAGGCCAGGGTTGAATTCAGGTACTTTCTGACTTTGTTATGTTTGGCAAATCAATTCTCTTATTAATAAAAACAAGATTAATTCACCTTTATTGAGTACTTACTAAGAATCAGGTATCCTTTTAAGCACTTTGAATTATTTATTTATTCTTTTTACATTTTTAAAAAATATTTTTTTCTTGATTTCAGAGAGGAAGGGAGAGGGAAAGAGAGATAGAAACATCAATGATGAGAGAAAATCATTGATCGGCTGCCTCCTGCAGGCCTCACACTGGGGATTGAACCCACAATCCGGGCATGTGTCCTGACCTGACCAGGAATCAAACCATGCAGGACGGAAAATTCTTCTTTTCAAAAGTATTTATTGTTGAAATATGAGATATGTCCTCTTTCTCCCACTGACCTCTTATAGCCCCCCCTCTACTAATTTATTCTTTAAGTAACCCTAGGAAGTAAATACTTGTATTCTCATTTCCATTTGATTGATAAGGAAACTGGAGAGCAGAGAGTTGGTAACTGGCCCACGGTTACCAACACAGCTGGGAAGGTATAGAACTAGGATTTGAATCTAAGCATTCTGGTTCAAAGCTGCCCTAATCACTGTATCATGCTGCCTCTGAATGGGGAGGTGACCACAGCCATCTCTCAGGGGAGTTGTAAAATTTAATGGGGAATAGTGGTGTAACAGGTGATTAGATGTCTGGACATGGGTGCTAGACTGCTGGGTTCAGACCTCAGCTCCCCCAGCCCTGCCAGCTGTGTGGTCCTGACCAACTTACTTGACTTCTCTGTGCTTCCGTTTCCTTTATAATAAAACTAGAGGCCCAGTTAGGGTCCCAAGTGGCTGCAGGCTGCCCTCCGGGTACTCCCTCCCTTCCCCCGGCTGCCTGCTCCCCCCGGCCCCCACCCCCTGCCACTGCCACTGGTGGCCGCCTGCGAGGCCTGATCGCCTAGTTGATCACCCCACTGATCGCCCTACAGCTGCCCGGCTCCCAGGTGCTAAGGGAGCAGGACAACAGTGCCACCCCCTCGCCACCACCACCGGTTGCCCTGCGATCAGATGGGCGTGCCATTGGGCCCCGCCTGGCGACCAGTGCCTTGCACCTGCCTTGGCCTGGCACTGCCCACTCAACTGCTCCACCATCCCGCCCTGTCCCACTGTCATCGGGGCCCACTGGTGCCTGCAGCGCCTCCACTGCTGCAGGCTGCCAGCGCAGCATCACCAACACCCACCATGTTCTGTGCTGCCCCCTGGTGGTCCGTGCACATCATAGCAAGTGGTCAAACTCCCGGCTGAACTCCTGGTTGAGGGGACAATTTGCATATTAGGTTTTTATTATATAGGATAACAGCACCTGCCATATAAGATTGTTGTAGGGATTATAGGACTTGACACAAAGTGCTTAGAATAGTACCTAGCATGTAATTTTATTTAGCTATTAATGTTATCCTTCAAATAAGGTAAATCCATCCCCGATAAAATGTTTTCTATTTGTAACTGATATCCTGGGCCAAGTATCCCAGTAGTATCTTTTTTTTCTTTTGCTACCCACTGGGTACAGCGTAAAATATATATTTCAGCATTTCAGGCAGAAGTTTTGTTTAGCATACTGGAAATATTTCCTGAACATTTTCCCTCTTAGTGAAAATAATTTTGACGTACACATAATGCTAAAATCTCCATACCATTGCACTTTTCAGCAATTACTTTCAGGGAAATAAAATGACAATTTGGTTGAATTTTAGAAGCAGAATAGTCATCTCTCCCAATTTATGGATTGGAAAACAAACCAGGCTCGGGGAGATACATAACTTCACACCTGAGAGGCACTATCAGAACCCAGAATTATTGCACTCTTTGTCCAGTGCTCCTTCCTCAGGACCAGATTGCCTTTTATACCAGGACAGAGAAGTGGCATGAAAATATAAATAGAACATGGAAGCATGGAGATAGTGCCAGGCTAAGAGCAGGAGCCAGCCAGATGTTCCGTTCTGAAAAAAAAAAAAAAAAAAAAAAAAGAGTATCCAGTAGGAAAAGGAAAGCGCTCCTCTGGCAGTACATTTATATACATGAAAATGAGCACTGAACTCAGTCTATGCAAGATAGGAACCTGTGCTAAAAAAATAAACATTAAGTCAATGAATCACTTGAACACTTCCCTTAGGTTGGAGCACAAATGATCAGGTTTCCTTTTCTGTGAGATGCTCTTTGTATATTTCTTCCATTTAGTCCTCAGATGTGGAAAGGTTTTGGTTCAGGAATCACAAAACTCCTCTGGCTTCTAGTTCATGAAATATGCAGCATATTCTTTTGGAAAGAAATTGCCAGCTTGCTTTTATTATCATTATTATTATTATTTTATTTTATTTGAACCCGACATACAACCAATCTACATTGCCAGTGGGGGATTCTCATAAAGAAAAAGGAAAACAAATAAAATTCTGCTGAACAGAAGAACTCAAAGTTAAAATGATAAAAGTTCTGTGGTGGCGAAGATGGTTGTTTAGCTTAGGGGATAAAAATGAGAGGAGGACAAATGTCACCTCAGATGGAGGTGACATATTCAGAGGGAACCCAAGTCAGCAGTGTTGCCTGCTTGCCATGAGTCTTAAAAAGTTACCAACCCTGTGTATTGGCTGTGAGCTTCATGCCAGTTTCTGACTCTCTCTGTTGGTCATCCTCTCTGTTTCTTGCTGCACGCATGATTTATCGGTTCACTAACCATCAGTTAGGCCATTCCTTTCTCTTCCTTGTCTCTCCTTGTTTCTGCCTCAGAGTTTGTCTCTCTTTCAGTCCTTGTATGTGTTTGTTTCTTCTTAGTGCCCCAATTGACAATAAAGACTAAAAAGTTATGAATATGTATTGAGAGGAACTGGGAATTTGAGGAAGCCAGTCATCCTCATAGACATCACTTCTATGTCCATTTGACACATATTTACTGAGCACCTACTTTGTGCTTGCTGTGGCTCTGTACTGTACTAGGCATTGTGAGCAGTGCCAAAATGCAAAGATGCAGTCTTGGCCATCTAGGCACCTGGCCTCTGGCATAAATAACTGCTCCAGTGTGAGATGTGGTACAGAAAAATATTTGTTGAGCACTGGAAGCTTCCCGAGGAGTAATTTGTTCCACCTGGAGAAAGGAAAGGGTAGGGAAGTTATCATAGATTGCATTTCAGCTGGAAGCTAAAGGGAGACCAGAAGTTTCTCAGGGATCGAAGGCATTCCAGACTGAAAGAATTACATGGGTAAAGACAGGTGGGCATGAAAGTTCATTGTTTGTTTGGAGGTGGGCATAACTGTGTGTGGCTGTCATATAGAATATGTGGTTAAAGTGGGTGATTTTATAGAGCATTTCCCAAAACTATGTTCCTGAGAGCACGAGTGTCCCCCAAGAGAATCATGCTCAGGGGTTGAGCATCAACCCAGGAACCAAGAGGTCACTGGTTCCATTCCTGGTCAGGGCACATGCTTAGGTTTTGGGCTCAATCCCCAGTAGGGGGTGTGGAGAAGGCACTGGATGATTCTCATCATTGATGTTTCTGTCTTTCTATCCCTGTCCCTTCCTCTCTTTATCTAAAAAAATCAATAAAAAATTTTTTTTTAAAAAAGCTTCCAAACATATTTGCCATAGAGCCTTTGATTTCAAGGAGCCACTTCAACAATGTCTTATGAGATAGATTAGAGAAAACGTTTATAGGTAATCACTTATGTTTCTTAGGAACAGTAATTAATTAATTTTATCATGAAAGTAATGTGTGATTCGAAATATAGTATAGTACATTAACACATACAAAGAACATAAACAACAATACTGTAAAAAACAAACGACAACTCTGTACCATAACTCAGCTTAAGAAATAAAGCCATACAATTGAAGCCATTTAGTACCCTCTCCCTGATCATATCTTTCCCTCCTGCCAGAGGTAACCACTATCCTAAATGTGATGTTTGTCATTCCATATACTTCTTTTGAATATGCTTTTCAGAGGGACACACAAAGAATTCCATTGACTTCTCATCCAGTTTAAAGCTCACCACAACAGAGACAATAAGAAACAGTTTTTTATCCAATAAATGTCCAATAAAGGACATTTGTAAGTTCTTTAGG
Source organism: Eptesicus fuscus (assembly GCF_027574615.1). Taxonomy (NCBI): domain Eukaryota; kingdom Metazoa; phylum Chordata; class Mammalia; order Chiroptera; family Vespertilionidae; genus Eptesicus; species Eptesicus fuscus. The sequence goes on along the minus strand of NC_072481.1, from coordinate 39,432,087 downwards.
GGAAGGGAATGTGGCTTCTCCTTTGAACAACAGTTCCCGAAATGCAGTTGATAACAAGTTTCTGCTGGATTGCAATGAATTAAATGTGTGTAGTCTGATGTGGTTCATTAAGTTCATGTAGATAAAAAGATTGGGGTAAATTGTTTTTCATTGACAGTATCGAAATGCTTTGCAATCAACAATCTTGAAAACATATTGTTTTGTTGCAGTTCTTTATTTTGTAATCTGGATTTGGAAATGAATGGTAACAGTCATCTATTGAAAGTCACAGCAATGTTTTCTTGACATCTTTAGAATCATTGACAAGAACTACTTACCCAAATGTGTCCTGTTAAATGGCTGATTCAGTGGAGGTATCTACTTCCATTACAGAAAAACATGATTAATATAAATGCTTTCCATCAAAAAGGAAACTTGTAAATTACAATGCTAGTTAATTACTCAGCACCTGGACACTAAATACTTTGGGGGTCCTATCCTTAGGGTCCCCGAGAAGTAACTTACTGTTAGTGACAGAATGTTACAATTAGGCACTCTCATTCCAACACAAGTATTTCTCTTGATGTATGTGAGGGACATCCTCTTGAAAAAGCTCACATAATCTAAAACATATGTCCTATTTGGTTGACATTTCCCTTTCCTATTTTCCTACCCTATCATATATCACTGTACACATGTCAACATGTAGAATGGACATTGGAATGTTGCTGAGGGCTGCAGGGTTGAAAGAATGAGAGGGGAAACAAAGTGGAAGATTTCCAGGCTCACTGGGAGAGGCTTTCTGTACTAAAGCATGGTCACTATGGGACAGAGCAGATTAGCTTTTCCCACAGGATTGAAGTTGATCATGGCAGAGAATCTACCCTTAGGGTTTCTGCCTTTGTTTGCCCTGGTACCGATTTCTCCTAGTAGTTTTGGGAGGAGTAGTGTAAAGTCCAGCAGATAGCAGAATGAGAGTTAATGTGGGGTGTGAATGGTGAAGGATGCAAACACAGCACAGAGGGCAAGGAAGGGAAACCATGCAATGCCGTACCCTTGTGATTGCCCAGTGATGCCCACATACTGACAATGACATTTGTCATCGTGGGACACATTCTGAGCACTATCACATGCATGCTCACAAAAGTTCTAAATATAAAACACAGCCGTTCAAATATACTCAAGTGAAACCATAAATGCCAATAACCCAATTGTGCATGAAGTCAGAGATGGGCCAACCATATGCAGAATCGGAGCTATGGCATGTATTGTTAGAACGTAATTCCAATGAATGCAAAAAAGGTTACTGTAATTTATTCCTTTGGGAAGCTGAATAGATTTATAGACACCATAGAAGTTGGATTCCTGCCAACCTTCTGCTATCTAACTTCCTAATTTTAATGTAGTTGAATTTATCAATCTTTCTTTTATGGTTAGTAATTTTAATGTCTTATTTAAGAAAGCCTTTTCTTTAACCTTGATGTCATAAAGATATTCTTTTTTATTATCTCCTTAACGCTTTATTGTTTTGCCTTTCACAGGATCTATAATCCATGTGGAGTGTGTGTGTGAGAGTGTGCTTGTGTGTGAGTGTGCATGATTGTGTTGTGTGTGTGGTGTGAGGTAGGAATGTGTTCTAATTTTCTTCCATATGGGAAAACAATCATCCTGACATTTAGGGTCAGTTTCTAGGCATATATTTTGTCCACTCTTTTGCCCAAATCATGCTTCTTTATTTTTACAGCTGTATAGTAAGCCTTGGTATCTGGCAGGACAATTCCCCATAATGTCCATTTGTCTTCCATATACATTTTATAATCATCTTTTAAAATTACACAACAATACTTGAGATTTGATTGACATTAACATTGATTTTAGGGATTAATGTAGGAAGAATGACATTATTATATTGAGTATGCTTACTTATAAATACTTCTCTCTATTTATTGAGCTTTTATTTAAAACTATCTGTCAATACACATTATAGTTTTCTTCATAAACATATGTACTTTTGTTAGATTTATTTCTAGGTGCTTTATATATTTTCAGGTTCTATTGTAAATGCTATCTTTAAAAATTATATTTTCTAATTATCTTATTTTTTATCACATTCCACCTGCATTTCTTAATCTGGATGGTGGGAGTTAGGGAGGACCGAAACTGGGGCTTCAGTGCTTACTAAGCATAGGTGCCTTACAAGCTCTCATTTGATACCCAGAACAGCCTCAAGGGGAAGGCTGTGGGTAGCTTAGCACCGCTGATCACTTCTGTTCCTTAGAGACTGACAGTGCAGGGGATGATGTCCTTTGTCCCAGGGCCCGTGGGAGTGCGGAAGTGACAAAGGAGGCTAGTAAGGGGGAGATCAGTCCAAGTAGCAGCCAGTTACCTTGTTCAATGGGCAGAAGTCTTTGAGAGACATCTCTGATTTTACCCTGGAGAGCGAGGGGATGTGTGCAGGATGGCACAGGCCTTCCCTGGTTAGATACCTGTTTGGTGTGAGTAACTCTAGCTAGGACCTGGGGGCCAGAGTGTGGCTCCCAGACAGGCTGGTCTGGCATTGCGGGCAGGCCATAGTCATCTGGCGACCTGAGGGATGCAATTTGGCTGATAGCTACAGTCTAATTTGACTTTGCAGGGCTATCTCAGGTCAGTGACCATTATTCCCACTTTCAGATGGGGAGCCACAGATCTGGAGAGATGGAAGATATGGCCAAGTCATCAGGCTGAGCTGGACTGAAGCCCAGGTCTTTTTGCACCCATATCAATGCTCTTTCCACCTCACGTTGACTTAAAATCCTCAAATATGTTATGATGGTATTATAGTGAAATACTGGAACCACTTTTCATTGGAGGAAATACCATTATGCATAAAAATTATAAAAAAGGGATAATGGGAGAGATGTCCGATTATGGCCCATGTGTTGACTATTACTTGTCACTTTGCCTCTCTTCCTTTCCCCTCTCCTCCCCTTTCCTCCCTTCCCCTCTCTTTCATTCCTTATGCCCTTAATTCTTTCATAAGCCCACTCCCGCTCATTTCTTCTCATTCAAATAATATTTATATTTTAGGATATTCATTTCTCTCCAAAAATTGTCCCTACGACATCAATATTGATAAAATTTCAAATTATCAGGTGCCGTACCTCTGCCCTCTTCTCTCATATCCCACCATCAGCACATTTCATTGTCTTTTCTGGAATGAAGATAACACATACCGTACTCGTTTAGGTTGATGCAAAAGAGGATCTCTTATAGAAAGCATGATTAGGGGAGAGACCACTTGGCTAATTTGATGACACTATGTATATTTTTTCTCTTTGCTGTATATGTGGGTTCATAGCTATGGGGTCAGATACCATTCTGTACACATTTGACTGCTCCAAATGTAGCAGCGGAGAGTAAAGTCCTGGTTGAGTAGCCGTAAATCAACAAGGCTGGGAGAAGGGGGTTGGATTCTGGACTAACATTGCCCTCTTAAAAAAAATAAATGAAGACCATTCAACATGGGTTCAGTCTAAGTTGGCTGCGTCCCTCTGCCTGCCTCTCCCAGGCATGGGTGTCTTTCTCAGGTGTCTGGAGCCCCATCTCTATTAAACTCTACACTTCATTTCACCCTCAATTGTTCTGTGACTGTGGACTCCTCTACAGACTGAGAGTTCCTCAAGGACACTGTAGGCTTGTCCTTCATGCCCCATATGCTTGCTTTTTGAGGCAGTTCAACTTAAATCCCTACTGCCTTTAATTTTTAAAGCCCATCATAGCTTCTTTGCAGTGGAGGTAAAAGTGTCCTTATAGAGAACTATTTTGAGTCTACGAAAATGAAATAAGTGCTTTCTATTGTAATTTTAAACATTTCCTTTTGGGACATGTTTTTAGGTCCATTTATTCCAAAAAAGGTACCTTTTCTGTCCTGTCTTCCTTCCCTCTCCTCTTTTCCTTCCTTCCTGTTTCCCTTCCAGTTTTATCAGAACAAATCAACAACAAAAAAGGGTTCTCAGCCTCAAGGTTTATGCATGATCTTACAGTCACTAGGATGTGCTACATCCCCCTCTTTCTCACACGCACCTTTCAGCGCAGGAGGAAATATCTGGGGAACGGGCAGGATGTGGATTTCGTAGTTCTTGTCAGATGCCCTGGTAGCATAAGTATTTTATGTGGGTGATTCTTACATGATGGACTGTTGGCAGCTGATTTAAAAATGACATCCTAAAGAGGAGACTCTGCCAAGCAGCAAGTGTCAGGGGTGTTATCCCTCTCTGTATCATCCCTGAACATACCCAAGCCCACATCAGCCCACCATGACTCCTAAGCAGAACTGAATACTTTTGATGATATGCACAGTATCAGTGAGAGTCTAGTCAGGAGACACATACCAGATCGCTTAATAGGATGAATTTAATGCAGGGAACTAGTTATGAGGTGTTGGAAAAGCTGAAAGTAAGTGTGACAACAAAACAAAGAACCAAGACTAGCCCACCTGCCCCCAGACCTGCAGGCACTAGTGGGTGGAGTGGGGAGGGCGGGGAAGGTGTTACCAGAGCCCAGGAGCTGGCTGTTGGGAGCTTAGCAGAGGCTGCATGGTAGGAACAGGCACCCACAGAGGTGGCCTAGCACCTTGGCAGAGACTTGGCCAGTTCTGGGGATGCTGCCTTGAAGCAGAAAGAGAGGGAGGAAGGGGGAGAGAGACCTTAGCTTCTCCTTCCCTCTCCTTCAGGTCTCCTGCCAGTCTTCCCATTCAGTGAATCTAACTGGAAGCCATTGGCCAGGGAGCCTGGGAAATGTAGTTGGGATCAGCCTCTTGCTACACTCAACAGAGCAGGGGATGGAGAGGGAGGCAAAGAGGCAAAGGACTAGTTCATAGGCCAGGAAAAGGAATCTCTGACAGAAGTGGTTAATATTGCAGAGCTAAAGGAAAGCAAGGAGGTGAAACACTTATTCCTCCTCTGCCCTCTGCCCCCATCCATCCCATCCCACTCTGCAGAAAGCTGAGAATGGCTCTGCTGGCAGTTGCATCTCTATCACCAGGGTGAGCTGTCTCAGCGTTGGGTGCCTGGGGAGCGGTACATTAGGAGGAGGACCATAGAGTCCCTTTTCTGCAATTCCAACATCTAAAAGCCTCTGAAAACTCAGTGTGTGTTTATTTTTTTTTAAATAACCCATTTAGTGGCCAAACCTGACCTCTCCTGAACTGTCATGAGGCTACTTACAATCTCTATTGATCTCTCTGAGTGCGGATAGTCAGATGTATAGCTCAGGAAGCATTAATGAATTTGATTGCAGGGTGCCACCCCAAACCCAGGAAGGGATATTATAAGAGGTAAGTGTATGGCATAGGATATGCTGCCTTTCTAAAATGCAAAATAAAATCTGTGTTCTTAACACATCTGACCCAGAGGATTTGAATAGGGGATTGTGAACCTGTGTTTTGACCCGACCGAGGGAGAATGAATGGAAACATGGCCCTATAACCATGCAGCTATAAGGCCATGACTGCAGCTCCTTGGCAAGAAGCTGTCTTTGCATGGGTTTCTGCTCTGTCTAATGGAGATGGTGATGTTGGCAGCAGTGATGATAGTGATGCTGAGGATGACGGTGCCTCTCTGGAATCCTGGAGGGCTGAGCCGGCTTGGCCCCTGGAGCCTGGCAGAACAGAACAGCCCACTCGTTCTGTGGCAGAGGAGACCTTGCTTAGGTAGGAGGCCTGGCACATGTGCCATAGGGGCACCAAGGTGTTAATAGTGGAGTTGGAACCATGTATTTCCCATTTGCAGTGAATGATGTTTTAGGTCTGATTCTTTGGTTACGTTCAAATGTTTAAATACTCGACATTTAGATGGAATAAAGGAAGCCAGCAGGTGCACACATAGTGCACTCTAGTTATATATTTCTGTAGTATGTTGTGTGTGTGTGCACGCGGGTATATACTATTCAGATATTTTTTCCTTTGATCTTTAAGATAATCCTGTCAGATAGACAGGATGGCCATTATTATCCCCACTTTACAGATGTTTAAACCAAAGCTTGGTTTGGCCAATAGCTAGCTCTGTGGCCATGGGCGAGAACCTTAACTACTCCGAGCCTCAGTTGGAAAAATGGGTTCTTATATGGTTGTTTCGTAAATCAAAAGAAGTAACACCTGCAACACTATTAGAACTGTGCCTGGTGCACTCTGACATTGCACAAGTGGCACTTCTTTCTGCCTCACCCTCCACCTGCAGGCAATGGAAACAAACTACAGGAAGTCACACAGCTCCTTCCTGTGAAAAGGACATGCTTCATATAATGAAGACAATTCAGACTTGAATGACCTTCACTCTCTGTGGTTTTTTTTTTTTTTTTTTTTTTGCAGCTTTAAGAGGAAGATCTTGAACTAATGCCACCTTGTGCTAATTTTTCTTTTCTTCAGAAACTGGGTCATGGTTTGCTGTGACCTTGGTGGCCTCTCTTGTCTTCCCAGGTCAGGATACAGTTTGATATTTTGTTTACTCCACATCTGACGGGAGGGGAAAGAGCCGCCAACAGCACATACAGAATTTGCTGCAGAAAGCAAGTTTATTTCTTGTCAGCACACGGGGGACTTGATTGATCATAATTCACTTCAGATGGGCATAATAAAATATTTTCTTTTTCTGAATATTTTGAAAGATTAATAGAGCTGCATTCTTAGGGAAAGTTTATTAATCCATAACTTACAGAAAATTCCAGAGAAAGAAGAGGTGAGATATGTTCTATAGGTACAGACGTCAGGCACGCCACCGCTGGAATTGAATTGTGCATACATTATTCAGCGAGCTACCTTCCAGGTGCATTACAGTTTGCTGATGTGTTGGTGACTGTGTCTTGGGCATGATTTAAACAAGCTGTTTATTTTATTTTTAAACTAGAGGCCCAGTGCACCAATTTGTGCACTGGGGTGGGGGGCATCCCTCAGCCCAACCTGTGCCCTCTCGCAGTCTGGGACCCCTCAGGGGATGGGATGTTCGCCTGCCGGCTTAGGCCCGGCAGGGAGTAGGCCTAAGCCAGCAGGGGGACATCCCTCTCGCAGTCTGGGAGCCCTCACTCCTTACTGCCCACCTGCTTGCTGCTCCTTACCACTTGGCTCACTGTTCCTTAGCGCTGCTGCAGAGGTGGGAGAGGCTTCCGCCACCTCCACTGCACTTGCCAGCTGTGAGCCTTGCTTCTGGCTGAGCAGTGCTCCCTCTGTGGGAGTGCACTGACCACCAGGGGGCAGCTCCTGCATTGAGTGTCTGCCCCTGGTGGTCAGTGTGCATCATAGCGACTGGTCGTTCTGGTTGTTCTGCCATAATGTTTGCCTAGGCTTTTATTATATAGACTAGTGGCCCAGTGCACGAAATTCGTGCACTGGTGGGAGGGGGGGGGTGTCCCTCAGCCCAGCCTGCACCCTCTCCAATCTGCGTCCCCTTGGGGGATGTCCGACTGCCAGTTTAGGGATTGGGCCTAAACCGGCAGTCGGACATCCCACTCCCAATCTGGGACCACTGGCTCCTAACCACTCACCTGCCTGCCTGCCCGATTGCCCCTAAGCACTCCGCCTGCTGGCCTGCTCACCCCAACTGCCCCCCCCCCCCCGGCTGGCCTTCTTGCCCCCAACTGCTCCCCCTGCCGGCCTTCTTGCCCCCAATTGCCCCCCCTGCCGGCCTGCTTGCCCCCAACTGCTGCCCCTGCCAGCCTGATCGCTCCCAACTGCCCCCCCCGCCAAGCCTGCTCACCCCAACTGCCCCCCCTGCCAGCCTGATCACCCCCAATTGCCCCCCCTGCCAGCCTGCTCACCCCCAACTGCCCACACTGCCAGCCTGATCGCCCCCAACTGCCCCCTACTGCTGGCCTGATCGCCCCCCAAGTGACCCCCCCCCCACCGGCCTGATCACCCCCAGCTGCCCTCCCCTCCTGGGCTGATCTCCCCTAACCACCTCTGCCTCAGCCCCGCCACCATGGCTTTGTCTGGAAGGATGTCCGGAAGGTCTCCCGGAAGGTCTCCTGGTCTAATTAGCATATTACCCTTTTATTAGTATAGAAGATAGAGGCCTGGTGCATGGGTGGGGGGGCTGGCCTGCCCTGAAGGGGGTCCCGGATCAGGATAGGGGTCCCCTTGGGGGGGCGGGATGGGCCTGGGCAAGGGGCTGATGGCTGTTTGCAGGCTGGCCATGCCCCCATCGGGGTGAGGGTCCCTGCTAGGGGGTGTGGCCTGCCTAGGCGAGGGGCTGAGGGCCATTTGGGGGTGGTTTGCACATCAGCCAAGCTCCTGGCTTTGTCCGGAAGGTCGTCCGAAAGGTCTCCGGAAGGTCTCCCGGTCTAATTAGCATATTACACTTTTATTAGTATAGACTAGTGGCTCAGTGCATGAAATTTGTGCACATTAATAGGGAATTAATTAGAGGAAATAATTTAATATTGCTATTTGCTCTTTCTCTATAATAGAAGTGTCAGAGATGAAAGAAAATTAGTAAAATGTATATGAAAACCTTCCTCCTGTCAGAGTCTGAGGCACACCATGCGACCCAGAGTCAAGTCCTCGCCCACCCACATGCACTTCAAAATCGCATGAGACCCAGACCTGGCTGCTCTCCCCACCCCATTGGGCTAGATCCAGACCTGGCCAGTCCCACCCTTATCAAGCCCTGCCAGGCAGGGGGCGTAGCCTTGGGTCCCCTGGCCTGGTTCCAGGATGGGGGACATGACCTGAGATCCCCTGTCAAGCCCTGCTGGGTGGGGGGTATGGCCTGAGGTCCCCTGTAAAGCCCCACCAGGTGGGGGGGGCACAGCCTCAGGTCCCCCAGCCCAGCACCGGGAGGGGAGCGCAGCCTCAGGTCCCCCATCAAACCCCACTGGGCGGGGGCACGGCCTGAGTTCCCTCAACCCAGCACTGGGGGTGCACCTTGAGGTCCCCCATCAAGCCCCACTGGGTGGAGGGCAAGGCCTGAGGTCCCCTGTCAAGCCCCAGGTGGTGGGAGGTGCGGCCTGAGGTCCCCCGGCCTGGTGCTGGGGCGGGGGGAGCAGCCTGAGGTCCCCTAGCCCAGCACCAGGATGGGAAGCACACCTTGAGGTCCTCCATCAAGCCCCGCTGGACGGGGGTCGTGGCCTCAGGTCCCCTGGCCTAGCACTGGAACGAAGGGTGCGGCCTGAGGTCCCCCAGCCTGACACCAGGACAGGGGGTGCAGCCTGAGGCCCCCTGTCAAGTCCTGCCGGGTGGGGGGCCCGGCCTCAAGTCCCCTGTCAAGCCCCACGGAGGCGGGGGAGGGCATAGCCTCAGGTCCCTGCTGATTGCTCGTTAAGGCTCCTTATGGGAACTTGTCCTCAGCTGTGGGTGCAGCCATCTTTGTATTCTCTCTTTATTAGATAAGATTGGGAGGGTGTGAAAGAGTAGGCAGCAGCATGTAGAATAATCATGGTCGTCAGGATGCCAATCCTTCCCATCCCCCTGGCTGCGCTGCAGCTACGTTAGACACAGAGGCCTGCATGTGGTCCTGGCTCCTTGGCGTGAAGCTGCCTAGTGATGCTGAAGATGACGGCGATGAGGAGGATCATGGTGCCTCCCTGTCTATTACAAGGCGTAATGATTTATGGGAAAGGACTTTGTGCTCTATCATCTCATCCATTTACTCAGCATGTATTGATACTGGCATAGGGGTGGGCTCCATGGTGATAGCCATTAAAAAGACACAGGCTACCCCCTGGCAGTGGGCAAGGAGACACCTGATTGGTGGTGTTGTTCTTACACCATTCAGGATCAAAGCAGATGTACAGTCCTTAGTTCATCCTAGCTTGATGCCTGTGTTGGTGGCCAGAGCTGTTTCATGCCTGAGGCACATAAAAAAAAAAAAAAAAGACACAGGCTCTCACCTTATGACTCAGAATTAGTCTGAGAAGCACAAATGAATAGGTAATAATACGGTGGCTAAGTGTAACCAAAAAAGTATTAGCTGAGATAAAAAATAAGACAGATGGATTTTGCCAGGGTAAGGAAGGGCCAGCATCTAAGTTAAATATTTTGAAGCCACTTGAAATTTGCTGGTGAGTCTTTTATGCAATAAACGTGTTCTGAGTACTGTGATGGGCTTACAGGGTTAGGGTGACAGAAACTACAGTTGCTCACCTAGTGTGTACAGCAAGCATGTCAACTCGTGGCCCGCGGGCTGCATGCCTCATTTATTTGGCCCGTGACAGCCTTTGAGTTTGACATGCTTGGTGTACAGTCTACTGGGGAAGACACAAAATGGATGAAGGAGGCATGCCCTAGGTCAGGGGACTATGACAATGATGGGCACTTCTGTGTCTTGGGAGCCCTAAGTCAGTGATTATGAATGGATCATAAAGGGGCGGGATGGCAGGAGCCAAGGAAAGTGAGGGTGGGAAAGTAAACAGGGCCAGTTCATGGAACACCTTGTCACTAAGTGTTCACCTGAGACTGTGATTGGGTGAAGTAGCCTTTCCTAGTGTCACCTTCTCTGTACTTCCTGGATTCTTCCATTGACTTGGGTAAAAAAGCAGTCTAAGGACAAGTATGGTTATATTTAACTAGTGACCCGGTGCACGAAATTCATGCACATTAAAAGGGGATTAATTAGAGGAAATAATTTAATACTGCTATTTGCCCTTTCTCTATAATCGAAGTGTCAGAGATGAAAGAAAATTAGTAAAATTTATATGAAAACCTTTCTCCTGTCAGAGACTGGGGCTCACCACGGGACCAGAGTCAACTCCCTGCCCACTCACATGCACCTCAAAATCACGTGAGACCCAGTCCTGGCCGGACACCCCCCCCCCCCCCCCGCCAATTGGGCTAGATCCAGACCCAGCCAGTCCCACCCTTGTCAAGCCCTGCTGGGCAGGGGGCGTAGCCTCAGGTCCCCTGGCCCAGCGCCAGGTAGGGGGCGCAGCCTGTGGCCCCCCAGCCTGGCGCTGGGGTGGGGGGAGCAGCCTGAGGTCCCCTAGCCCAGCACCAGGATGGGAAGCACACCTTGAGGTACCCTGTCAAGCCCTGCTGGGTGGGGGGCATGGCCTGAGGTCCCCTGTCAGGTCCCTTCTGATTTCTTGTTAAGACTCTTTATGGGAACTTGGTCTCAGCTGTGGGTGCAGCCATCTTTGTGACAGAGTGATTGTCAATTTGCATATTCCCTCTTTATTAGATAGGAGGATTAGGTTAAGTGAGGATGTGTGTGTGTCAGGTGTGGTGCATTAATGGTGTCTCCAGGTTTAAGAACTACATGCTCAGGTGCCTACAAGGGCCATGTGTGAGTGAAACTGTCAGGAGGACAGGTTGGGGAGCACTGGGTAAGCAGATAGTTGCAACAAGAGAATGCTGGACCAAAGTAGCCAGTTCTTCAGCCTTTGCAAGAAAAGCTAGACATCTTGTTTTTTAAAGGTGAAATCCCTCTATTTAAAAAGTTAGCACTAACGTAAAACAATATTGAATGTCAGCTGTAATTGAAAAATAAGAAAAACAAAAAAGTAAAAATTTGGCACTAAGTCAACTAAAACAACAAATAAAATACATTTGTAGACTAAAGATAACTGGACTTTAGGATTTTTTTTTACAGCTCAGGAACCATCCATTGGTGAATTCTGACCTCTTCATAATTAGTACATGATGATTACATAAGCTCCCTCAGGTGCAAGTCCAGTCAATTTACCAAGTGGTAAATTGGGCCAATTTTGGTAAAGGAAAATTTCCCTGTGACAGTTTAATGATGGAAATCGGTCCTCATTTATGTTTGTGTTTCGACAATCATCTTGTTTGTTGTTCTTGATCAAATGCTTCCGATACAGGGTAGAACTACAGTAAAATCAGTGTCCATGGCAATTCGGTGTGTTTTTAGCTGTTTGCTGGACAGCACTGAGGTTTGTTTCTGTCTGCATCTACAGCCGCCTTAATTAAGCTGGTTATGTACGGCTACCCTGCATTGAGCCAAACGCTTCCTCTCAGGGTCTGTCAGTGACAGGGTTCTGTGCCTTTCTCATTTAGGGTTGAGACTCCCAGCCACTAAAATATGCACATTTCAAATCAGAGTGAGCACATGAGCAACTTAGTAGTTATTGTGGAATTGAGTGGATGTCATAAATATTTATTTATCTTTTTCATAGCTGGCGTAAAAATGTTAGGATATAAAAAAGTTGTTCACTATAAAAACAACAGAAAATTCATTGGCTATACATCTCCAGAGTGCGTGTGTCTCCTTGGGTTTTCATTAGTGTCTAGCAATATACTTTGAGAAATTAGATTTGAACAGAGGCTCCAGCAGAATCTGAAAGCTCCCAGTGTTCATAATTAACCCGTTATCAGCAAGGATCCATTGCCTACTGCCGTCATCTTTTAACCAAACAGTGGTTGTAGTCACATTCAATGAATTTTTCTTTCAGAGTTTTTTTTTTCTTAAAAAATAATCTTTTGTTTAGTGAATTTGGAAAATACAAAAGAATATAAGAGAGAAAAAGTCACTTCTAATATTTCTACCCAAAGGCATCACTGTCAGTGTTTTGCAGAGATAAAGAGGCTACGATTTGAAGTCAGACCAACAATGGTTTTAGTCCAGGCTCCTCTAATTATTTAATCTTGGCAAGTCTTATTTTTCTCATATGTAAAAAAGAAATAAAAATATTATCTATTTTATTTGATATTTTGATTATTAACCCAGATAATGGATAATGCATATTAAGCATTGAACACGTTCCTTGGCACATAGAACACATTTTAAAAATGAACTATTATGATTACTTTTTATATTCTTTTTGTATAAACATCTCTATGGAGTTCATGTAGTCAATATACTATTTCTTTTTTTTGTAAAAAAAACCCAACTCACATTGTTCTCATATCTCTTTAACGAACATTCTCTAAATGTTCTTTTTAACAGTCATATAGTATTTCGTCACATACCTGTGTCATCATTTAACTCTTTCCCTGTATATTTAAGTTGTTGCTAATTTTTTTATTATAAATAATTTTGGATGAATATTTCCATTCATCAGTCTTTTGTGGCAACTTGATTTTGCTGAGAACAGTGACTACATCCCACATCTGGAATGGGCAGAATATTGCAGGCATTTTCCATTGGAACTTTTGGGAATATTCTATGTCACTATCCAACTAGCCACATATGGCTATTGAGCATTTTAAATGTCATCCATGTTTTAACAAACTGAATTAAAAAAATTAACACTATTTAATTTTAGTTTAAATAGCCCCATGTGGCTAGTTGCTACCATATTGGACAGCATGGGCTTATAGTGCTCTGGGTGAAGTGTGGAGCAGACTTAGGCTACAATTTTGTTTTTTATATAGACATACCCATAGAACATTTAGCTTTTACTTCTGGCCTTTTAACCTCTGGTATATAGTCTCAAGATATTGTATTTTCCCTTTCTATACAGACATCCTGTTTCTTTTTTTTAAAATATATATTTTATTGATTTTTTACAGAGAGGAAGGGAGAAGGATAGAGAGTCAGAAACATCGATGAGAGAGAAACATCGATCAGCTGCCTCCTGCACACTCCCTACTGGGTATGTGCCCGCAACCAAGGTACATGCCCTTGACTGAAATCGAACCTGGGACCCTTAAGTCCGCAGGCCGACGCTCTATTCACTGAGCCAAACCAGTCAGGGCCATCCTGTTTCTTTTGATGGAGGGTTGATAGAGAGTGTCTCTCATGCCTGCTACCATGTTAAGTTAGAAGTCTGCATTTAAACTGTTGACTCTATGCGGACTCTTCAGGTTGATAGTGACAAGAATTGAGCTCAGTATGACTTCAGTCAAAAAGGGAATTTCTTGGCTCATGTAACCAAGCCTAGATGTGGTCTGGTTAGAGCGGAGGGCTCAGCCAGCTCTACTTTCTCTGTGTTGACTTTGTTAGAAAGCTCTCCCAAAGCAGGGACAAACCTGGCCACCAACAGTACAGGATTACATCCTGCTAGCTTAGCAGCCCTGGCGTGAGGAGAGAGCTTTTAGTCCAGTAGATTCACAGAATGGTGTAGGGTTGGCTCTCAGTACACTTGTTCTCATTCCTGAAACAGCAACCGTGGTCAGGGTTGGGAGGTAGAATTCATGCCCATTGGCTACCAATGGAGCCAGATGGTGAGGTCAGCCACACCCAATGACATGAACTAAAATTGGGATAAGAGGACGATACCCCAAAGGAAAATCAAAGTGGGGAATGCTTGCTTGGCAGGTGGCAGATGCTATACAACTGATGCTCATGGCACTGTCTTGGAAGCGTTCTTGGTTCCCTCAGTTCTCCTCTTAGGAAAGTCACGTTGTTGGAAGAGGGGGCTAATTTTTTGTCCCATGAATTGCTATCAATTTACATAGCAGGCTTCTGACGTTTAATGGGATATATTTCCTTACCCGGAGGACGGTCCCGAGATGCGTCTTCCAATTATGAAAGCTTTAGGACACTTGGATTTAGACTGGTCTTGCTCTGTCTGTGTTTGTGACAATATGCTCACAAGCTCATTCCTCTTCTCTAGGAAGTAGGTAACTATGCCCCGGAGAGTTAACAAGGTACTAGTAAGCAAATCGATGCATCTATTGCGATTATTTTTCTTTATGAAGAAGGCAAAATATATATGGCCTAACCCCTTCCTAGAAGTATTCAATCAAAGCTGATGGGATTTGCATGTCAGAGTCCAGATAATCTAGGAATCTTTTAGAGTGGGCACTTCAGTCCCCAGCTGCTGTATTGAAGAGGCATCTTGGGGCTTCTGGGTGTAATTAAACCATCCCTAGTAGTAATTACAAAACGGGACTCACTGCCCTTAAAGGTGACTGTAACAAATCAGATCTTCATAAAAGCATGAAGCTATTTATTTCATCAGCAAAATTCATGTAAAAATATTTTATTAATATTCCAATTTTCTGATTCAGCTCTCTGTGCAATAAAATTTGGTGACTAACACAGTTTCCTTTTTGCTGTTCTTGCTCAGCCTCATAAGGGAGGTTGAGGTTTTTTTTTTTTTTTTTTTTTAGTACCACTCATGTCAATTTTCCTTTAAAGTTTCCAGCGTAAAGCATGTCAGCAAATTAATATTCCCTGACTCGGAGATGAGATTGACCTCATAGATATAAGTTCATCTCTTGTCCTAACATCTACTGTACCGTGAAATTAGGAGTCTTTTCCTTTATCTGCTATATATTTTTACTTCATTGGCACTGTGGCGGGAGAGGTGGTTAGGAGCCTCTATTTAGATAATGTGTCACCTAACATATGATGCTCCTAACTAGTCCGTGGTTACTGTCGAATGATGCAGGCAGTGCCGTGATGCAGCTCCCTCTTAGTGCTCTCTCATTCCAGCTGGAATCATGGAGAAGCTCTCCAGAAATAAAAGGAACTGAAGACATGGAGCTTAATCTTAGGGAAACCCTGGGGTCACCTCTGCTGAGTCCCCTGTGCTGCATGGAGTTACCTGTGTACAGGTAAAAGATATGAAGCACTGGTGGGCTGTATAGCAGGGAGTCCTGGGATACCATAGAACCGTGGTTGGCAAACTGTGGTTCACGAGCCACATGCGGCTCTTTGTGTGGCTCTTTCACAAAATACCACGGCCTGGGCGAGTCTATTCTGAAGAAGTGGCGTTAGAAGAAGTTTAAGTTTAAAAAATTTGGCTCTCAAAAGAAATTTCAATCGTTGTACTGTTGATATTTGGCTCTGTTGACTAATGAGTTTGCCGGCCACTGCCATAGAACATATGGGTTCTGTTTTCGGGTCAGTCAGAAGATTTGTGTGTCCGTGAGCTACTTCCTTGACTTCTCTGGACTTACACACTCTCAACTGAGAAAGAAGGGTTTGAATAGACAATATCTAATATCCCTGCCCACTGTAACTCTCTGATTTTACGCACACTTTGTTCATGTGCAGCAGAGCCTAATGACGAGAATTTAGAGTTCAGAGTTACATGCACACACTCTCCCCTCTCTTTCAGATTTCCTTGACCTGGGCTCTGTCTGCCTCTGTTCTTAAAGTACTTTAAAAAAAATTCTCACCCAAGGACATGCTTAGAGAGTGGAAGGCAGGGGTAGAGAGCTAGAGATAGAGACAGACAGACAGATATTGATGTGAGAGAGAAATATCAGTCGGTTGCCTTCCGTATGCATCCCAACTAGGGATTGAACTTGCAACCTGGCTATGTGTCCTGATCAGGAATTGAACCAGCAGCTGTTCGGTGCACAGTCTGATGCTCAACCAACTGAGCCACTAATGATTTTGTGTATCAGAGAGGGTGTTTCTATGTGTCTTATCCTCCCCACAAGCTGTGAGTTCCTTGAGGGCAGGTGCCTCTTCATACATATATTCCCATATATGAAAAGTATTTTGCAGCGACTCTCAGTACATACTGGCAACCATCATTTAGAGATCTTACGGGGAAAGACAAAAACAAATACAGATACAAATATGTCTGAAAACTCCTGTGTAGTTGGTGAAATTGCTTAGGTCCTGACACCATGTAAAGTTAACTCAGTCATTTCTCAGGGAGGGTTCATGTTAATGTAAATGGCATGCCTGATTTTTGCAGTTGCATGGAGCAGTAAATCACTTCATGCACATAATGGAATCCTTTTGTACATTTCTGATTGCTCAGCGCCTTATGGTAGGGCTGTGCTCTGTTACTTCCCTACCTGCCCAGATGTGGCCTTTTGGGGGTCAGGTCATTTCAGTGCTTTTAAGACAGAAAAGAGCTCCCGCCCTTCTCCCTGGTGTTTTGAGATTGTTTTTGCATGGGCTCTGGGAGAGCCAGTCTGCAAAGCTAGACCCCGAGAATACATCTCCCCAAATCAATGCGAACTGTGCTGTCCTCTAGAAAATTAGGTTGGAGCCACATCTACGTGAGTGCCTGAGACCGAATAAATCCCATTTCGTGATTGCGCTGTGTAAGAATGGTGTAATGTGTCTAGATGGACACCAGCTATGATTGCTTCTCTTTCCTCGGCATTACTAAATGGTAATGCGGTGGACTCATGTGAGAAGAGTCTCAAACAAACAGCCCAGGCTGCATGAGATAATTCAGGGCCCGCACTTGGGGAATCTCTGTGGACCAGTGTAAGATGTTACCATCAACCAGAGACAATGGGAAAAACATCCTTTGTGGCTTTTTTTTTTTTTAAGACTGATATTGGCAGGAAGCAGACAGTGTCCTGTGTAAGCTCACCATGTTGTTGTGGTAAGGACCTCCAGTTGGGGAGTTAGTTCAGGGGGAGGTCAGGTGACCCTTCATGACCTTTGTTCATTCAGCCCCATGAGTAAGTGCCTACTATGGGCTGAGCACCATTTTAGGTACTGAGGGTGGCGGTTAAAGTGTTTACATAGAACACCTTTGCAGACTGAAAGCCTACTGTGTTTGCATCCTCTCACCCCACGTGTTAAAAATTAACTGGAAAATAAATGCTCCGGTACCGATGACTGTTCGTGTCTCGCACAGACTTGCGGACTCTCAGGGGCGATGTTTCAGATCTCCAGCATTTTATACTGGGAGTGAGCTTTCCCAGGGATGAACCCTCAGAGCTGTCGAACACCAGCACTATTTTAAGTTTGAAAGAAATTTAAATGGTAATTTTAAAGGCCCTCTTACCTCCTAATTCATTGGAAACTGCCCATAACTTGAATTCAGGGCATGTTGGGCCTAGGCAGCCACGCAGTCAGCCAGTGAGTACGTGGAGCGTGGGGAAGGTAGGACAGCGCTGTCCGTTTTGGAGCGATTATCTTTTTCTTTCAGCTCTGGCTCCTGATGTCCCAGAGTGCTGGGTCTTCCTTGCAAAACAAGAACCTCGGAGTTAATTGAGTCCATTAGGACTGCTATGGCTGGAGTTGATGCATATTATTTTTCTACCTTGAATGTGAGTGACCAGCTGTCATGGAGAAGCAACGGTAAAGTCAGTCTAAGCTAGGCAGCTTATAGCTGTGTGACCTTGGGCAAATCACTTCACTTCTCTTGGCCGCACTTTTCCTGTCTGTAAAGTGAGGGCTCTTTACCTTTAACATTCTAGGATATATAGCAGGGGTCCTCAAACTACGGCCCGCGGGCCACATGCGGCCCGCCGAGGACATTTATCCGGCCCGCCGGGTGTTTTTGCCGCCGCTGTCTGTCCTGCTTAGCAGCCAACTCGTCCTGGGCCCGCAGTGCGCATGTGTGGAATGTACGCCGCACTCTCCGACTCCCCTCCTTCTCTCTGAGGGACAGTGAACTGGCCCCCTGTTTAAAAAGTTTGAGGACCCCTGATATATAGATAGGATTCTGGTCCCCCGTGCTGTGCTTGTTAGACCAGTCAGCTGATGAGATGAAAAGCATCTGGGTCCTATGTGCTCTACAGGCTACTGTGTGCATTTATGCATATTATCCAAGTAAATATGCCTGCCGATGTCCTAAGTTATTTCACAAAATAATATAAGCCTAGAATTCCAAGCTTGAATTAATATTAAACTTTTATTTAATTAGGACAGTTCCATTTTGAGACCAGGAAACTATGCCATCCTTCCATTCATCATGTTATTCTCTTACTCAGTATTTATTAATATTAAAAATCTGCTATATGCTTGGTGCTAAGAAAACAAAGAACAATAAGATACAGTCCCTGTCCAGGAGTCAGCATTTCCCTGATGAAAGACTTCAATATTGGAAGAACACATATTCAAGACTGTACCCCAGCCCTCAAGTAAGTGTTCAAAGGAAGTAAAAGATGACACAGAGAATGAAATGGAATAAGGTGTCCTGTGAGGAAGGGGCCAAGGCTCAGGAGGCCTTGAAAAGCCTCAGTGTGGCCAGTCCCCAAGCCTGGAGCCAGCATCTGTGGGCTCTCTCAATGGTAGGGCTGGTAGGAGCAAGTACCCACATTGCTAAGACATTCAGGGTTGTGAAACGAAGGCTGGAAGGATTTGCCTCTGAGAATATGGGGTGTTTTTACTTTGTAGTTCAAGATAGAAAAGGAATAAATGTTACTGTAAACTCTGAAATCACAAGCTGGAAGTGGAATGAACTGTTCGTAGTTGGGGAGAGGTCTGTGAGATGACAGTTAACACACTGACTACTTTTCAGGAAAGTTTCCCAAAGGGAGAAAAATATTCCAGAACAAACACACAAAAAATAGTTGTGTCGCTTGCATCATTTACAAACCCATTTTCTGTAAGTTTCTGTTATCTCCCTTTCCCCACCACTGCATGCTGAACTCCTGCCTATCCGTCAAGGCCCTGGTCCATTGCCCTCCTCTCCCTCAGGCCTTCTTAGACCCTGTCCTCTCAGACAGAATGAATGGCTCCCCGCTCCCGCTCCACAGCACCAACATTAGGCCCCAAATTCTAGTTATTCATCTACACGCGGTCACTTCCTTCAGACTCTAGTGTCTCCAGTGCAGTGACCGTGTCTCAATCACTTTATAATCCTCTCCCTTGCCTGTGGGCCTTGCTCACAGAGGCACTCAGTAATGTTGACTGAATGAATGAATGGAAGACCTTAACTATCCAGGATCTCTGCTAAACTTGAGCCGCCCTGTGGAAGTCGTTTCGTTGTGAACAATTTCTAAGGGATTAGGAGAAAGTGGACAATTACCCCTGCCTGATTGGCAGGAAACACAGAGACCAGAGAGCCAAAATGATAGTCATAAGACAGACCTTCACACACAAGAAGGTTGATTGAGTCAAATAAGGTAAAATTTAAAAGCACTAAATGCAAAGTCTTGTGCTAGGTGTGAACCATGAATATTAACAGCTAAATAGAATGTGGTGACTATCTGACCATTCTTATGAAGGAGATGGGGAGGGAGGGAGTTGATTTAAGTTAATTCAAGTCACCAATAGGCTATTCAAGATGCCTGCTCAGTCTTTGGGTAGATTCACAGAAGAATTTAGTACCTAAAGAAGAAGTTAATAGTGAATTCCTGTCTCTGCCCTCTGGGTGGCCAATCAAAAGGTCCAAGTATGTATGGGCACATCTGTCTCCCATACCAAGTAGTGACTCCCTGAATGTGGCATGGTATCCTATAACTCAGCTCCTTTCTCTGAGCCTAGCACTGCGCTTGGAATGTAGTAGATCAGATAAATGTTGGTAGAATGGCGGCTGACCAAACTAGAGTGTGTCTGGAGAAATATAGTTGAATGGTTAAAAAATAAATAAAAAGAAAGTAAAGATTTTTCCTCAAAGAATTAGAAAAGTAATAGTAGCAACCAGAGATATTTATACTTCAACATACGTGTTTGTTGGCATGGATGGGTGTATGGGGGGAGAGTGGAATATAATCACCATCTTCAGATATTTTTAAAACTGCCCTGTGGAATGGGAATTAGAATTCTTCTGTTTACCATCAAAGGAATGGAGGTTAAAACAAGCAAATTTTGATTTAAAGAACTGTCTAAATGTGAAATGGTGTATATGAGATAATGGGCTCCCTTTCCCAAATTTTGTAGGCTGAAAAAATTGAGGGAAAAGTGTATTGGAGGAGACTGCCACATTGTATAAGAGGATTGGATAAAATGATTTCTAGGGATCCTTTGAATCATAACATTTTATGATTTCTTTAGAATAAATAGTTTCTTTTCAACCCTAGAAAAACTTAGTTTATTAATATTATAGAAACTATTGTTGTGGTACTTTACCTTCTTATCTCAAATGAACATTATAAGAGATACGCTCATAGGGAGGAAACATTGTTTTTACATTCTGTAGATTAATAACCCACTGACTTGGTGTGGACAGACGACTTGTTCAGGGTTGTTACAAGATTTGGGTCCTTCACTTAATAACAAGAGCTCACAGTGTGGCTATGTTAGCAGTTCGGAGATCCCTAAGAGGTAGTTTCCATTCTTGTCCCAATTTTAAGATGAGAAAACTGAAGCATAGAGAGGTTAGATGCTACTACATTGTCAAGGTCAAGGAGCTGTTAAGTGGCAGAACCAGTGTTTGAACCAGACAATGTGATTTCAAGTCTCGTATTTTTAACCTCTGTGGTGGCTTTTCTGTAATCAGTATGGTATCTCTGAGGACAAATTGCTAACATCGTCAAGTCAAAGAGAAACCGATAACTTACTTGGCCATTAACCATTCAAATGATCAAGATACAAAAGTAACAACTAAAAAGTGTTTCTTCCCCCCAAATATGGAGTCCTGGGATCTGTGTCAAAGGTTAGCAAGAACAGTCAAAGATACAACTTCCCAGAGAGCCCCAGAAAATCTGGCCCCTCAAAGTGCTTCATGACAGATGCACCTCGCTCACCTGGCCTGTTCAGCATGGAAATGTTTAGGTTAATGGATTTTTCTAAAACCTGCATCTCATGTTTTGAGCATCCAAACCTTTTGTGTGCTTCAGTGACAGCAAATAGAAAAATGAAAGCATAACATGGTGAAGTGCAGCCTTTTGGCAATCTTTTAATTATCCTAGACTTCCGGGTGCTCTTGACCTCCTTGCTGTGTCTTTGCCTAGCTCACCTTAGAGCTTATTAAAATCCTTTGGGTGGTTTGACCCTACAAGGAATATCTCTAGCCTGCTATGCTCCCCTAGCTTGTGCTTTATCTTTCTCATATGACCTGCTTTCACTTTTTTTTTCTACTATACTTGCCATGTCCCATGCCCATTTTCCCTCTGACTTACTGTCTTTGAGATCCATTAGCTCCTTGATTAGTAAGATAAGGTAGAACTCGAGGTTGATAGTGGAAAACTGACAGCTTCTTGGTTTCTATATAATTGAGTCATATAATAGCTTCTGTCTTTAAGAAAGGAA
The DNA here is from genome assembly GCF_027574615.1 of Eptesicus fuscus. Taxonomy (NCBI): domain Eukaryota; kingdom Metazoa; phylum Chordata; class Mammalia; order Chiroptera; family Vespertilionidae; genus Eptesicus; species Eptesicus fuscus. The sequence goes on along the minus strand of NC_072481.1, from coordinate 39,410,392 downwards.
TCGATCTATACTTTCCAATATGGTAGCTCAGGCTCCTGTGGCTATTTACATTTAAACTAAATAAAATACAGTAAAACATCCAGTTTCTCAGTGACACTAGTCACATTTCAAGTGCCCAGTCGAGCTAGCGGACAGCACAGATAGACCATTTCCACCATGGCAGGAGGTTCTCTTAGCACTGTCCAAGTGTGTGGACTAATGGTGTGTTATTGAAACCTGAGTATAGATTGAACTAGATAGACATGAGTTCAGTGCTTGTTATTTTGTAGTTGGGAAAGTTACTTTCAAACCCCCAATTTCCTCTTCTGCAAAATGAAAAAAAAAGGTAACCCCATCTTTTTTATAGCGGCATAGTATTTCATTGTATACAGCTATAAAAAGAAGAAGGATCTCTTACCCTTTGAGACAGCATGGATGGACCCTAGAGAGTATTATGATAAGTGAAATAAGCCAGTCAGAGAAAGACAAGTCTGACATGATTTCACTCAGATGTGGAATCTAATGAACAAAATAAATGATGAACAAAATAGATCCAGAGACATAGAAGCATCCAACAGACTGGCATAGTTAAGAGGGGAGGTGGAAGAGATTAACCAAAGAACTTCTATGTATAACTCATGGACACAGACGATAGTTCGGTGCAAGCCTGGGAAGGGGGCAGGAGCAGGGTGAAGGGAATCAATCAAGGAGGGGGAAATGGGACATCTGAAATACTTTCAGCAATAAAGATACATTTTTAAAAAAGTAATTCCATTGCAGGGTTGTTCTGAAGATGAAATGCAATGTTACATGGAAATCAGTTCTTGGTTTGCAGCAGTGGCTGAAGGGACATTCATTCCTTTAGTTATGATCTGTGACATCCAGTTTGATGGCTTAGAGCCTGTTTGTAAGGCTGTGGTTTGCAAACAGTCTCCTAGAAGTTGTTTCCCTTGGTGTTGAGTGATAATGTAGGATTCAATATGTACATTAGTAATGGTAGTGGTTGTTCAGGCCCCTTTTGTAGGTAGAATGGCAACAAAAAACCACCCTGATTTTTAATGAGTAGATGCTTTCTAAGAGAGTATCTAAAGTAGGTCACGTCTGTTAGGAAACATTTCCATAACCTAAAGAATACGTCTTCCAAGCTGTGTTTCTGGGAAAATCAGTCCCACGATGACTTCCATTCATCCGATAAATTTGGGAAACACTGGATTTTTATTTGTTCTTGGAGACTCATAATGCAGAACTTAAAGGCTCTGAGAAGTCCTGCTGGAAAGAAATATGCTTCACCTTTTTAGACTCCAGTGTTTTGAGCTTTCATGGACGTGGGCATGGACCCCCTTCCCGCTCTTATAGAGCAACTATTAAAACACTGGTAGTGTTTACAGAAGTCATTCAGAACAGACTGCTCCGAGCACCTGGGCAACCACTATTTGCCAGAGGCATCTGCAGGGAAGGCTCCTTGAAAAGCACTTCTTTCTGCACTAACCCCTAACGCTAACATAATAGAAGGGGGGTGGTGCATGCAGCTCGGTCTCTTTTGTAGCTCCTTAAGGAAAGGATAATTCTGAAGCTAGTTCAGGACCAGAGAGTGACCTATTTTATCAAGGGTTAAGGTTCAGTAAACAGCGATTGAGATCTCTTGTATTTCAGACAAGCACAAAAACGGTTTTTGTTCTTCAAGACTAGAGGCTAATGTAACAGTGTGTTGCCAGTGGAAGGCCAGCATTTTCGGAGCTCTCTGCCTTCAGCAGTTTGTCTTTGTAACACAGTGCCCATTGGGTCTGACGTCTGTCTGATGGAAAAGGGGGAAGGTAATTCAACCTGTGCTAGTGAAATGATTGCTTTGAATAAAGCTCTCCCCGTGTTGGCTCTAATAATCTGCTGAGATCTAAGGTAATAGTTTTAACTCTGTTCTCTACGGCAGCACATATGATAAAGGCTGACAGATAAATCCACACATGTAAGCAAATCACAAGAGGGTAGGACATGGAGAACTGCTAGTCAAAGCCAATGGCCAAAGCAGGAATGGATAATGACCACATTCTTGAGTCAAGTTTCTGGATTATAGATACATGTGCATATCTATGTGACGTCATCTTTCTTTAAGCCATTTAATCATCTATCTCTAGGGGTCGGCAAACTTTTTCTGAAAGGAGCGAGATAGTAAAGATTTTTGACCTGGTGGGTCATATATTCTCTGTTGTAACTACTCGATGCTGCTGTTATAGCTAAAAAGTAGTCACAGACAATAAACAAATGTGTTCCACTAAAACTTACAAAAACAATCAGTGAACGGGATTTGGCCCACAGGCAGGAGTTTGCTGCCCCATCATCTGTGTTTTTGATGATCAGTATGAGCACCAGTTATGGGCAGTTCCTGAAGTACTTGCCCACATCAGATCCTTACGCTGAACTGGGACTTTGGGAAAACCAAAAATCCTTTTAATGAACCACTGGCAGCAATGGTTTTGTTAGAGGTGGATCATTAGCGCAAATATTCAGTGATCGGGCATTATTCTAAATGCTCATTTAGCTGTCACCACAACCCTGTGAGGTAATTACTGTTTTATCACTTGCATTTTGCATAAGAAACTGAGTGAGGAATTAGACTTCTCAGGATCACACAGGAGGAAGTGGTGAGTCCTGAAAGTATAGGGCAGGCAGTTGGAGCCATTGTGCATGGGTGAGGGACCTGGGATCAGATCCCAGCTCTGTCACTGACTGGTTATGGATAGGACCAGATGAGCTTCTCCCACACAGCTGGAAAAAAAAGCATGGTTGCTGGGAACAGGGTTGAAAGACTTAAGTTCTCTATTTCCCAGAAACGATCGTATGGACGCTTTGAGGATGGAAGGATGCCATGGAGACAGTTGTATGAATCATAGGGCATGCAGATACGGAAGGAAAAATAGCCACAGCTTGGGTTAGGAATTTGGAGGTCCAGAAAGCAAGTTTCACCTCTGGCACCAGCTCACTGTGGTAAACAGGAGTAAAGTTTGTGAACGGGAAGTTGGGAGAAGAGGGAAAAAGCAAAAAAATAAAAATAATGAAGATCACAATAGGATGAAAAAGTGAAAAGAAGCCAAAGCCGGATTTTTTCCTTTTCTCCTTGATTTCTCCCTGCCTCATTCTTGGGGCAAGCCAGAATCATGTCTGTAAGGCCTTTTCAAGGGAAGATCTGAAAGGAGGAGTAAGTTTATACAGGATAAGTCTGATATAGTCCAGAAAGAGATTGCATGCTGGGGCTCTGATTAGTCATGCCGCCAGCATAAATTTCGGGCACACACTGGCGATATGTCAGTGTCCATGAATAAGGAGCTTCCGGTGATTTTCATATCAGGAGCATAAGCATAGTTATTTGGGTGTCTGACTAGAACTGCTAGAATTGGAATGAGTACCTTTTGCAGGTATTTTTATCGATATTATCTAATTTATACTTTAGAGCATCCCTATGGGAATAGGTGTTATTATCTCCATTATAGGTGGAAATTGAGGTTCAAACTAAATGATTTGCCTAAGGCCACACAGCTAAGGAGCAGCATAGATAGAACTTGAATAGATAGAACTTGAATCCCATCATGTCTTTTGACTCACACTCCATTTTTTTTTTTCACTGTGATGGGCTCTCGAATAATGTTACGGTTAAGAGGGCCACGCAGGCCCAAAACTTTCATCTATAATTAGACAGTGACCATGCAAGATACTGAGGAGTTACTGAAGAAAGCTTAGTATGGGTTAGACTGCTTATGATAATGTCACTGCCAAGGTCCCCATGACTTAGTTCCATGTGCCTCCTCATTGCCACTGCAGGCCCATGGGAGACTGTATATGGCCTCCTGGAACAGCAGAGTCGGTGTGACCGGAATTTCCGGTTTCCCCTCTTCATTTGAAAACTTTGATATGGAGATCATGTTCTTCCATGAGAGACGGGGGCAGGGAGAGAGAAATACATATTTAAAAAGAGCAGGTGAAGAGGAGGAAGAATGAGACTGCACTGTGTGGAAAGGGGAAGAATTTTATCTCAGGAGCAAGCCCCCAACCAATGGAGTTTCCTTAGGTGACTCGGGGCTTTTCAGCCTCGTTTGTTAATCTACAAAGTGCAGGAGCTGATCCATTTGATCTAGGTTTTCCCTAGATCTTCCAGGCTCTATTCTAGAATATATAGAACTATCACAGGTTCTATTCCGTCTTGGATTCCTTTGTCAGCAGTATTACAGGACTACTCTTAAGTCCCTGTAGATGCCATGAAAACTGATAAAAACTCTGCCCCATTCTTCTTACGGAGATAAACTAGACAGCGCCCTATTTTCCAGGGGCCTGAGTGGTAGAGAGGGAAAACAAATTGGCATTCTATTGTCCTGTTGCATAATTATGTCTGTTTGACCCACTAGCCTGAGGGCTTTTTGAGGAGAGAGGACTGTGCCTTATTTATCTCAATCCCCAGTGTCTGGAACAGTGCCTATGAAACGTCTGATGAGAGAATGAATAAGTGGATGAATACCATCCATGCCATTTAGGAAGTGCTGACCATGTGCTGAGCACTTGATCTCTGTTACTTCACTCAACCTGCACAATGACCCAGTGAAATAGGAGCATTCTTTCCCCCGTGTTATATTGTAGACACCGGCACTGGGCAGCTCGGTCCGGTCCTTCGCTTCAGACCTCACACCCAGGGAGCGACAGGCACAGCTGGGATCGAAGGCTGGGCGTTGCTAACTCTACAGCCCATGCTCCTAACTCACTGGCATGTGCACCTCTCAAGAGGTGGCTAAGGACATATTTAAATTCCTCCCAGGGGGAGCGATCAATGAGCCATCATTGTTTGTAAGCAAAATGAAATCAGCAATGAAGTGAAGCACCATTTGGTTGTCTCCATGGCACCTTGCCATTTTGGGGACTTTTTTTTTTTTTAAATGGGGACACACGATCATATGGCTGGAGTTAAATTGCACTTCGTTCTAACCCAGTAATTTCTTAGCCTCTTCTCTTTCTCGTCTCCTGTCTGGAAGCCACTCTTCCTGAGCTATTTACTCTTTCTCTGAGTGCCTCATGCTGTCTCTTGCCTCTGGAATCTGCACGCCCTGAAATGTAATTACAGGGTCTCATCTCTGACTCCTTAACTGGACTTAGTCTCCTCGAAGGCAGGGGCTATGTCTTATTTACCTGCATGTCCTCAAGGCCTGGCCACAGGCTAGTCTAGGGTAGTTTCTAACTAAATGTTTGCTGAGTGAATGCGTTACAGATCATCTGAAAGGTGATTTTCTGATGCCCTGGACCTGCACGGAGAAATGAGCTTGTGAAGCTGTTTTTGCCGCTCATCTTGTTTTATGTAGGCGAGGCCATGCCTCTGTCTAGGAATTTCTCTGGAATTCTGAAGAACAAAAAGGGCTTAACACAAATCCAAGGGAGAATTTTGGGTGGAACACCTAAAAAGGTGTTCAAGGTTGTTCTAGTCTACCTTTTCAAAATATGGTGACATACTTGTGATGATTTGCAATGTTTGAATAATAGTGTATCCCTCAGTTCTTCATCTGGGCAGTGGGAGTGTGGGGTCTGCCACAGAAACCTTGAGAAAGTGTATCCTGTGGCTGCTGTGACCCTGGGCGGACACCAACCCATTTTGTGAGCTGTACATTATCTGGGAGGGGTTTGTGTTTCTGTATAAACCATCTGTCTCCGCAAAGAGCACCTCATGGTGCGGGGGGTAGGGTGGAGGGCGGGCAGAGCTTACATTTCTAACATGCTGTACAAACATTGTATACACACCTCCTTACCCATCTTACATTATTATTTTTTTAAGTTAAAAATTTTAATTGTGGTAAAATACATATAATATACCACTTACCATTTTGACTGCCTTTTAAAAATATGTTTTTATTGATTTTTAGAGCTAGAGGAAGGGAGAAGCAGGGAAGGAGAGAGGGAGAAGAAAGGGGGAGAGGGAGAGAGAGAGAGGAAGAGAGAGAAACATTGATCGATCAGCTGCCTCCTGCACTCCCCTTATGGAGCCTGTAACCAGGGTATGTGCCCTGACTGAGAATGGAACTGGGCATTTCTTGGTACACAGGACAATGCCCAACCAACTGAGCCACACTGGCCAGGGCCCATCTTAACTACTTTTAAGTGTTAACTGTATTCACATTTTTGTCCAACCAATCTCTAGATTTTTTTTCTCTTGCAAAACTGAAACTGATCCATCAAACAACTACCCATTTCTCTCACTCCCTAGCCCCTGGCAACCGCCATTCTGCTGCCTGCTTTCTATGCATATGACTACTCTAGATGCCTCATCTAAGTGGAATCATGCAATATTTGTTGTTTTGCGACTGGCTTATTTTACTTAGCATAATGTCCTCAAGTTCGCCCATGTTGTAGCCAACTTCAAAATGTCCTCCCTTTTTAAGGATAAAATGATGCTCCATTGTATGTATATAGCACATTTGTGTAGTTATGCATCCATCAGTTTTGCTTCCACCTCTTGACTATTTGGAATAATGCTGCTAAAAACATGGGCGTACAAATATCTCTTAAGACTTTTGTTTCAGTTCTTCCGGATGTATACTCAGAAGTGAAATTGCTGGATAATACAGTAATTTTATTCTTAATATTTTGAGTAATGCCTTGCTGTTGTATTCCATAGTAACTGAGCCACTTTGCATTCCCACCAGCAGGGCACCAGGGTTCCAGTTGCTCCACATCCATTCTAGCACTAATTTGTTTTTTTTGGTAGCAGCCATCCTAATGGGTATGAGGTGGTATCTCATTGTGGTTTTGAATTTCTTTAATGATTAGTAGTATTGGCCATTTGTGTATCTTCTTTGGAAAAATGTCTATTCAGTTATTTGTTCATTTTTTAATTGGGTTGTTGTTATTAAGTTATAGGAGTTCTTTATATATTCTGTATATTATACCCTTATTGGATTTATGATTTACTAATATCTTCTCCCTTGCCTTTTTACTAGTATCCTGTTGATTGTGCCTTTTCAATGTAGTCTAATTGTTTATTTTTTCTTCGGTTGCCTGTGACTTTGGTGCCATATCCAAAAAGTCATTTCCAAATTCAATGTCATGGAGCTTTCCCCCTATGTTTTACTCTAAGAATTTTATGGTGTAATGTTTTTCATTTAGGTCTTTGATCTATTTTGAAATAATTTTTGTATATGGTGTAAGGTAAGGGTCCAGCTTTATTCTTTTCTATGAAGCTATCCATTTTTCCCAACACCATTTGTTTCAGAGACTGTCTTTTATCCATTGAATGGTCTTGGCCCCCCTGTCAAAAATCATTTGACCATACATATGCAAGGATTTATTTCTGGGGCTCTCTATTCTATTATTTTTGGTCTGTAGGCCTTCATTTATCCCAGTACCACACTATTTTAATTACACTAACTGATCATTCTTCTCCAAATAGCACAAGATTCCAGGGTCAAGTGTCAGTGGACCCATGAAGACTTTGGGATCTGGGATGGGAAGATGTCCCAAGTCTTTCGCTTGTTAGTTGCAGAGCTGGGTCTCTGCACTCTCCACCTTGGGCCAAGATACCTCAGCCTAAGGTCCCAAGGAACAAATTTTAACAGGCTTTTGCTTTTCATTGAAAAATAATTGCTGTTGGGAGGGAAAAAAGAAGTATATTCTTGGCTCTCTAAATACCTTTGTAAAAATTAATGACCTTGTCATTTCCCATAATCTCAGTTTCATGCATTTGCCCTCTGACCAGCAGCTTACTCTCTCTAATACATATTACCCTCACCTTTAATATGAGAGTCCGCTCCCCTGCATTCCCTGCCATGCACATTCCCCTCCCCGTTCCCCTTCCTCTGTTTACATTTTTTTCTGTAGCTCTCATACCCCCTAACATCCTGAATTCTTTGCTTATTTTTTATGTCTGCTGTTGATTGACCCTGGAATCTTTACTCCCTGAAGCAAGATCTTCCTCTTGTCCACTGATGTCTACAGTTTGTGCTTGTTATAAGCAGAACATCCCCTAGAGATCCCCATGCCCTAATCCTTGCAGCCTGTGACCATGTTGCTTTATATGGCAAAAGAGGCTCTGCAGATAGGACTCAGGTTAAGGGCCTTGAGATGAGGCACTGTCCTGGATTATCCAGGTGGACCCAGAATAATCACACAAGCCCTCAGAAGCTGAGACCCTCCTGCCTACAGAGAACTGGAGTGCAGCATGAGAAGGACTCAGCCTCCATTGCTGGCTTTGCAGATGTAGGAAGGGGCCGCCAGCCATGGAATCAGTGGCCTCTGGCAGCTGGCACAGGCAAAGCGGTGGATTCTCCTCTAGAGGCTCCAAGAGGAGCGCAGTCCTCTCACCATTGGATTTTAGCCCAGTGAGACCTTCGTTGGACTTCTGTATCACGGAAAACCATAAAATTGTGCTGTTTAAAGCCACAAAGCTTGTTAGGGCAGCAATAGAAAACTAATAGAGCACTCAATAAATGTTTGTTGAAAGAATGAGTACATGAGCCTCCCATCAACATTGGCAGGTAAGGATGCACCCTCAGAAAGGGGGACAGACTGCAAGGTGAGGCAGCTTGGCGGGTGGCCGCAGTCCGTGATCAGCAGATCAGAGTCTCCCATCTGTCTGCCTCTCAGCCTTCGCCCTGTGTTTCCTTCTTCGCTGTGGCATGAGAGGATGTTGGTTTGGTATTGCTCTCCCCAACCACACACAGCACCTTGGCATGTTGGTTCACCTTCAGATAAGATGGGCAGCAGGGTGGATGTGTTTCACACCTGAGGCGGGGAGGGGAATGAAAGCATTCATCTGTCCTGTATACTGGAGACCTATTGCAAAACTCAGCCCAGACCACAGGCTCTGTTCTTAAGACAGTCAGGCAGACAGACCATCTAGGAGCTTCTTTGTTGTGACCTTCAAGCCACAGCCACAGCTTCCTTCAGCACCTTGACTTGGGAGCTGGTTTGGGGAAGTTCTCAGGGTCAGCTCACCTAGGCCGAGAGGCTGTCGTTAGATCTGGGAAGCAGTGAGCTAAATGTTTAATTTCACACCATCCGTTCTGAGAGGCATCTCAGAACGAATGTCCAGTTGTTAACATTAAGGGTTGGGATAGACAGAGGAGTTATAAAGCCACATTCTTAGGGAACGGATTGTACGTACACAGACTTATTTCCATGGATTTGGAGCCACTGTGCATGGCAGGGTAGCCAAGGCAGATGGCATGTGCGGGAGAAAATAGTGGGGAGACTGGTTTCCTCATAGAAATGTTCCACTGAAAGCTTGGCTGCAACGTGGAGGGGATGCCTTCTGGACCTGCGCAGCATGGAGGCCTCCATATGAAAGAGCAGTGAGCAGACTGCATGAGTGACATGCCCAACTCTGAGGTGCAGGCAGTGTTTAATCTACAGATCAGTATTTTAAGAGTAACATCTTCTATATAAAAATACGCAAGAGCCTTATGCTTTAATGCTCTGGACTCCACGATGATTACACTCCCTCCTGAACAGATGTGAGACGCCTGGATTGATTACCAAGGCTTGTTTCCTCACTTCTGTTTCCCTCTCATTTGACAGGTACCACTATTCATTTGTTACATTAGCTTCTGAGTGTGAATTGGAAAAATAAGCTAAATCAGAGCAGTCTTTCTTGAGTTATAAAACCAGCCATGTGAGGATGCTCCGAGTGCCATTCTGCTTGTATATAACTAAGATCCAGCTCCTCGCAGTAATTTTGCAAGTGATTAGCCTGTCGTGTAGAAGCCTCCCTTTGGGGATGACAAAGGAACAGTCCCTTGTGCGGCTTTACAATAAGCAGATTAATCAAGAGACTTTCTTCTCGCCACTCCTTGGAAGTTTCTGGAATGGAAATATTTTAGAGAGGGGTGAAGCATAATCTTGGAGGAAGTAGAAGGGACTTATAGTCATCAACTCTTACATTTCCAGTGTGATCAGCTTGCTGCTGTGTGTGTGCTAGGGCTAGGGATTTGAGGAGAACTTAGACACAGCGTCTCTGTTAGGGGTGCCCTTTAATTTGTATTTGATAAACTCCTCTTTATCCTACATTCCTAGGTGTCATAAATCAAAGGCTGCCTCCTCTCTGAAGCCTTCCTTGATTTTTCCTGACAGAAACACATCTTATCTTTTGTTGTAACGCATTCATTATTTGTCCCACTCCCTCTCCCTTTGCTATATCACCTTTGTATCCTCAGTATTGGCACTCAGTAATTATAGTAAAGGCATTATCACCATCATTCTCATTCTTATCATCACTGTGCTCCAGGCTTTGTACTAAGCAGTTTATCTGAATTCAGTGCCGATCATGTTAAGTAAAAGTATTCAGTAAGTAAAGACACAGATGTTAAATATGATAAAAATATATAAATATCCTCTCTAATAAAAGAGTAATATGCAAATTAACCATCACCCTGCTACATAAGCCATGCCCACCAGCCAATCAGGGCAAGTATGCAAATTAACCCCAACCAAGATGGCTACCAGAAGGGAGGCTTGGGTTTCCCCGGCAACAGAGGAAGCCAAGCTTTCCACACACTCTGGCAGGCCCATGCCTCCACTCAAGGATACAAAGTTTCAATTATAGAAGATACATCAATCCCAAGAGAAATGGCTGCCGGCCATGGAGCAAGCAGGAGGCTTGGCTCCGCTCCAGGCTACAAAGTTTCAATTGTAGAAGGTAAATAAATTCTAGATACCAGGGCCTCTGCTTGGGTCACCAGGGGCCAGGCTGGCCTCCAAACCACCACAGGCCCCTCGCCCAGGCCTCTCCACACCCCAAGGGAACCCCACCCTGATCCAGAACACCCTTCAGGGCAAACCAGCTGGTCCCCACCCATGCACCTGGCCTCTATCCTATGTAATAAAAGAGTAATATGCAGATTGACCATCACTCCAACACACAAGATCAAGATAGCTGCCCCTATGTGGTCAAAGATCCTGCCCCCATGTGGACACAAGATGGCCACCACAAGATGGCCAGCAGGGGAGGGCAGTTGGGAGGCACCAGGCCTGCAAGGGAAGGCAGTTGAGAGGGACCAGGCCTGCAAGGGAGGGCAGTTGGAGGCGATCAACCCTGCAGAGGAGGGCAGTTAGGGGTGACCAGGCCAGCAGAGGAGGGAAGTTGGGGGCAAACAGGCTGGCAGGGGAGCAGTTAGTCATCAATCAGGCTGGCATGGGAGTGGTTAGGGGGTGATCAGGCTGGCAGGCAGAAGTGGTTAGGGGAAATCATGAAGGCAGGCTGGCGAGCAGTTGGGAGCCAGCTGTCCTGGATTGTAAGAGGGATGTCCGACTGCCTGTTTAGGGGTGCCCTTTAATTTGTACAAAGCCTGGAGCACAGTGATGATAAGGATGAGAATGATGGTGATAATGCCTTTACTATAATTACTGAGTGCCAATACTAAGGATATAAAGGTGATATAGCAAAGGGAGAGGGAGTGGGACAAATAATGAATGCATTACAGCAAAAGATAAGATGTGTTTCTGTCAGGAAAAATCAAGGAAGGCTTCAGAGAGGAGGCAGCCTTTGATTTATGACACCTAGGAATGTAGGATAAAGAGGAGTTTATCGAATACAAATTAAAGGGCACCCCTAACGGGCAGTCTGACATCCCTCGAGGGGTCCCAGATTGGAGAGGGTGCAAGCTGGGCTGAGGGACACCCTCCCCGCCCCCGTGCACGAATTTCGTGCACCGGGCCTCTAATCCTATATAATAAAGAGGTAACATGCAAATTGACCCTCACACCCTCACAAGATGGCTGCCTATGACCAGGCCGACAGGGGTTAGTGAGGGATGACCAAATGACCGAACAAGCAGGCTCCGTGGGGCGACCAGGCTGGCAGGGGGGGCACTTGGGGGTGACCAGGCTGGCAGGCGGAGCAGTTAGGGGCAATCAGGCCGGCACACAGAGGCAGTGAAGGGCGATCAGGCCAGTGGAGGGGGGACAGTTAGGGCAACCAGGCAGTCAGTCAGGTGAGCGGTTAGGAGCCAGCGGTCCAGGATTGTGAGAGGGATGTCCGACTAGCGGTTTAGGCCCGATCCCACAGGGGTCAGACATGCCCCAAGGGGTCCCAGATTGGAGAAGATGCAGGCTGGGCTGAGGGGACCGTCTTCCCCCCCCCCCCCCCATGCATGAATTTCGTGCACCAGGCGTCTAGTGGTATGTGATTGATATTTGGGAAACAATGTACTAAGCAGTATGGTAACATAAATGATTATGATAGTAGGTGCTATTTATTAGTACCTTCTCTGGGCTAGATGCTTTGTTTACATAACATCATGTCAGCTTCACAGTAGCCTCCAGGGAAGATAGAGCCTACTAGCTTTGTGTCAGCCAGTTTTGATCTTTAGATTGTTATTAATTTCTTTAAGCCTCAATTTTTAATGAAAATTATAATACCTACTTCAAAGGGTTGTTGTGGGGTTCAATGAAATGATGAACCATGTCTAGCACCTCATAGGTGCTCAATAAATATTTGATTACTGGGATGTTAATACTATGCAAAGTGCTTGGCATATTAACTTATTGACAACTAAAATAATAAAAGCAATCCCTAGTATTAATTGAGTGTTTACTATGTGCCAAGTACTTTTCTAAGAGCGTCACCTGGGTTTACATATGCACTAATGTCACCCGTTCCATTGGCAAGTAGAGGAACTGGGAACAGAATGGTGGAATAATTGGCTCAAAGTCATGACATGCATGAGTAGTGGACCACTCTTGGAAGCAAGTCCTCAACCTTGATTTCTTTCTGTTGTGTCAATTTCCCTGTCTGCAAAATGCTGAGAGTAGTAAATCATATTCTACAGGTGACTTGGAGATCAGCCTTTATCCAATGAATTGATGCTGAGTCTGTCCTCATTTGCATAATACAAGAGGCAGTTGTTCCAGCTGGTCAGAGAGCAGACAGCCTTATTTGTGTTACCCGGGGCACCCTCTTGGTTGAATGATGGAGGCTGGCTTGCCTGTTTCCAACCACAGGCTGTTGCTAACATGTCGTGATCAAATCATTGCTGAAGTAGCTCACCCATGCCTGGCGGGAGAAGACCCAGTCTACCTTTATTCTGACAAATATTCATAACAAACTTGCCTGAGAGCCATGGTATTAATTTCACTCTAAATAAATGATTCTTACTCTGTAGCTTCATTAAATACATTAGTCCATGCTTTATAACTACAAGGTAGAGTTGGGCAATTACTTCGTACTGTCACAGCTTTTAATACAATGGGATGCGACTGAGTTCATAACATTATCTTATGGCACATTTTGAGGAATCTTAAAGATCAGCTACTTCAAAGTGTTTGTTGTGTTTGAAGCAGTGAAAACCTGTTTAAACATGAGATTTAACGTGTAACTCCGCTGAATGAAATTGGTAAAGACGTGGGGATGGCTCTCAGCCAGCAGCCCCTCCTGACCACCACTTTCCCCCTCACCTTCAGGAGCCCTCCTGTTAGTCCCTGAGACAGGTGTAAAACAATCACCCCAGGCAACCCACCTCACCATTTGGAAACTCCGGGTTAGTAGCTTCAATCCCAGACATTTATAGCTTAGCTGTGACAGAGGCAGCGTGTCAGAGCCAGGTCATTGGACATTTCTTCCATGCTCCCCGCCCCCACTACAATTAATTTAAAGGGAAGTTAATCAAAGGTAGGAAATGCTTAAAGTAGCAACAATTTTAGGAGGCAGTGACAGTCCTCACTATTCTCCTTTTGGGTTCATGAAAACGGCTATTAAACACATGCTCTCAACCCACCTCCAAGTCGCTGAGGCATGCTGTGCTGCTTTGCCCAATTCTGTACATTCCAGTGACTCCTTCGTCTCCCTGATGCATTGCTAAAAATAAGGACACTCGCACCAAAGCATATGTTGTGGTTCGCCTTTGATTTGGACACAGATTATCCAAGTGTAAAAGCAAAATTGGTTGCTCTCTCCTCCTAATGCACAGCTTTGCACATCTGTACTGTACTAAGTGGGGGCACTTGTAAGTTACATTTTATAGGGCTTGGCAATTTCACGAAGACACCTAATACCCACTGTCTCCTGTGATGATTATGGGAGACATACCAAGGTAGGCAGAGAAGGTGATGGTTTTATTGATACTCATTTGATCATTGAGAAAGCAAATCAAATTTGGGGCTCCATTTCACAGGATTTGAAACGAGCACCTCAGCTCCAAATCTTCTCTCATTTCCTGGCTGACAGCCTATCTCTCATTTTTAGGCAGAGGTGGAATTTTAGCAGTTCTGGTTGGTATTGCCAAACCAGCCTTGGGTCTGTGGGTGAGAATGTTACTACTTCGGTTGGTAATTGTTTGGAGGCACTTTCCCTCCGGCAGAGGGGTCACAGATATGCAGTGTTCGTATTGAGTGTGTTCGGGGCTTGTCCTGGACACCTTCTGTTTACTCCTCCAGGTTCTGCCTCCATTCTGCTCCGCATGCTGGAAGGCTGACAGGTATGACTCCTTTAGCATCTTTGTCCTCTGGCTTCTGGTTCATTTTGCCAGTGGGGACATTGGCAGAGGCCAATGGAAGGGCATGAGTGAAGTTGGGGATTTTATTCCCCATCTCCCTCATTTCAGGTTCACTGCACGCTGGTTGCTTTCTTCCATCGGAGGTCACCATCCAATAGGTTGGCCCTCTCCACCCAGCCTCTTGTTCTTTTTTTATTTTAACATCGTTTTTTTTTTTTTAATTATTATTGATTTCAGATTGAGGAAGGGAGACAGAGAGAAGGATAAAAATATCAATGATGAGAATCATTGATCGGCTGCCTCCTGCACACCTCCTCCTGGGGATCAAGCCCAAAACCTAGGCATGTGCCCTGACTGGGAGTTGAACCATGACCTCGTGGATCATGGGTCAATGCTCAACCACTGAGCCACACCAGTGGCCGGGCCAGTCTCTCGTTCTTTAGGTTCCAGTGACTACTCCTTCCTGTGTCTCTTTAGGACTTTGGGTGGTAACAGCTCTCCAGTAACAGCTCCCATGGTTCCTAGCCCTGCAGTCTGCGTTGTGCCTGAGGCTTCCCTGGAGCCCTACCCAGGCCTTTGCAAATAGTCCCTTTATCAAGCTCTCCTAAGGTTACCCAGTTTGAGGATCTCATTTAGGTTTTGCTGGGCCCTGATAAAAGCTTCTTAGGTCACATAGAATAAACCATGATGGGCCTACATTGTTGAGTCCTCCATGTAGTCAGAGTGGGACTTTTGGGGAAAAGTCCTGTGCATCACCGTATTGTAGTTCTCTTTGTCTAACTTTCATATATGCCGTTGGCAGTAACTGGAGTTGAGGACTACATACATGTGTCTATGATTCTCAAGTTTTATATGCATAAGAATCACATGCCAGCTTCTGAGTGCCTCTCTGCAAAGATTCTGATTCTGTAGATAAGATTTGCTTTATATAGTTAGACTAGACTAAGGGAAATAATTTCAATAAATGCTTTAATATTTCTATTTGCCCTTTCTCCCTCAGCACCTGGGAGCCGGGTGGCGGCTCCACCCCCCACTGCTGCTGCTGGTTGCCATCTGCGGGGCGATTGGCAGGGTGATCGGCAGGGTGATCAGGCCCCTGCTCCCACCTGCCTTGGCCTTGTGCCTCCCGCTCACCTGTTCCACCATCCCTCCATGGTCTGGCTCTCATAGTGGCCCATTGGGGCCAGCAGTGTCTCCACTGCCGCCCGCTGCCAGTGCTGCATTGCAGATGCCCGCCATGTTTCGCATTGCCCCCTGTTGGTCAGTGCGCATCATAGCGAGCAGTCAAACTCCTGGTCTCCCCATTGAACTCCTGGTCGAGGGGACAATTTGCATATTAGGCTTTTATTATATAGGATTGCATAAAGGTTTACAAGGGTTATATCCTCTTGTTGGATTGATCCCTTTATCATTATGTAGTGCCCTTCTTTATCTTTTATTATATCCTTTGTTTTAAAGTCTATTTTGTCTGATATAAGTACTGCTATCCCTGGCTTTTTATTTGTTTCCATTTACATGATGTATCCCTTTTTATCCTTTTACGTTCATTCTGTGTGCCTCTTTTGTTCTGAGGTGGGTCACTTGTAGACAGCATGTATATGGGTTCTTTTCTTATCCTTGTCTGACCGACCTCATAGGGGTCTGGTAGGATGCATGTGCTTATTTACGTAAAGAGCTTGGAGCAGTGCCTGGGTCAGAGCCAGCACTATGCAACTGTTGGCTGTTATGGTGGATGCTCCATGTGCCATTCTGTGACATAGCCAGGGGTACAGAACTATGGGGATGGGGGGTGGGGGCAGAACAAGTCCTAAATGAAGGTACTAGCATTAGGATTAGTTTCTCTCAAACCTGGCAGAAGGCTGTCACCTAGGACAGAGTGGCAGGTCCTAGCAGGACCAGCTACTACAAAATGGGATGCTAAGCCCTGTGGGAATTTCGAGAGGGACATTCAGCCTTCCAGTTCTAAAGGGTGGGCTTCAGCTACTCTCCAGGGATGAGGCAGAGCCCTCAAGCACTGATTACACATTAGATGTTCTTTAATAAATACCTATGTACAGGTCAATTCCAAAGTAATTACCTCGTTGTCTTGGGAAAGATATGACCCAGATAGTTTATAAAAGATCCATAAATGATTGTAGTGTGCAGCCATGGTGCGAGAGATTCCCAGGCAGACTCTGTGGGCAGGGCCAAGCTGTTCTGTTAGGAGAGGAGAGGTCAGAGTGTCCAGGGAGGGTAAGGGAATGAGGAAGGACTTGGCAGGTCTCTCAGAGAGGTTAAAGCTCTTTGTAACTTAAACACTCTATTTTTTTTTAAATCTCCAAATAATGCAACTTTGAATTTATTCAACATAATTAGAAAGGTGATTTACTCTGGGATAAGTTTTTTGTTACGTCAAATATTAGTAGAATGGTAATTTGTAAGATTATTTACTTCCGTCGAAAGATTGCTTTCCAGGCAAGAAATAATACTTTGCTTCATATAGAAGTTTTAAAGAAATTAATAAAGGTGTACATGTTCTTGATTTATTAGTGAACAAGGCATTGAAATTACAAAGTTTTTCCCATTAGGTGGTCTGTATTATACATAGTTTTGACAAAAATGCTTATTTATTCTTAGGACTTTTTTGTTTATTCTTTTCTTATTTACTTTCCTGCCAAAATATTTAGCTTTATCATCAATCATAAACTATCCATTTGTTCACCTATTCAACAAATATTTACTGCTAAAGAAAAGGATTTTGTTTGTTGCTTGGTTGGTGTGTTCTAATTTGTCACGAGTATACTTAGCATATCTGTATCAGCACATTCAAATCCCAGCCAAGGGACCTGTCTCCCTGCGTGTGCCATAGAAAGGCTTTGCAATCAAGAATTGTCCTGGCTTAAAAAAACAAGCACATGCTTCTTTTTTTTCCCTTTGGGATATGTTTCCTGGAGGAGTTGGAAATAAGGCTAGAAAAATTATATCCAGTTCTTCTTAAATAATATTTTATGTATCTTCCGATATGCATTTCAGAATGGTGCTGCAGATATCTCATTTTCAATGGGAAAAAATTAACTTGAATTTTACAAGGAACTAGTGATTATGTTCTTGAAATCTGTTCATGCCTATGCTAGTGGCAAGGGGAGCCACTCTCTCTGATTCATTTTGCTGGACCAGAATTTGCAACTGCTGATTTCTTGCATTCCACTTTTGCTGATAGAGTCAGGAGGTAGTTTTCAGATGTAGAAACAATAATCTATACTAATAAAAGGGTAATATGCTAATTAGACTGGATAGACCAGACGTCTTCTGGATGTCCTTCCAGATGCCCTTCCAGACAAAGCCACGGTGGCAGGGACCGAGGCAGAGGCAGTTAGGGGTGATCAGGCTGGCAGGGGAGAGCAGTTAAGGGCAATCAGGCTGGCAGGGGAGAGCAATTAGGGGCAATCAGGCCAGCAGGTGAGCAGTTAGGGGCATTAGGCAGGCAGGCAGAGGTGGTTAGGGGCGATCAGGCAGGCAGGGGAGCAGTTAGGGCATCAGGCAGGTAGGCAGAGGGGTTAGATCAGGCAGGCAGGCAGAATGATTAGGGGCGATCAGGAAGGCAGGCAAGTGAGCAGTTAGGAGCCAGCGGTCCCAGATTGCGAGAGGGATGTCGGATCAGGCCTAAACCAGCAGTTGGACATCCCCTGAGGGTCCCCGGATTGGAGAAGGTGCAGGCTGGGCTGAGGGACCCCCCCCACCCGCCCATGCATGAACTTCGTGCACCAGGCTTCTAGTAGATAATAACAGTAGAGCATAGGCAATTTGAAAGATAGATAAACTTATATAGTTGAGATCTCTTCATTGTTTTGCACTTGTAGCTGCTGTGCATTGTCTTTTTTTTAGTTTTTCTTTTCTGTCTTCATTTTCCCCCCTACCCCTTCCCCACAACCCCCCCTCCTACCTCCCCCCCACAGTCACCATGCTACTATCTGTGAATATGACTTCTTTTTCTTTTCTTTCCTTTTTTGCTCAACCTCTCCACCCTCCTCCCCAATAGCTGTCAGCCTGATCTCTATGAGTCTGTCTCTATTTCGCTTGTTAGTTCATTTTGCTCATTAGATTCCACATATGAGTGAAATCATATGGTACTTGTCTTTCTCTGACTGGCTTATCTCACTTAGCATAATATTCTCCAGGTCCATCCATGCTGTCACAAAGGGTAAAATTTCCTTCTTTTTTATGGCTGGGTAGTATTCCATTGTGTAAATGTATCACAGTTGTTTTATCCACTCATCTACTGATGGACACTTGGGCTGCTTCCACATCTTGGCTATTGTAAACAATGCTGCAATGAACATAGGGAGCATATTTTATTTGAATTAGTGTTTTGGGTTTCTTTGGATAAATTCCCAGAAGTGGAATTGCTGGGTCATAAGGCAGTTCCATTTTTAATTTTTTGAGGTAACTTCATACTGCTTTCCACAGTGGCTGCACCAACCTGTATTCCCACCAGCAGAGCACAAAGGTTCCCTTTTCTCCATATCCTTGCCAACTGCCAACATTTGTTTGTTGATTTATTGATAATAGTCATTCTGATAGGTGTGATGTGGTATCTCATTGTGGTTTTAATTTGCATTTCTCAGATGATTAGTGATGTTGAACATCTTTTCATATGTTTATTGGCCATCGGTATGTCCTGTAGTGCCTATTTAGGTCCTTTGCCCATTTTTAAATTGGATTGTTTGTTTGTTTGGTACTGAGTTTTATAAGTTCTGGATATGAACCCCTTTTAGATGTATTGGTAAATATGTTCTCCCATTCAGTGGGTTGTCTTTTCATTTTATTGATGATTAGAGGCCTGATGATTAGGTGCATGAAATTCGTGCATGGGGGAGGGAGTGTCCCTCAGCCCAGCCTGCACCCTCTCCACTCTGGGATCCCTCTCACAATCCAGGACTGCTGCCTCCCAACTGCTCGCCTGCCTGCCTTCCTGATTGCTCCTAACTGCTTCTGCCTGCCAGCTTGATCACCCCCTAACCACTCCCATGCCAGCCTGATTGATGTTTAACTGCTCCCCTGCCAGCCTGTTTGCCCCCAACTTCCCTCCTCTGCTGGCCTGGTCACTCCTCACTGCCCTCCCCTGCAGGGTTGATTGCCCCCAACTGCCCTCCCTTGCAGGCCTGGTGCCTCCCAACTGCCCTCCCCTGCTGGCCATCTTGTGGTGGCCATCTTGTGTCCACATGGGGGCATCCATCTTTGACCACATGGGGGCAGCCATCTTGTGTGTTGGAGTGATGGTCAATCTGCATATTACTCTTTTATTAGATAGAA